>NC_089799.1:19127401-19167401 GCF_040412425.1 Macrobrachium rosenbergii
TCGAAGAAACTTCGGCGTATTTTTTACTTGCATGTGGCGGTTGGTTCTTTAGCTTTCTTCTAGGTGGTTTCAAGTCTTAATTTGATATATATATATATATATATATATATATATATATATATATATATATATATATATATATATATATATATATATATATATATATATATATATATATCTATATATATGTAATAATATATATATATATATATATTATATATATATATATATATATATATATATATATATATATATACATATATATATATATGTGTGTGTGTGTGTGTGTGTGTATCATATACATAGACACACACATATTATATAATATATATACAGTATATATATATATATATATTTATATATATATATATATATATATATATATATAGTATATATATATATATATATATATATATATATATATATATATATATATATATATATATATATATATATATATATATATGTGTGTGTGTGTGTGTGTGTGTATGTGTGTGTGTATGTGTGCATGCGTATATATGCATATGTAGACAAGTGACGTGTCCATTTTTAGGTGACTGATGCACAGCCTACAAAGATAAAGCGCCCCAGATCACTCGTAAAAAGGCAAGGCTTTAAATCAACGGACATGGCCTCTGGAGACTTTAGCACCGATTTTCCCCACTCAATCCGATTTGCGGAATATTTTTCCCCCTTTGACACCAGCGATCGCTTTCGAGGTTTTCGGCGAGATTAAATGGTTGTTTATGATGAGGCTTGTTAGCGACGAATAGCTTCGCGGGTCGTCAGGGAGTTGAATTTGCTGCTGATGAGGGAAATTGCAGAGATCTCATTTGATGAGGGAACCGTTCAAGAAGCACTGGGAATTCACTACTTGCAAACTCTGGTCATTTCCGGGTCCTTAGGGGACCACTGCTACTCAAATCACACTTTTTTTCGGTTTGTTCTTTGCTCTAGTAACAATGTCGTTTTTAGTTTTTTGTAAAAGAAAACTATTGTGCCGGTTTAGTCTGCCCGTCCGCACTTTTTTCTGTCAGCCCTCAGATCTTAAAAACTACTGAGGCTAGAGTGCTGCAAATTGGTATTTTGATTATCCACCCTCCAATCATCAAACATATCAAATTGCAGCCCTCTAGCCTCAGTAGTTTTTATTTTATTTAAGGTTAAAGTTAGCCATGATCGTGCGTCTGGCAACGATATAGGATAGTCCACCACAGGGCCGTGGTTAAAGTTTCATGGGCCGCTGTTCATACAGCATTATTCCGAGACCACCGAAAGATAGATCTATTTTCGGTGGCCTTGATTATAGGCTGTAGCGGCTGTTTAGAAAATTCCATTGCGCTGAAGAAACTTCGGTGCATTTTTTACTTGTTTTCTCGAGAGCACTGATATTAACAGTATTTCAGCAAACCAGCACGAGCATAAAAATTTCTAGAACAGACTTAATGACGGGGAAAATAAACGGACGTTTACAGTCAGGGCCAGCTGATGTCCATATCATTTTCATCGAGGCAGGAAATGAAGATGAAAAATTAAAGATCAAGAAAGAAATGAAAATCGGATATGTTAGGATTTAATCAATGAATAAAAAAGAATAAGGGAAAGAATTGTAAACACATTTGTCATATAAGAAATAAATAAAAAAAAATTACTCGAATCGATTAAAACTAAAATAGAGATATTTTATATCACTCTAACTACACTTAGGCCATTCTTACGTAGTAAGGTGCCAGATTCTCTGGAGGGAAGGAATCAGACTGATTTAATTATAAAAGAAAAGAAGAAGAGAAAGGATTTGAAAAACATTTGTCATAAAATAAAAAAAGAAATACTCGAATAGCTTAGTTAAGAAGTTAAACAGATACTTGCTCGCGTACAACTGAACTAAATATTAAATACCACTCTACTTTTATCTCGGCCATTCTGACGTACTAAAGTGCCAGAATCTCCGGAGAGAAGGAATCAAACGGAGCTGTGAAAAGACTCTAGGCTTCAGAGAAAAGCTGAAAGGTCCACTTCCCTTTTGTACTGAAAAGGAAGTCCTGTTATCGAATTTCCTGTACAACTGGGCTTTGTCTCCCAAGTGACACGGAGTAGCCTTTGTGAATGCGCTTCGCATCTAATATTTATTTGTTTTGGGAAGAGGAACTTAAACTCTTTTTTAAATAACAGGGGGTAAAAAATAACAGGGGATTAAAAATATCAGGAGTAAAGAATAACAGGAGGTAAAAAATAACAGGGGATTAAAAATATCAGGAGTAAAGAGTAACAGGAGGTAAAAATAACAAAAAAATATCAGGAGTAAAGAATAACAGGGGTAAAAATAACAGGGGTAAAAATAACAGGAGTAAAAATATCAGGAGTAAAAATAGCAGGGAGTAACAAATATCAGGAGTAAAAATAACAGGGGTAAAAATCACAGGGGTAAAAATAACAGGTAAAAATAACAAAGGGGTAAAAACAACAATGTTAAAAAATAATAGGGGTAAAAATAACTGGGCAAAATATAACAGGGGTAAAAATATCAGGGGTAAAAATATCAGGGGTAAAAAATAACAGGGGTAAAATATAACAGGGGGTAAAAATTAACAGGGAGATGAAACAGTTTATTTTGTTTAATTTCCCCTTCACCTTAGGAATTTGCGTTAGTCTGCTTGTAGAACTTTGGAATGAAAAAAAATCTGAATTGTTCTCCAAAACTGAAGCGTTTTTCATAGTCATTGTAGCATCTTTTTTGGTGGTTTCCTAATGATGAAGTTTAAAATGTATAATTTCATTCTTAAGAATGCTACGAAATGCTGAGAAAAGACTTTCTCCAATTCCTTTCTTTCGAGTTTTCGTTACTCGTCTCTTCCTCTCCCTTTCTTCCTTCGGGGCAGCTGATAAGTAAAACATCCAGGCCAGCTTGGCTGCCTCTTTGTCCAGAAATACGTAAAAGGAAATGAGACAATAATTCAATTTAGACAAATCTAGTGCTATATATTCTCTCTCTCTCTCTCTCTCTCTCTCTCTCTCTCTCGTTTGTCATAAGAAATACTTGAAGATGAAATGATCATTCAATCCAGATATATATTCTCTCTCTCTCTCTCTCTCTCTCTCTCTCTCTCTCTCTCTCTCTCTCTCTCTCTCTCTCTCTCTCTCTCGTTTGTCATAAGGATTTTTGAAGATGAAATAATCGTTCAGTCCAGATACATCTACTGCCATATTCTCTCTCTCTCTCTCTCTCTCTCTCTCTCTCTCTCTCTTTGTCAAAAGAATTTCTCTCTCTGAAATAATCTCAATCTCTCTCTCTCTCTCTCTCTCTCTCTCTCTCTCTCGCTTGTCATAAGGATTTCTTGAAAATGAAAGGTGAAAACAGTGAGCAGCTTTCTTTTCATCCACAAGGCTTTTGTTTCTAATCTCAAGACGGGTATCCTCTTCAAAGAGTTCCTCGGTTTCATTGTCCTGTCAGTAATTTCCGCAAAAGGAGAAGGTTGATCCCTTGAACTGTGTAGATAACAATTGTTATTGTCTTTATTTTAAATATCGGGTTTTGGTTTTTACCCATCACCGCAAAATAAACTGTTTGTCTCTTTGCTACCACATTTTGAACATAGCAATATCTTTCTGTTGTTTGTTTGGAAATGATAGCATTTTTTGGTACTGTCAGTTTTTCTGTTTTCTGAAAATGTCAGTATTTTTCTAGAAAGTTTTCTGGACTTAGGTCAGTTCAGTGTTCCACAGAGAAATAATTCCGGTTGTTAGACAGCTACTCACATAAGAGCCTCCAAGGTTCTCATTTTGCGAGACAATAATTATTGTATCTTCAGCACGCGAGTATCCTTTATTCCTTTCTTAAATAGTTACATTTACCATAAGAATTTTTTCCCCCTTGGCAACTGGAGTTCCTTGCCATCATTAACCTTATAACGAGCCTTTTAAACTTAGCTGTCTCTTTGAAACTCGCACAGAAATAAATAATATAAGTATGCTTTTGATAAAAGAGGTTGGATGGTCATTAATAATTCGTCTTGATATTTCTCATAGCAGTTTTACTTTCTTTGTCGAGACTTGCTTCTTTCCTTTTCTTTCTCTTCAATTAAATTATCAAGCTTGAGACTTTTCATGCTATAACTTTTCGACCCTTTCCAATTTAGTTCTTTCCCTTTGTTTAAGAAAATGATATACGTCAACAATGCTTTTATCATTTTTACATCAGATGTCCAACTTCCCACGCTCCATTTTTCTTTTAACTTGGTGAGGCAAGCACGTCAGACAGTGCTTGGACAAGGCTAGAAAAATTCTAAATATAAAATTATAAAAAAATGTAACTGTAGCTGAGAATTTCTGGATGAATTAATTCAGATAAAATGGTGAACGTTGTAGTAATATCTATGCAAAACCTGAAAAGTGTAGGAACTGTCCTTAATGAGGCTCCTGCATTATCAGTTAGCTCAGAATTGCAGGATGAAATTTTGAGTATGTATGAGACTATTTTGCTTGGTTAAATGTGGTCAGCTTTTAGATTTATCAATATTTTATGACCAAATCCTCAATTGCATCTTTGTCCTAGTGCAGTGGTTCTTAACCTGGGGTACCTGTAACCTTAAACCTAGGGGTACGAGACATGATTGCCATTGCTATGGTACTGTATATTCACCTTGAGAATGTAAAACATATATTTTCCTAATTTTTCCTCTTGCTATAATTGTCTCAGTTACTAATTGACACTTTTCATTTGAAATAAGAAAGTACCTTTGTTCAGTAATTGAATACATCTAATAATTTCTCAGCAAGGTTTGTATCACTAATCGTTTTCATATGTTTGTATTGTATTTATGCTGGATAGGGGTACGAGAACATTTTCTGAGATATCAAGGGGTAGGGGCACTGAAAAGGTTAAAAACCACTGTCCTAGCGCATTCTGTGATGGTGTATTGAGATTCGTTTGCAAAGATCAGTTTTTAGCTATCTTTATAGAGCAATCATGATTTGACTTGATGAAATTAAGCTGTCAAGCTAAGCGTTTGGCCACTTATGGCCATCAAGCGCTTAAGACAGTGAACAGAGGGAGTTAGCGTGATTGAACAGCAAGATGAAGGGATTCAGAAAACGAACACTGAGAACGACGATATTGTAAAATACTGTATAATGAAAACAATGCTTCATATCAATAAGATATTAGTGCTCTTATATGAAACTCACCGCATAATGGAAATTATGTCAATCTTGACAAATGAATTGTATGCAAAATACAAGCAGAAAATCTACCAATGTATTAATAATTCCCAAGGCAGAATTGAAGACGGTGTGCTTATTACTTATGAAATGAAAATACTACCAATACCTCAGGGAAATATGCTAAAGCTGCAAAAACAGATCATAAATTTTCTACAAGAGAAGATATTATGGCATCAGCGCATCAAAGAAGCCAGCTGGTAATTAAGAGATACCTAAATAAAAAATCTCTTGAGATCCGGGCAAAGCAAGTCCGCTTGATAAGTCTACAATTATAACTTAGGATACTTGCCGGCACCAAGGAACGTACTGTTTCTAGCTCTTGCTCAGAAAAAGTCATAAAAATCTTCTCAAAGTCGAATGAATCAGGTAAATTTTCTTTACATGAGCCTGTAGTTAACAAATACCCATTCTGTAATTTAAGGAAACTTTGTCACGGGTGGTTTAGCAGCTTTTAGTAGCCTAGCTTTTATCCTAAATCTTCCGTCACAGAACCTTACAGCATTAAAGTAGAAATCCCTTAGGATTTTTTTATAATCAAGGTGCCTCTTTTTTTACAGTTTCTTTGATATGTTGTCATAATGTCTTATACTGTAGAAACTAGACAGGTTGCTGCTGCAAACTGTGTCGTTTTGTAGCATCAGGTTTAACGCTAATCAGTTTGCTAGGAGTTTTACCTCGGCTACAACTAAAATGTGCAATAGTTTGCCTAGTGCAGTTGTGAAATTTTTTAATCTCCAAATATTTAAGCAAGGAGCAAATCCATTCCTGCTCTCTGCTGACGTCTCCTAAATTTCAGGTGTATCGGTTTTATTTTCTATTCTCTCACATTTATTAATTCGTCAGCTTTTCCTATATTTTTCTCTCTCTCTCTCTCTCTCTCTCTCTCTCTCTCTCTCTCTCTGAGCAGGCTGATTTCCTTTCACAACCCTCTTGGGGTTATAGTTTGTTGACTTTGTTCATAAGGGTTTTCAGCTCAAGATTTCAAGAACGAAAGAAAGAACATTTCTGATCCTTTTTGCAGCACTGGCGTAGTTCCCTCATATTTATTTATTCGTCAGTATTTCCTATATCTTGTCTCTCTCTCTCTCTCTCTCTCTCTCTCTCTCTCTCTCTGCAGGCTGATTTCCCTTCACAGCCCCCTGTGTTTATAGTCTGTTGACTCTATCCGTAAGGGTTTTCAGCTGAAGATTTAAAGGAAGGTAGAAAGAAACGTTCTGATTCTTTTTTTTTGCGCCATTAGCATAGTCCCCTTAGATAATCATAGCATTAGCATTTCTCTAGTAATAGACATAACTTCATTATTTGCGTCTGTGGAATGTTTATGTCAGGTTGGTTTTCTGTTAATTCATATTCAGCAGACGATTTATTTGCCAAAATCGACATACATGGGTTTTCAGTAGGTGTTTTTTTATATAAATACATTGGTATCTTTTTGATATGGCTCGGTGTGCATTTTATTTCACAATAGCCCTTACGTTGCGCGTGAAAAGATAATTTCACTCCTTACCATTGAATTCCCTCGATGTTTAGAACGCGCATTTATTTGACGCGTTCATGTGTATGTAAATATTCTGACAAAGTGATATTCACTAGGTACAAGCATCTTATTAGCTGGGACTAGCAGGTATGCTAACAAGAGAAAGTACCAGATGTGTAAGTGGTGTTACAATCCTTTTAACCTTTTATTTCTTTTCTCCTTTTTGTCGTTTTCAAGATAAAAAAAATTATAATAGATATCATCAAGCTTTCATCTAAATATTTTCTTTAAAAGAATTAGAGCATGTAAATGAAGACATTTAGTTCATGAGCTATTCAATTAGGGTATTGTTATTCGACATAAATATGAAATAGACTTTGGTACCACATGCAGACAGCTCGATTTCTATCTGTTGTTTGTGTATTTTTTGAGACGGCGATAAAAGCCGGCAGCAGATATCACTAAAGTTATTCGTGATTGGCGGAAAATCACGGTACTCACCACCAACCAGTGGCTACCACTGAAATACATCGGTCAGTCAGAAACAAGTAGAATCTTCAACGATGTTGGTTGAAACTGCTTCCCGTCAGCTCCAAAAACATCATAAGTTCATGCTTAGAGATATCCGTATAGACAAGCTTAGGACTGAATTGAATATACAGCAGAATTTAGGCCAAAGGCCAAGCACTGGGACCTATGAGGTCATTCAGTGCTGAAACGGAAATTGTCACTAAAAGGTCTGAAAGGTGTAACAGGAGGAAAACCTCGCAGTTGCACTGTGAAACAATGTTAGGAGAGGGTGGGAAATAAGACTGAAGAAGGAGAATATGAAAGAAGGTACAGTAAAAGGAACGAAAGGGTTGCAGCTGGGGGCCGAAGGCACGCTACAAAGAACCTAAAAGTAATGCCTACAGTGCACCGCGTGAGTTGCACTGACTGCACTACCCCCCTACGGAGGACAAGCTTAGGATATGATCAATATGTCACATAGCGATAAGAATATAGATTACAGACGTCTCTAGGAATCTTTAGGTCAAAAAACAAGTAATACTTGTAGCGCACACATATATAAAATGAGGAATATCGCGAGATAAAACGAAGGACCTATTGCAAAAGATTGATCCAGAGACATTCTATTACATTCTGTTTTCTTTTCCAGTCTATTTATGGCTTAGATAATCCTCGAGCCCTTTTCAATTCGTCTCTACTACCAAATCTCCCACATCCATTCATAGTCTTTTCTCTCTGTCGATTTTTCTCTATCCATTTCTTTCGTTTTTCTATTGGCTTTCTTATCGTAAGTTTCATCTTTTTCCAGTTTTTCTCTTCCCATTCAGAGATCTTGACTTAATCTCTCTTTTATTCCATTTTTTTATTTCTCAGCCTTTACTTGCCTCCCCATCCTTGTCTTTCGTTTTCATTTTCTCACTTCCATTTGTCTTTAACAAAATTAGTAATCATATCTTTTCCGTTTCGATGCAAATCTCATCGTTCAACCACCATCTAAGGAGAATTATCTTTACTTTTCCTTTAAGAGTTAGTGTCAGAATTGCTAAAGAAATAAGCGTCAATTTTGATGAATCCCCTTTTAATTATACACCCCACTTTTAAAGACGAAATATGAAGATTATCTTACATTAAAACTTTTTCATTTTTATTTCATGCGGATAATTTTTTTTTAGAAAGTTGACCTTAATGCACTGAGGTGGTTCAGGAGGCAACGGAGACTGATGATGGCTCTGAAACAGAATATTGCTTCAACGAAAAATTTTAAAAGTGGAAAACATCAGATGAAGCCAAAGAGAGATATCGCTGTTAAGTGACACTCGGCAGATCGGGTAGCAAAGAAAAATGTAAACTCTCTCTCTCTCTCTCTCTCTCTCTCTCTCTCTCTCTCTTTGAAGCCAAGGTCTGAAGGAAAACTACAGACTAAAGCAATAGTTTCTCATTTTTCGAGAAGGGAGACAATAAGAACAAGGGCATATGGGAGAGAATTCATACATTAGAAATTATAGCAGTGAAATACTCACAACGAATCTTATGGATCGGGTTTATTACGTTATTTGCAATTCAAGACTTTTCTTCCCAGACCAAAAGGATATTTTGTGAAGTATGGAAAGGCTTGAGTTTTAATATTCAGATTTCGTCCCCTTAGAAAGCCAGCATTGTTCATAAAGAACTCTTTTAAATTAAGAAATATACGCCGTCAATGTCCCACGTAGATTTAATTCACCCTTCCTTCTGAAGAAAACGTATCATTCAACAAACACAAAAGATGCTGTATAAGATTACTGGTGCAAATGCAGCAGTCATATCTGATAATGATAGTCACATCATAATAAGATTAATAACATGCATTTTCCCATTACTGTCAAGACGGCAGTCAACTGACGTCACAGAAAAGCCACAGTGAAAGATCCGTGGAAGATTGATGATCTGTCAGCCTCGTAATAAACGACGCCAAGAAAATGAAGTATTTTTAAGAGACGGACAGAGAAAACTTTAATAAGAAAAATGCAGAATAAAAGAGTGAGATGAAAAGAGGTAATGAGCGGTGGAAACTTGAATGAAAGAACGAGAGGCAAAAGCAGAAATAAATATAGAACCGCATTTAGGACGAAGTGGGAGTCATAACGCGAAGTTTAAAATGCAAGCGCCTTCCATTCTTATGTTTTACAAAACAAACACAAATAAACGCTACCACACGCAAAACGCACGCGCGCAAGCAAAACACACACATACACATGCACACACTTATATATATATATATATATATATATATATATATATATATATATATATATATATACATATATATATATATATATATATATATATATATATATATATATATATATATATATATATATATTATATATATATGATTATACATATGTATATATATAAAGTATATATATATGTATATGTATTATAAGTAATATATATATATATATATATATATATATATATATATATATATATATTTTATATAAATATATATATATTATATAAATATACACATACATATATATATATATATATATATATATTATATATATATATATATATATATATATATATATATATATATATATATATATACATTCTAAATCGTTTACTATTATCACATTCAAAGGTGTCTTTCTAACTTTACGTTGTGCTGAAAGTGTATGCAGATTATATCAACGTTAACCAGTATTTTCTTTTTACTTAACAACGGTTGATAAATTGTTTTGAAAGTGAACCCAGATTATTAAGACGTTAACTACGTTATTATTTTTACTCAACAACTATTGATAAATTTTACCACATTTAATTTTGTAAAGTGTTTTTACTCTGCAACTATTGATAAATTTTACCACGTTTATTTTTGCAAAGTGTTTCCACTCTGCAACTATTGATAAATTTTAACACATTTATTTTTGTAAAGTGTTTTTACTCTACAACTGTTGATAAATTTTACCACATTTGTTTTTGCAAAGTGTTTTTACTCTGCAACTATTCATAAATTTTAACACATTTATTTTTGTTAAGTTTTTTTACCCTACAACTATTTATAAATTTTACCACATTTATTTTTGTAAAGTGTTTTTACTCTGCAACTATTGATAAATTTTAACACATTTACTTTTGTAAAGTGTTTTTTACCCTACAACCATTGATAAATTTTACCACATTTATTTTTGCAAAGTGTTTTGCTCTCTACAACTATTGATGAGTTTTACCACATTTACTTTTTGCAAAGCGTTTTTACGCTGCCACTATTGATAAATTTTACCATGTTTACTTTCTCGTATAGTGTTTTTACTCTGCACCTATTGATAAATTTTACCACATTTATTTTTGCAAAGTGTCTCTACTCTGCAACTATTGATAAATTTTGCCACATTTATTTTTGTAAAGTGTTTTTACTCTGCGACTATTGATAAATTTTACCACATTTATTTTTGTAAAGTGTTTTTAGTCTACAACGATTGATCAATTTTACCACATTTTTAAAGTGCCTACGTGAATCTATAATAAATTATTTATTGTTAGCTCTCTTGTTACGAATTGATTTAACACAACAAAGTGATGACTTCTGTACAATAAATAATGCTATATTTCCTTTGTCGCATGTGTTTGCTGTTTAATAATTCATCAATGAATGTACCCAGAGAGTACGTGACTTATGTACAGTGAATAAGCAATGACTGAAGTTTACACTTATTTAAGACAGACTGAGCTCACCCATCCCCTTGGTGGAATGAGTATAAAACGATAAACATAGGATTCTGCACAATAGATTGCCTATGGAACGACTTGACCTGGAACGGAACTACAAGAACATGTGTGTATGTATATGTATATGTATATATATATATATGTATATATATATATATATATATATATATATATATATATATATATATATATATATATATATATATATATATATATATATATATATATACACATGAACAACATATCGAACTGGTTATAGCTCTACTCACCCTCAGCACACAATAATTCACGAAGGAAGCGTACGCGGTTCATGATACAGCATGCGGACAGCATTGTAGTGTAGGCCAGTAAACCTTCAGGTATTGCCTGGTGGAGAGGAATTGCTCCTGTTGGTGATGGAGGGAAGGGTGAGGATTTTATCCTTTGTGTTCGTTGTCCATTTTAATTTCTGCACATGCAGAGCCTCTAAGAATTGTAGTCGGAGGCGGTGGGGGTGGCATTCATGCATTATTGACAAAGTTACTAACTTCCTTTTTTAGTTTTATGAAACGAAAACTAATGCGCCGGCTTTGTCTGTCCGTCAGCACTTTTTCTGTCCTCACATTTTCTGTCCGCCCTCAGATCTTAAAAACTACTGAGGCTAGAGGGCTCCAAATTGGTATGCTGATCATCCACCCTCCAATCATCATACATAACAAATTGCAGCCCTCTAGCCTCAGTGGTTTTTATTTTATTTAATGTTAAAGTTAGCCATAATCGTGCTTCTGGCAACGATATAGGGTAGGCCACCACCGGGCAGTGGTTAAAGTTTCATGGGCCTGCGGCTCATATAGCATTATAACGAGACCACTGAAAGATAGGTTGATTTTCGGTGGCCTTGATTATAGGTTGTAGCAGCTGTACAGAAAACTCGATTGCGCCGAAGAAACTTAAGAGTATTTTTTACTTGTTATCATTCGTTGGGGTTAAGGCTCCTTACTAAGTCACATTTTTTTGTCTCGTAAATTGGATTACTTGAAAGATACCAAATTATGTTCTCCGTGGATACTGTAAATAGTTACGCATGCTATCTGAATTTGAACGTTTTACTCTACATGTGCTTATTATACCTCGATAAATTCTAGGATGTATTTATACATACACACAAACACACACACATATATATAAATATACATATATATGTATATATATTATGCAAAAATATGCATATATATATATATATATATATATATATATATATATATATATATATATATATATATATATATATATATATATATATATATATATATATTTATGTATATATGTGTCTACATTATTATACTATATATATATATATATATATATATATATATATATATATATATATATATATAAATATATATATATATATATATATATATATATATATATATATATATATATATATATATATACATACATATATAATCACTCTTACAATTGATAAATTCATATCGTAAATAGAACAGTAAACAGCCTTCCAACTTGAAAGCGCTTTCATGGATTCACAGTTTATCCTCACCTGTACACTATATTATTACTGCCATTAAGTAATTTTCCCTATTAATCACACTCGCGCTCAGATATGTACTATGTCAGTCAGTATTCAGTATATTATAACTGACAATAAAATGAGATATTTGTGTCTTTCATGGTCATCAAGTAACCTAAAAATTTAAGTGTCTCAGTAGATTCATCGCAATTATCTATAAGAGCTGCAATTACTATTGCAATTATAAAAGCTTTCCAACTTGCAATGGCCATTACTGTCCACTACACGCTAAAGACCATATAACGCATAAATCTTTCATTTTTTTCTGGTAATTGCAGTATGCACATATCATAAATAAAAGTGGCTTCGTATTGTTATAAATACCGGAGGGCGAGAGTGGCTTTATGGCAATGATATCGTCGTGCACACGTGTGTTCGAAATTATTTTCCAATTCAAATGATTTATATATATATATATATATATATATATATATATATATATATATATATATATATATATATACATATATTATATATGTATATACACAATGTATACATATATTTATATATGTATATATCTTTAATGTTATCTATCTATCCAATACATACATACACAGATATATATGTATATAAATGTATATGTATAGATATATATATATATATGTATATATATATATATGTATGTATATATATATGTATATAAATGTATAGATATATATATATATGTATATATATATATATATGTATATATATGTATATATGTATATATAATATATATATATATATATATATATATATATACATATATATAGTTAAATATATAGTCTGAAATCACTGTATTTATCAATGTGTTTATTAGTTACAGGTACTAAGCATTAATTTTTAGAATAATCCCTGAAAACTATTTTCTGACATCAAAATAAAGCAATTCCTTTATGAAAATTGCAGGTATGACCCAAGCAAAGGCTGCAAAATAGAATAAATTTGTGGGCTTATATTCTGTTCGCCTTCAGTCTTTGCAATGAATTGTCAGGATACTGTTATAGACTTCAGCACTGAGGGAGAAAGAAGGAAGCAATGATCAGCTGTGAAGGGAGAAACACATGTACCTTCCATGATTCCCATGGTAAGTGGACCATGATTGTACAGTGCCAGCAGAAATAGATGCCAAACTAGGGAGTGAGTCGAATTTTACTGAAGATGAAACGCTTACAATCCATAGAACAAAGTACTGGATTTTGAACTTGCAAGTCGGGAGATTAACTATGCTTGATCGAAGACGCTTTGGTGACGAGAAAGCAGCAAACACTGACATTATGATTAATAGACATGATGGACAGAGTTAGTTAATTGGATTTCAGTCCATACATGAACTGATAATAATATACAAAGGTCGTAATGAGAAACCAATAAAAGATATAAGTAGGAATCTTTTGTCAAGAGATTTAGATATAAGCCACAGCCTAGGTGAAGAGAAAATTTTGAAATGGTACTAACTGGAAAGTTTTTACCTGTTCAAGAGATTTTACTTAGGTTAAAGGGAGTTAAATATTTAAAAAGGAGCAATGACATTATGAAGTGTTAATATAACAACCAGAAAAATAAATGGTTGTTATGTGCCGGGAGATGCTATCGTTCTGTAGATGTTCAAGGTCTGTAGACGTTCAAGGTCGCACAAGTGGAAATGTCACTTGTCTTTGCAGAACTGTGTGTTCATATTTTGATTTACGCAAAGCCCTTGAGGATCACAGTAATAATGTAATTGTCAGTGTAACAAAAAATGCAACCGTAGGAATGTAACTTTGCTACCTTTTCTATTGAAAGTGTATAGTAAAATTAATCTGTACAGACTAGAACCAGCAGTTTACAGGAAAGAAAGTAAATGCAATGATCATATATTAACTGAAAGACCTTTAATGCAACAAGCCAATGACATATAAAATTTCACTCAGTTTGAAGTTCTGGATGGGATTCCTTTGAAGTTTGTAAACAATTTGAATTTGCCTGAGCGTAGTCTTTGTAAAGTCATGGGCAGTAGGGAACGAAGTGATCACATTGTACAGGTGCAGTCAACTATGTGTATTAAACATAGAAATCTACAATAAGCGCCTCATTATTTACAGGGGACGAAAAAAAACTACTCTCGTATCACGACTCTCCAAAGAGAATCCAGTTGAATGAGGAATATTACTGGAAATTCTTTCAAATATATCACTTGCTCGAGAATTCTCTTTACGCTTGTGGGCATGGGAAGGACAGTAATCCTAATATATGTGTGTGTCATCTTCACCATGCAACCCCGTATTCTTGCATCTTTATCTGCACTTATTTCCTCTACGCGCTTTCCGAACATTTATTATGTTACTTTACATCTGCTCTTGTGACAACCCTTCTTCATATTTTTGTTTTGCGTATTTGGCAGATAAGGGTTGGGCCAATTTAGCTGGGGTTATTATTTTCCTGTTGCATTTTGCGTACGTAAGCAAATGAATGAAAAAAATTTGAATATGAAATTCTAATGAAAGGGATAATCTTGTCTACATGTTACATAAAAACATTTGATAATGGTAGGTTCCCTTACTTTCAGGACTTCTATACGAAACGTAGAGGGGGAACAATTACTTCTGTCTAATTTGATGACCGTCACATTAGGGCACTGTTTGCCGTTATCTGTCGCAGTTTTGAAGAAATATAAGAAACAGCATATTGAGGAAGAAATGATAGACACAAATTCGCGAAGAGTAAGGTAAGAACAAGTTTCTGAAGTAATAGCAATAGAAGGAGAAAAGTTATCAGGGAAGACAAAAGTAAAGGAAACAAATTTCAGAAATAATATAAATAGAAGGAGAAAGGTTATTAGGAAGACAGAAGTAAGGGAAACAAGATTTGAAATAAGAGAAGTAGAGGAAGAAAAGTTATCAGGGAAGACAGAGGGGAAACAAGTTTCTGAAACAATAGCAGTAGAGGGAGGAAAATTATTGGGGAAGACTGAAGTGGAGCAAAAAAGTTTATGAAACAACAGCAGTAGAGGGAGGAAAGTTATCAGGGAAGACAAAAGTAGAGGAAAAAGTTTCTGAAATAATAGTAGTATGGGGAGAAAAGTTATTAGGGAAGACAGAAGTAAAGGAAAATAGTTTCTGAAGCAATAGCAGTAGAGGGAGGAAAGTTATCAGGGAAGACAGAAGTAAAGGAAAAAGTTTCTGAAACAAGAAGAAGAAGGAAGTAATGATCAGCTGTGAAGGATTCCCATGGTAAGTGGACCACGATTGTACAGTGCCAATAGAAATAGATGTCAGACTAGGGAATGAGTCGAATTATACTGAAGATGAAACGCTTACAATCCACAGAACAAAGTACTGGATTTTGAACTTGCAAGTCGGGAGATTAGCTATGCTTGATCGAAGACGCTTTCATGACGAGAAAGCAGCAGACACTGACATTATGATTTGTAGAAGTGATGGACAGAGTTGGTTAATTGAATATCAGTCCATATATGAACTGATAATAATATACAAAAGTCGTAATGAGAAACCAATGAAAAATATAAGTAGGAATCTTTTGTCAAGAGATTTAGATATAAGCCACAGCCTAGGTGAAGAGAAAATTTTGAAATGGTACTAACTGGAAAGTTTTTACCTGTTCAAGAGATTTTACTTAGGTTAAAGGGAGTTAAATATTTAAAAAGGAGCAATGACATTAAGTGGCGTTAATATAACAACCAGAAAAATAAATGGTTGTTATGTGCCGGGAGATGCTATCGTTCTGTAGATGTTCAAGGTCTGTAGACGTTCAAGGTCGCACAAGTGGAAATGTAACTTGTCTTTGCGGAACTGTGTGTTCATATTTTGATTTACGCAAAGCCCTTGAGGATCACAGTAATAATGTAATTGTCAGTGTAACAAAAAATGCAACTGTAGGAATGTAACTTTGCTACCTTTTCTATTGAAAGTGTACCGTAAAATTAATCTGTACAGACTAGAACCAGCAGTTTACAGGAAAGAAAGTAAATGCAATGATCAAAGACCTTTAATGCAACAAGCCAATGGCATATAAAATTTCACTCAGTTTGAAGTTCTGGATGGGATTCCTTTGAAGTTTGTAAACAATTTGAATTTGCATGAGCGTAGTCTTTGTAAAGTCATGGGCAGTAGGGAACGAAGTGATCACATTGTACAGGTGCAGTCAACTATGTGTATTAAACACTAGAAATCTACAATAATCGGCTCATTATTTACAGGGGACGAAAAAAACTACTCTCGTATCACGACTCTCCAAAGAGAATCCAGTTGAATGAGGAATATTACTGGAAATTCTTTCAAACATATCACTTGCTCAAGAGTTCTCTTTGCGCTTGGGGGCATGGGAAGGACAGTAATCCTAATATATGTGTGTCATCTCCACCATGCAATCCCGTTTTCTTGCATCTTTATCTGCACTTATTTTCTCTACGTGTTATGTTACTTTACATCTGCTCTTGTGACAACCCTTCTTCATATTTTTGTTTTGCGTATTTGGTAGATAAGGGTTGGGCCAATTTAGCTGGGGTTATTATTTTGCTGTTGTATTCTGCGTACGTAAGCAAATGAATGAAAAAAAATTGAATATGAAATTTTAATGAAAGGGATAATCTTGTCTACATATTACATAAAAACATTTGATAATGGTAGGTTCCCTTACTTTCAGGAATTCTATACGAAACGTAGAGGGGAACAGTTGCTTCTGCCTAATTTGATGACCGTCACATTAGGGTACTGTTTGCCGTTATCTGTCACAGTTTTGAAGAAATATAAGAAACAGCATATTGAGGAAGAAATGTTGGACACAAATTCGCGAAGAGTAAGGTAAGGACAAGTTTCTGAAGTAATAGCAATAGAAGGAGAAAAGTTATCAGGGAAGACAAAAGTAAAGGAAACAAATTTCAGAAATAATATAAATAGAAGGAGAAAGGTTATTAGGAAGACAGAAGTAAGGGAAACAAGATTTGAAATAAGAGAAGTAGAGGAAGAAAAGTTATCAGGGAAGACAGAGGGGAAACAAGTTTCTGAAACAATAGCAGTAGAGGGAGGAAAATTTTGGGGGAAGGCAGAAGTAAAGGAAAAAAGTTTATGAAACAACAGCAGTAGAGGGAGGAAAGTTATCAGGGAAGACAAAAGTAGAGGAAAAAGTTTCTGAAATAATAGTAGTATGGGGAGAAAAGTTATTAGGGAAGACAGAAGTAAAGGAAAATAGTTTCTGAAGCAATAGCAGGAGGAAAGTTATCAGGAAAGTTATCAGGGAAGACAGAAGTAATGGAAAAAGTTTCTGGAACTATATCTGTAGAGAGAGGAAAGCTATCAGGGAGGACAGAAGTAAAGGAAAAAGTTTCTGAAACAAGAAGAAGAAGGAAGTAATGATCAGCTGTGAAGGATTCCCATGGTAAGTGGACCACGATTGTACAGTGCCAATAGAAATAGATGCCAGACTAGGGAGTGAGTTGAATTATACTGAAGATGAAACGCTTGCAATCCATAGAACAAAGTACTGGATTTTGAACTTGCAAGTCGGGAGATTAACTATACTTTATCGAAGACGCTTTCATGACGAGAAAGCAGCAGACACTGACATTATGATTAGTAGGCGTGATGGAAATGTAACTTGCCTTTATGGAACTATGTGTTCATATTTTGATCTACGCAAAGCCCTTGAGGATCACAATAATAATGTAATTGTCAGTGTAACAAAAAATGCAACTGTAGGAATGTAACTTTGCTACCTATTCTATCGAAAGTATATCGTAAAATTAACCTGAATAGACTAGAACCAGTAGTTTACAGGAAAGAAAGTAGATGCAATGATCATATATCAACTGAAAGACCTTTAACGCAACAAGCCAATGACATAAATGTTTCACTCAGTTTGAAGTTCTGGATGGGATTCCTTTGAAGTTTGTAAACAATTTGAATTTGCATGAGCGTAGTCTGTAAAGTCATGGGCAGTAGGGAACGAAGTGATCCCTTTGTACAGGTGCAGTCAGCTATGTGTATTGAACATAGAAATCTACAAAGAGCGTCTCATTATTTACAAGGGGACGGAAAAAACTACTCTCGTATCACGACTCTCCAAAGAGAATCCAGTTGAATGAGGAATATTACTGGAAATTCTTTCAAATATATCAGTTGCTCAAGAGTTCTCTTTACGATTGGGGCCATGGAAAGGACAGTAATCCTAATATATGTGTGTGTCATCTCCACCATGCAATCCCGTTTTCTTGCATCTTTATCTGCACTTACTTTCTCTGCGCGTTTTCAGAACATGGATTATGTTACTTTACATCTGCTCTTGTGACAACCCTTCTTCATATATTTGTTTTGCGTATTTGGCAGACAGGGGTTGGGCCATTTTAGCTGGGGTTATTATTTTGCTGTTGCATTCTGCATATATAAGCAAGTGAATAAAAAAAATTAATATGAAATTTTAATAAAAAGGATAATCTTGTCTACATATCACATGAAGACATTCGATAATGGTAGATTTCCCTTACTTTCAGGACATCTATACGAGACGTTGAGGGGGAACAGATTTCCTCTTGTCTAATTTGATAACCGTCAAACCAGGCTACTGCTTGCCCTTATCTGTCGCAGTTTTGAAGAAATATAAGAAACAGCATATTGAGGAAGAAATGATAGACACAAATTCGCGAAGAGTAAGGTAAGGACAAGTTTCTGAAGTAATAGCAGCAGGAGAAAAGTTATCAGGGAAGACAAAAGTAAAGGAAACAAGTTTCGGGAGTAATAGCAGTAAAATGAGAAAGAAAGGTTTTCAGGGAAGACAAAAGTAAGGGAAGCAAGTTTCTGAAACAATAGCAGTAGAGGGGGAAAAGTTATCAGTTGGAGATTAGCATAAGGACTGATAGATAGATATTTATTCAGACAGACTGACAGATAGATAGCTTGAAGGGGACCATTGGCTAAAGGTGTGTTAATTGAAAAAGAAATGGAATTTTCCCAGAATTTAAAGCATATTGTCTTTGTAGCATAAGTAAATTGCAAGAAAGACAAACCTACGAATTATATATTAAAAGGCCAGTATAATAGAGAGAGAGAGAGAGAGAGAGAGAGAGAGAGAGAGAGAGAGAGAGAGAGAGAATTATCACCATAAAGTATACACGACCATTATTATGAATTGTGACATGACTCAGAGTAGCCTTAAATCAAATATATTTTTGTACACTTCAAGGTCATGGGATGGGACTCACTGCCAGCCTACATGTTTCCTAATTCCTTGGACCTCTCTGTATATATGTAGTGCTTTGGCACTAATCCATATATATGTAGTGCTTTGGCACTAATCCAAAATTTTCTTCTTGAAACCCTGTGCCCTTTAATTTTTTTATATTTTCATTTAATTATGGCTCTCCACTTCATCTTCATGAAGTGACTGACTGAACTGACATCTCATTGTAGCTGATGAGCTTGTATCGCGTACTGCGCAGGGGGGAATCCGGGGCTACTGTCTCCCCTACCTATCCCGCCCCCACCCGGGGTGGACAAACAGGCTTGCGGGAGGAGGGTGGTTGTCTTCCATACTCTCCTGTTCCCCTACTTACCCCGCCCCCCCGGGGCGGCCAAACCGGTGGGTGGCTGTGTCGTGTCTCCCCTACTGTCACCCGGGGAAGGACAAACAAGATCAGATCCTCTCGGATTTTATTATTATACATAGATTAAAGGAAAAATGGTCTTGTTTCTTAAGAGATTAAGGGAAAATTCTAGGGTTCAAAGATAGCAGAAAGACAGATGCTTTCTAGAGGCCGATATTGGAGGTAAACTCACAGAAAACGGAAATAATACGTTTTGGTTATTTTATCTTGCTTGTCACGGTCTTTCCCCAACAAAGCAAAAAAAAAAAAACTTTCCCAAAAAATACGTAAAAAACATTAGATAATACGATCTCTTTGGAAGCCAAACTCTTTGAAGAAAAAGGGATTAAATGAAACGCAAATCTTCACAGGATCGTTTATTTATCTAAAAGAACTAAACACAGGTTGTGCCTTTTTTCATATACTATTCCACCTTTTACAAAGAGGGAGTCAGACTTAGGGTAACCACACCAGTGTACAATGTTTCTCTTTCTGAATTTCTTGCAACTGGACACGATACATCACACGTCCACAAAGTCATTAGTGAAATTATTCCTACATTCATTTTCAGCTGTTGGAAATGTATTAGCAATTATGGAGATTATAAAAGATTGCTCTTATATGATGGTTCTATCGATCATCAAGACACTGCAAACAAATTAGGTGACATTTATCAACCGCCAATGAAAATCAATAGATTGCGTCGGAGTTACAATAATAATAAGAAAACTGTTAGCAGTTGCAATTACATTTGACGTTAACAAACAGGTTGCACTGGCAATGACAGAACGATCATTTTCCTTTAAATATTTTCCAGTTATAACAACATACAACAGTATATATGACAAAACAAAAACCTTAAATATAACTTTTTAAAAATCTACAAAAATAACAAATGAGGATTCATTACATTTTTTTACCATAGCAGTTCAGAGTCACAGAATAACCCACAACCAAATGTAAAGAAGGAATTGTTAAGAGCAGAGACAGAAACAAAAAATCCACAGTGACGTCATAGAAAACCATTATGGGAAGGTACTTCATTGGAATGGTATTACGAGTGTACAGTACGGTAGTTTGAGGTTGGGTTATTATAGCTTTTGTGGGCTCACTTTAGCAAGGGTAGTCGCAGGAAGGTAAAAGGATAATCACAAGGGGGTTATAATAGTTTTAGTACATATTGAATAAATAAGTTAATTAATAGCTAACTGACGGATATGGTACTAGGATGGTGTGTAACTGAAAGGGTATGTGGCTTGTAATTTTTGTAATTCTGGAGTATGCATTTAGTAGTCACAAGGTTGAGTGTAATTGGTAAGGTATGTAATTAAGAGACTGTATTTGTGTGAGTGGTCTTAACAAAGAAAGGTACATAACTGACTGGTTATGCTCTTACCAAGTTTGTAATTGAAACGATATGTGATCTGGAGTGTGCATTATTAAAGGACATGTTTTCCAGTAATTAAAAGCCTGAGTATGACTTGGAAGTTAAGTAATTACGAGAATATATTTGTGGGATGTTATATAACAAAGAAGGATAAATAACCAGCTGGTTATGCTCGTAGGATGTTATATTTTCTAGTAGGTACATTACTAAAATGGAATAGTATTGGGAAAGAACATGGCTGTGGGTTGATATTATTGGGGAGAGCATATACGTTAGTTATTTGGAGGGTACATAATTAAGAGGCTACGGTTTTGGGAGTGTATATAAATAGGGAGGCATGTTACTGGAATGGCCATGATTAAAAATGAGTGATACTGAAGATATTATTTATATATATATATATATATATATATATATATATATATATATATATATATATACAGTATGTATATATATGTATGTGTATATATATATATATATATATATATATATATATGTATGTCGTGTGTATATATACATATATATATATATATGTATGTATATATATATATATATACATATATATATATATAAACATATATATATATATAGTGTATATATATATATATATATATATATATATATATATATATATATATATATATATATATATATATATATATATATATATATATATGTATGTATATATATATATGCACATACGTGACTGAGACGTTATGTTTTCCAAATAGTGTTTGCTGGAAAGTGCATATACTCGAGTGTGTACGTTATTTAGAAAGCATATAGAATTGAGAAAGAATGTCATTAGAGGGCATACCATCAAGACTGTATTTTGTTATTGGGAGTGTACACAGTAAAGCAAGTATGTTTTGAGTGCATATATAATTGTGAAGATATACTGTTATAATAAGTGTATATAATTAAGAGGGAATGTCATTAGAAGAGTAGTAACTGAGAAGGTATGGTTTCCAGAAAGTATATAACTGGAAGCGTGTGTGTAATCTAGGGTATAGTCTTTATTAGCCTAGGACAGTGGTTCTTAACCTTTTTATTACCACGCCCCTTCTAAGAGGTGGTCCTTCCCTCCACGGCCCCCTTGCATCTATGAGTAAAATTCCCTCCCAGAGTTAAAGGACAATGAAAAAAAAGAGAAAGGGAATAGGAGTTATTTTATGCTTTTGGGAATGAATTAGTGAGATACTTGACACTGCTTCTTAGCGACTCTTGTTAAGTGAATAACGAGTATAATTAGAGAATTTTTAATTTTTCCCTAGGCGGGGTGGCCGCCCCCCAGGTTGAAAACCACTTGCCTAAGAAGTATGTCTGTGGGAGAGCTTTTAATTAACAAGGTATACAATCGGGAGGTTACGCTTTTTCAAAGGTATGTTACGAGGATGATCACATTATTCAGAAAGATACTTATGTAACTGAAAGGGTTGAGAATTTGAAGTTGTTAATTGACTGGTATATGATTAATAGCGTATGTAAGTGCAGATGATTCTTTTAAGTCTGTATCATACAAAGAATTTCAAATTTCATTTAGGTACGCTGTCACTGGGATTAGTAAACTAACGGGAAACTGCACTGTCGGTAAACTATGTATAACTTAAAATGTACATTTTTGAAAGCTTATGTTAAGGGAAGGGTACATTATTGAGTGGTTCTCTTGTTTTTCAGCCCATGTCTTCACGAAAGTATGTCAAGAAAAAGGAATGTCATTGGAAGGTTATAGTACTGGGAATGAACATTAATGTGTAGGGGAAAGGCTTGGTTGTGGGGGTGGGGGAACTGGTAATACCTGCAAGAGTACTTATCTCTGGGAGGATAGATAACTGAAAGGTTACTTGATAGAGAAGGTCCAATATTGCGGGTTTTATATATATAAAAATGTACATCTTTTTGAGGGTACGTCTTTGACGATGTCTTCAGCTACAATTACGGCGCACTCAGAGACGCTGGGCAGAGGCAGTCTGGCGGTTTCATTACAGCTAATGCTGACCCACGTTCATGTTATGGAAGGGAACTGGAGAGCATCATTTCCTTCTTTTTATGTATGGCTATATCTGTCGGAATGCCCCACCACTTCACGTGAGGAGGGAAAAGAGAAGGAGGAGGATGGAAAAGAAAAGGAGGAGGAAAAAGAGGAGGAGGAGGAAAAAGAGAAGGAGGAGGGAAAAGAAAAGTTGGAGGAAAAGGAGGAGGAAAAAGAGGAGGAGGAAAAAGAGGAGGAGGAGGGAAAAGAAAAGGTAGAGGAAAAAGGAGGAAAAAGAGAGGGAGGGGGAAAAAGAGGAGGAGGGGGAAAAAGAGGAGGAGGAGGGGGAAGAGATAGGAGTAAGAGGCTAAAGGAAGAGAGGAGAATTTGATCATGTCTTTGTTTCTCTTAAAATCTAAAATTATCATCGTGAGAAATTTCAGTAAGGGAAAGGAGATATTTGGCGTGACACATAGTCTTATAAATTTGCCTATCACAGGTTTGCTGGAAAACATTGGTTGGAAAGTAAGTTTATCCTTTAATGCCCCAAGATGTGGCGATGATTAAGAAGAGAGAGAGAGAGAGAGAGAGAGAGAGAGAGAGAGAGAGAGAGAGAGAGAGAGAGAGAGAGAGAGAGGTACACATAAACAATCACACAGATGTATAATTACGCTCGCATAAGCACATAAGTGTATGCACATAAAGGTGGGGGGGGGGGGCGTTCAAATAAAATGGTAAAAATGGAGATTATTATATATAAAAGTCTCTTCATGTCATTATATTTTGCGTAAACTTCCATACTGACAATCAACTACTGATATAAATTTTTGATCACATAACATTAGAAAACATTTTTTTTCGTTAAATAAACTCTTAAGATATTATTAGATATTATTGTGGATTGTTTATCAAAAGCTGGAGGTTATATATGCTGAGTTTTAACAACATTAACATTCCCTTTTTCTAGTTTTTCTGGAGTTTCTCTTTTGCATTTTAGGCGAAATACCAAAAATAAAATTATTTATTATTTTCATAATCGTCTCATGATGACAGTAATGGTATGCGAAGGGCTAAGCCTTAAGTTCCATTTCCTAGAAAAGAATATCTGGGAACTTTGATTTCCTTGCTTTGTTCCACTCGTGAAAATCACTACTGCTCTACACAACACGAGCAGGTGAAACGCTGTAAGTCCTCCCGATAATCAAACACAAAGATACCATACAGGAATGGAAAAGAAGTATTATAAGAAGTCCTACTGATTATCAAACTCCCTGTGTGCTCTTAGTTCCTAAGCGACCTGCTGGGATTTACAAATGTTACACAGTTTTTAAAAAACACCCAAACTACTACGTCTGTGAATGATCTCTCTTTTATGTACAAAGCGTTTCAACGGTCAGACCTCTTCTCTAGTAAGTATGCAACAACACTGTTCAGGAAAATATGAAAGGTTATTCCCCACCGGGGCATAACTGTGTTCTTTTAGACTAGTATATGAAAATGTTGACTAATGTGAGTTATGGTTAAACACTTCTCCACTCATCTAATATTAATAATGTTTTCCATTCACGTTTGCAATCAGCGTACGTTTTGAAAAAAAAAAAAATCACGCACTTTTATCTTTTTTGTTATTTGAATTTATTTCCTTCCGGAAAGCGAAAAATTGGCAGCAGCCGCACTTAATGTAATTAGCAAATTTGCCCAATCCTTCAGTATCTGATTTTTTTTTTTCTGAATCCAACTTTTTTCATCTCGAATGAATAATACGTTCTCATTTTTTTTTTAGGTCATCTCTTATAAAAGAATAAATGGATCCTTCGGTTATTAATCTGCTGACGATTAGTATTGTAATTTGTCCGTTCCATTTTTCATCGGAGAGAACGATTCCAAACGTTGGAGATTTATCATTAAACGGATAAATCGTCTGCTTTTCATTGATATTCTTTTGGTTTAAAATTTCATTTTCGCGTTGTAAAAGTATATTTGAATGTATTTACAGCCATGACTATATAATGACACAGGAAATGTTACAGCGTTTCGTGTAAAACGTAATTTCTTATCGTATGTTGAACACTGATACAGATCTCGAAGCACATGGAATGAACACAAAACTTGTAATTTGTCTTCTTCTGATACGAGGCTATAAACACTTAAGTGAACTCACATTGATACACTTCTTAGGATATACCAGCTTTTGAGTCTTTTCAGGGAAAAACGACAGTGGGGGTTATCGAGTCTGAAAGTTATGTATATATATATACAGGGTATGTCTGCACATGACACCATGTGAATTGGGAATAGTAATATTACGAACTTTGAGTGTGATGCTGGTAACGCTATATACCAACCCACGACAGCTTTGCGTAGGTTTTTTTATATCACTGGAAGAGACACACCTCTTACTCCCATGGGGGCACTGTCTTCAAGGGAGTCTCCCGGGGGCATTTATGATGATGTTCAAGTCACACATTTAAACACACAAGGAATCGGAAGGGTTACGAGCTATGACACATATCCAAAAGGTTAATGAAACTTCACCTTTCCCCTGACAGGGTGTTGGCACCCATCCAGAAGGTTAATGGAATCCACCTTTCACCTGACAGGGAGTTGGCACCCATCCAGAGAAGGTTAATGGAGATCCACCTTTCACCTGACAGGGAGTTGGCACCTACCCAAAAGGTTAATGGAAATCCATCTTTCACCTGACAGGAAAATGACACCTTTTCAGAAAAGGTTACTGGGAATCCACCTTTCACCTGACAGGGAAATGACACCTTCCCAGAAAAGGTTACTGGAAATCCACCTTTCACCTGTCAGGGAGTTGGCACCTACCCAGAAGGTTAATAGAAATCCACCTTTCACCTAACAAGGAGTTGGCACCTACCCAGAAGGTTAATGGAAATCCACCTTTCACCTGACAGGGAGTTGGCACCTACCCAGAAGGTTAATAGAAATCCACCTTTCACCTAACAGGGAGTTGGCACCTACCCAGAAGGTTAATGGAAATCCACCTTTCACCTGACAGGGGATTGACACCTTTCCAGAAAAGGTTAATGGAAATCCACCTTTCACCTGACAGGGGACTGACACCTATTCAAAAAAGGTTAATGAGAATCCACCTTTCACCTGACAGGGGATCGGGTCAGACAGGAACTGTGATTGATCTGAGTTCCTGTTATCATGTCCTCCTCTTCCTTTTCTTTTTTTCTTTTACCTCTGAATGAGCATTCACGGATGAAAGGACAAAAGTTTTTCTCCGTTGATTTATCTCTTGGTCTATCTATGTATTTATATTTTTAACGGAAGAAGAATCATGATTATCACAAAGGCAACAGAGCTTTCAAGGAGGCGATGCTGCTTGACACTTGCTGCAGGAGGAATAATAGGACCAGTGTGACGACATCTGTTGTGGCAATCATCGAGGACCTTGACACCTGCATGGCTGCTGGGGCATCACCTGTGGAGAGAAAAGAAAGTTAATGCATTGTTGTGAGTAAATAATGTATACAAAGGAGAATAATAAACCCTACATATCGCATTCCCTGATTCTGTATGTTAGTATTATATAACTAAAATGACTGTTGTCTCCACAGTACACCAGGAAGGAAGCTTCAGCTTTCTTTCTTTTTCTTTCTTTCTTTAAGTCTTCTCCTGAAAACCCTTATGGACAAAGCCAACAGACTATAAACCCAAGAGGGCTCCAAAGGGAGGTCAGCCTCCAGGGAAAAACACGTTACAGGTAAATGTTATAAATAAACACGAGGAAAAAGAAAATAAAGCTGATACACATGAAATCATGAGACGTCGGCAGCAGCAGCAGACAGCAGGAATGAATTTGCTCCTCGCTTAAACATTTGGAGATCAGAAGATTCCACAACTGTACTAGGCAAACTATTCTCCATTTGAGTTGTGGCCAAGATAAAACTCCTAGCAAATTGAGTAGTGCCTGTTATTCTGAGGTTACAAGAACTCTAACAACGTTTACCTGTACAACAGTATCACTGTATCATGTGATTGCCTTGGTTGGCCCTTCTATGCTCGTCTCTGTTTCACATGGTTACACACACACACACACGATCTACTAGAGTTTTGATCTTCCTGAAGCATGTTGAATGGGTTTTATATGTCTGCGTTGTATTCATCTTTTAGGAAAAGTTAAAATAGGCAATAAACCATAGCCCTCAAATACCCATTTTCAAAGCTATGTGGGTTTCAGTCTTCTTAGATGTTTTGTGATGCCTTATATTCGTACAAATAGTGAAACCAGAAGAATAAACCACCTTATGCATATGCACACAGTCAACGTATTCAATTTATTCGGGCAAAAGACCTCAGGACCTTGAAAAAATCGAATTTAAAAAACTCAACACCTGCTGTAACCGCATCCTCTCTATTTTCTTCTTTCTAAATCTGGACACATCCTGAGGTCAGGTCATATACATAATTCACGGAGGTTTACCGACCACACCCGCATGTATTGAAAAGAAGGTCTAAGACGAACTAAGTCATAAAGAATTCGGTGCTTTTCATACTTATCATCAGGATTATGTATCGTTGTTTAGAAGGATCACTCAGATCTGAAAGATTTACTACGATACATATTGTTTCAGTAATTATGCTTGTATGTATGTAAATATGTACCGTAGGCCTCTTCATGTCATGAAGTTTCTAGTATGCATAGTACTTGCAGTCATGACTAAATTGTTGATTTTCTGAAAACTGCATAAAATTACCGGTTAAATTTATTTCTAAAATGTTTCAGATTCGACTGTTAAAGGTGTTGCATTCAACAGTTAAAAACAAATCGAAATACATCTCATTCTAAAACCTAAGACATGTTCGGATCATTATTAAAAATTACACAAGCATCCCAGTAAAATTTTACTCGACTTGTACTGAACACGGCTATCGACAGCAAAAGACAAAGTTTTTCTGACCTTTTCTGATGACTTTACCTGACATGATCTGCAGTTTAACGACTATCGTTAGCAGTCTATTTCTCGTCATTCATATTTGTCTTCTGGCTGTATCAAGGCCAATTACTCGAACAGTTCTCCGTAAAACTGAGATTTTATTTGACAAAAAGGAAACCTCGGCATTCTTTAACAATCAATTAAAGTTGGCTCGCTCTGAAGTTCAGCTTTACCTAATAATCTTCATTGGCTCGCTCAGAAGTTCAGCTTTTTCCTAATAATCTTCATAGATGTCGTCTCATTAAGCGTAGTTATAACGATTCAAATTACGTAATGGAAATCTGTTGCGCCTTTACGCATCGCCGCATCTCATGAAAACATTTGCATAAAAGGAAGAGTAACGTCACATTTACAGGCAACTGATGCATACGCAATGTTGTGTTTTCTTTTATCTCGAGGGTTGGCGGGTAATGTGTTGCTTTCAGAAACCTATTATGCAAATATTTCTGTAAAAGACGAAAAATGGATTATGGTTACTTTGAATAAATTTGTGGGGAAATCCAACGCAGGAGCTCTTTTCGTAGTATTTTACATATCGGATGTTTGACACAGATGGGAAAAATATGGAAAAATAAGAAATACATTACATTATTGCTTTCCTCCTTGTGAAAGGGTATGGAATAATATATAGAAAAATTCTGAAAAATACCTTAGCAAAATTCAATACGAACAAAAGCGTACAAATCTAGGACAGCTATAAATGACAATCTTTTTGAAACACAGGCTAGGACAAATATTTCCATTTTCGGGAGAGTGGTTGGCGATGACAAATTGGTTTTAACAGGTATCACTGCAGTATCCTGTGATACAAGAGGTGTCAGTGCACTTAGGAAGAGGTTTTTCAAAAGAAATGTAATACATTCTGTTTTAAACCTTGCCTACAGCCAAAGAAAAATCTTTGTAAACAATACTCGATGCAGGACAGGAAAGGCATAGTATATAGCTGACTTTAAGCTATATACTTTTAGCTTTTATTCGCGATTTTTCATTTTTCATGGAATAATAATTGCACAATATCTTCTTCTAAGTGCAATATACGCAAGTCAAGTATCATTGATGAATCTAGCTAACTCTTTATTAGTATTCGTGTGGCTTCGTAATGGGTTAAAGAGAAAAATATCTGGGATATTTCTTAGAAGCAGTTCTAGGAAAGAAAGTTATCTGGAAGACTTCTTGGAAGGGTTTCAGGAAAAAAATTATTTGAGAAATCTACTTGAAGGAATTCCACAGAAAACAAAAAAAATATTTGGGAAATTTCTTTGAAGACATTCGGAAAAAAATTTATCTAGATTTCGTCTTAAAGGGGATTCAGAAAAAAAAAAGATATTAGGAAAAATTCTTTGAAGGGGGTAGGAAGAAAGATATTTGAGAAATTTCTTTGAGATGGTTAAAAAAAAAACAAGATATCTAGAAAATTTCTTTGAAAGGGTTACAGGAAAAGATAAGTGGAAAATTTCTTTGAAGGGGGTTCCGGAAAAACAATATCCAGGAAACCTCTTTGAAGGGGTTTCAGGAAAAGGATATCTTCAAATTTCTTTGAAGGGGTTTCAGGAAAAGGATATTTGCAAATTTCTTGGAATGGGTTTCAGGAAAAGGATTTCCGCAAAATTTCTTTGAAGGGGATACAGGGAAAGGATATCTGCAAAACTTCTTTGAAGGACTTGCAGGAAAGGGATGTCTGCAAAATTTCTTTGAAGGGGTTGCAGGAAAAGGATATCCGAAAAATTTCTTTGAAGGGGGCTCAAAACAAAGATATCTCAGAAATGTTCTGAAGTAGTTTCAGAAAAAAGGACATCTGTTTTGCCTCTGAAGGGGGTTGTGAAAAAGATATTGAGGAAATTATTTTGAAAGGGTTTCAGAAAAGTTGTCATGGAAACTTCCTTGACAGGGTTTCTGAGGAAAAGATATCCAGGATGTTTTTTTAAGGCGTTTCTGAAAAAAAGCTATCTAGGGAAATTTCTTTAAAGGCTCCTCAGGAAAGAAATTATCCAGATGTTTTGAAGGCGCTTCAGAAAAAAAAAGATAGTGGAGAAAGTTCTTTGACAGGGTTTCAGAAAAAAAAGACAGTGGAGAAAGTTCTTTGATAGGGTTTCAGAAAAAAAGATAGCGGGGAAAGTTCTTTGATAGGGTTTCAGAAAAAAAAGATAGTGGGGAAAGTTCTTTGAAATGGTTTCAGAAAAAAAATAGCGGGGAAAATTCTCTGACAGGGTTTCAGAAAAAAAATAGTGGGGAAGTTCTTTGACAGGGTTTCAGAAAAAAAGATAGTGGGGAAAGTTCTCTGACAGGGTTTCAGAAAAAAAGATAGTGGGAAAGTTCTTTGACAGGGTTTAAGAAAAAAATAGTGGGGAAAGTTCTCTGACAGGGTTTCAGAAAAAAAGTTAGTGGAGAAAGTTCTTTGATAGGGTTTCAGAAAAAAAGATAGTGGGGAAAGTTCTTTGATAGGGTTTCAGAAAAAAAGATAGTGGGGAAAGTTCTTTGACATGGTTTCAGAAAAATAGATAGTGGGGAAAGTTCTTTGACATGGTTTCAGAAAAAAATAGTGGGGAAAGTTCTCTGACAGGGTTTCAGAAAAAAATAGTGGGGAAGTTCTTTGACAGGGTTTCAGAAAAAGGATAGTGGGGAAAGTTCTCTGACGGGGTTTCAGACAAAAAGACATCTGGGATGTTTCCTTAATAATAGTAAACTTCCCCATCTTTTTCTTTACTTAATTTTCTGCGCAAATGTGAAATACCATCAAACCTACATCAATAGTTACCGGAGAGCCTCTTTGAGACTGAAACCGAGCCTCAAGTAAAGACTGGTATGGAAAGGAAACCAACTCAATTAAAACCATCTACATATGAGTAGGTCGGGCTGAAAGGATTCTTCTGACGCTAGAAGTTTCTATATGCTAATAGAAATACTGGCAAATGTGCGAATGAGATCTTTTAGAAAACTCTTGGTGAAATTAAATTGCACCGAAGGGAGTTTGAAGACTTAGTACAAAGGAAGCTTTTCAACAGTATATCTTTGATCAGATAAAATGTAATTCCGATGTTAATCAGTAAAATTGATTCGTGTATATATATATATATATATATATATATATATATATATATATATATATATATATATATATATATATATATATATATATATATATATATATATATATATATATATATATATATATATATATATATATAGTATGCACACACACACATAATTTATACATGTATGCATGCACACACATATATATATATATATATATATATATATATATATATATATATATATATATATATATATATATATACATACATACATACGTAAATACATACATACGTGCGTAAATATATAAATTATCTTAGTGGCCACCGAGATGATACTTACATACATGTTTACATACATACACATACTTGTATTACAATTTTTGAAAAACACTCACCCACGAGGTATATCATTCGTCTCTATAGAATTAATACCCTTTTTCAATTTTCCTACGGGGATTAGTAGATCAAAAAGCCTCGCGGCTTCTCCAAGATATTCAAGGCCTGTAATTTATCTCTCTTCCGATATCGTACATCACAGCAGGGGAAGAGAAAGAGAGAGATCGACTCGATCAGAATGCGGATTCATAAATCTAACTGTTGCTACATCAAAGAGAATTATAAGGCGTGGGGCCATTCGTTCTGTACCGCCGAGAGGCCTAAAGGAGAGAAGGCTTTAATGATTTTCGAGCAGGAATGGGGAGTAAATCACATCGTCTAGATAAATTGGCCTACATTCTTCTTAGGCCTACCGAGTTCTTTTCTCCACACACACTTTGACGGCTGGGTAATGTCTGAACGTATATATTACTCCTGCGGCGATTTGTTTTAATATGACTTAACCTTTCATCTCTGAACTTCTTTTTTCTCCGAGGTGAATCTCTTACACTTGATAAATTAAGAGATTTACTTAATTATATGTTAATAGATATATAAATGTTTGTTTGGAAATGACTCAGCATAATTATATGCAAGAAATACAATAATTAACGAGATGATTTTCACTTTTTTCCTTTGGTATTATTATTATTATTATTATTATTATTATTATTATTATTATTATTATTATTATTATTATTATTATCATTATTATTATTATTATTATTAAGCCAAACAAGGTTACTAGATAATATCAGTACATGATAGTCATTAATGTAGAGTGCTTGTATTATAGTATAAGGAAATTTAAATTATAAAAAACCTATTACCCAGGAATATTAGATTTTCTACATGCATAAAAATGTCTCACCCTATTCAAGCAATAAATTTCATTTTTAAATTTACGTAAATGTAAGATAAAATTACATGGATTACTGAGGAAGAAAAATACTTATTCCAATACGAAAAGGGGGAAAATTTGCAAATTACTTTTAATACTTGAAATTCATTGAAGACACTTACAATCTCTTTTAATATAGATGGTATTATTTAATTTAAAGATGTGAGCCGTAATAAAAAGAACGTTTCTTTGGATTGTGAGTAAAAAAGAACGTTCTTTTGGTTCTGAGTATAACAAAGGACGTTCTTTGGGTTGTGAATATAAAATATATTAAACTCATAAAAAACAATTTTAAATGAAATACTGAGTCCGTATCCCTTCATAAGAATTCCCTCAAAAATAGAATTCCCACAAAACAGAATTCCCACTAAAACAGAAAGGAAGCCAAATGGAGGAGATCAATTAAAAGGGGAGAAAGAGAAGAGGAAGAGAAAGCAGGAAAAGAGAAAATTTTCCCCTCCCGTTGCTGGAGACTCGACATTTCCAGCTATTGGTAATTTGAGGGAGAAAGTTAATTGGGCTGAGTAAATGAAATACGGTTACATAATTACGCAGAGTTTTCACAATTTTGGTCGGCCTGAATTGAACGTATGATAATATGCACGAAGGTGAATTTTTTCTTTCATTAGGTAATTGACAATTATGAGACGAAATCCCTTCGCAGACCGTCGGGAAATAGTAAAAATTATGATTCACTTTTTTTTCTTTCAAAGTTGATAATTGCCGTTTTTAGAAAAAATACGCTCATGAGCATATTACTGGTAAAAGTATCATAGTGTTGCTTTAGGTAATTGACAATTATGAGACGACAACCCTTCGCAGACCGTCCGAAAACAGTAAAAATTATGAATCACCTTTTTTTTTTCAAAAGTTGACAATTGCCGTTTTTAGAGAAAAAAAACTTGACTTGCTGTTTTTAGAAAAAAAACATGACTTGCTGTTTTTAGAAAAAAAACTTGACTTGCTGTTTTTAGAAAAAAAAAAAAAAAACTTGACTTGCTGTTTTTAGAAAAAAAAAACAAAAAAACTTGACTTGCTGTTTTTAGAAAAAAACTTGACTTGCCGTTTTTAGAAAAAAAAATTGACTTGCTGTTTTTAGAAAAACAACTTGACTTGCTGTTCGATTTTAGAAAAATTGACTTGCTGTTTTTAAAAACAACTTGACTTACTGTTGCTCATTGATTATTGGTGAGGACTTCCTGATTGCATAAACATTGGTACACGTATGGAAACGTGAACATATTTTACTGTAAATATGCGAAACCCAGGAATTTCAAGAAATCACTAGGGAATTTGTGAAATGAGCAACTCGCTTAGGGTGAACTTTTGATCCCCGAGGGTTAGTACCAAACACGGCGAAACACTGATTCAAGTACACTGTTTCTCCGTGTTTAGTACTGGCCCCCGGGGGTCAAATGTATTTTGCTCTGTGTAGTATAGCCCCTAGGGGATCAGATGTCATTTGATCCCCCAGGGCCTAGTATTAAACACGCGAAACACATTTGACCCCCTAGGGGCTAGTGGTAACACGGTGAAACAGTGTAGCATGAATCAGTGTTTCGCCGTGTTTAGTACTAGCCCTCGGGGATCAAATGATCCTAAGCGAATTGGCCATTTCACAAATTCCGTTGGGATTTCGTGAAATCCCTGATTTCACGTATTTACTGAAATGTATATATATGTATATATATATATATATATATATATATATATATATATATATATATATATATATATATATATATATATATATATATATATATATATATTTATATATGTCAGAATTTCATGAGGGAAGCACATTTATACTAATGTCACAGAATTTCAATGATCAGAACACCGAAATGACCTAAAAAAAAAAAAAAAAAAAAAAAACAGATAACCAGCGTCAGTAAAAGGATTACATTCTCTAGGAATGAAATGGGTTCCTTTCAAATAGAGGACATCAAGTATCTTCTTCCTGAAAAAAAAAAGAAAAAACTACCTAGAGACATGCCATTCTTCTCCACTTCTCTCGTAAGGAGGAACATCACTATACGAAATAGGTAATTACTAACTACCTGCCTCTCTTGTATTCAACATCCAGAAGATTTAGCGAGGCGTGTGAGCGTTTCAGGCAAGCCAGTCATCGCATTTCGACACCTGTATACATTGTAGTGCATGAAAAAGATACCAGGAATCTCTCTCTGTTCCTGTACCAACATGCCTCTCCGGTGAAAGGGCGATATATTTGGATGGGGGATGCCGGTATCACTTGCGTGTAACGTCTTGTAGGGAAAGGCAAAGTCATCTAACTCCCAAAATACCTGAGGCTACAGAAACGAACAAGAGTTTGCTTGTGCCGACCTCGATTTCTTTTGACTTCGAAGTCACAAGAGAAAGGAAGATATTGTATGCGTTGTTCGGCTTTTGTTTTCATTTTTGGAAGTAGAATCAAGATTTCGAAATCGGAAATTTTTAAAATATGAAGCCCTTAGAACTGATTTTATGATTTGCAGGATTTGGATGTCAATAATCCGAACATCTGTTGAGTTATCCGTTGTCTGTCGAAGGAATCTGTTTTAACAGTGAAAGCAGAGGAGGTGATTCGGTCTCTGCTTAATGGAATATCTTAGTTACGTCGAGGAAGCTCTACTGAGAAAAGGTCTATTTAGAACCCATTATAACTATCATTTCCAAACTCCACTTGATCGGTTGAAAAATCTTTTATATTAACCAAATAAAACCTCTGATAAACGCAGATTTTAACTAATAAAAGCCTCTTACAAATGAAAGGTTTTAACCAATAAAACCTGGAAAAGGCAGTTAAATTCGATTCTCCGCGTTCAGTTCCTGGCATTTTCATGTACTTCAAACACATGCTAATGAAAACCTCTGATAAACGCAAGTTTTAACCAATAGAAACCCCAGATAAAGGCAGGTTTTAACCAATAAAAACCTCTGATAAACGCAAGTTTTAACCAATAAAAACCTTTGATAAACGCAGGTTTTGACCAATAAAAACCCCTGATAAAAACAGGTTTTAACCAATAAAAACCCCTGATAAACGCAGGTTTTAACCAATAAAAACCTCTGATAAATGCAGGTTTTAACCAATAAAACCCTCTGACAAACGCAGGTTTTAACCACTAAAAACATCTGATAAACGCAGGTTTTAACCACTAAAAACCTCTGATAAACGCAGGTTTTAACCACTAAAAATCTCTGATAAACAGAGGTTTCAACCAATAAAAACCTCTGATAAACGCAGGCTTTGACCAACAAAAACGCCAGATAAATATAGGTTTTAACCAATAAAAACCTCTGGAAAAGGCAGTTCAATTCGATTCTTAGCGTTTAGTTCGTGGTATTTTAAATGTATTTCCTACACACGCCACATAGCCGAGCAATTCCACTTCGAACCGAGTTAATTGTGGCGAAGCTGCTGTACAATTGGTTGGCCGAGGATAAACAGGAATGAAGGGAATGAGAAATGCGTAGGAAGACTAGCAAGGGTATGAAGCCATTTCGCTCAAGCGAGGAATGAAGATAGGGCCAATATAAAGGGCAGTTCAGAATTTCCAATTGCCTATGTTTAGTTTTCTGTAAAAGAAAACTATTGTGCAACCTTTGTCTGTACGTCCACACTTTTTTCTGTCCGCCCTCAGATCTTAAACGCTACTGAGGCTAGAGGGCTGCAAATTTGTATGTTGGTCATCCACCTTCCAATCATAAAACATACCAAATAGTAGCCCTCTAGCCTCAGTAGTTTTTATTTCATTTACGGTTAAAGTTAGCCATAAACGTGCATCTGGCAACTATATAGGACAGGGCACAACCTGGCCGTAGTTAAAATTGCGTGGGCCGCACCTCATACAGCATAATACAGAGACCACCGAAAGATATATCTATTTTCGGTGGCCTTGATTATAAGCTGTAGCGGATGTTCAGAAAAATCAATGGCGCCGAAGAAACCCCAGAGCATATTTTACTTGTTTTTATACTCTGCATTGACCACTCTTAATGCTGAATCAGGTTTTACTTTTTTATGGACACACTGTACAATGCATCAGCAATTAAATTTTTAATTTTATTAACAGTCACTGTAAATTTTGATTTATAGTAGCTTGGAAAAATATTGCAGTTAAGATACAGCAGGAATGACTTTTGAATAAATATTACATTTTTTTAGATTTATATTATTAATTTTATTAACCGTTACTGTAAAATCAGATATTTATAAGCTTGGAAAAATATTTCAGTTTCATCTTCAGATATATCAAGATTTACCTTATGCAAAACATCACATTTGTTTAGATTTATATCTTTAATTTTCTAAATCGACACTGGAAATTCAGGGTAAAATTTTAAGTTAGAAAAATATTGCATTTTTTTTTTGTTCCACACCAATTCCAGCTTTCAAAGCACCTGGCTTGGTACGAGGTCTGAAATGATTTTTCAGTAATATAATCATCTTGCGTAAGTTAATTAAAAATTAAATAATGTGTCATTTCACGCAGCAGGTACTTTTGGTGTTTAAAATTAAATGGACGCATTGAAATACTGTAAAAAAAAACCTGTATACTTTTGTAATTACGAGCTTAACAACTTTGATACCAACTTCGTTCATTCCGTAAATTACACCAAACTGTATTTTCTCTGATCGCTTTACGAACATACACGTACACACTTTCAAGCATGCACGCGCACACAAACATATGTGTATGCGTGTGTAAAGCAATCCAAGGGTAATACCAGTTTTGTAATATATATATATATATATATATATATATATATATATATATATATATATATATATATATATATATATTATATATGAGTATATATAAAATGTGTATCGTATGTATAAATATCCAGTTAAAATCTCTCGAGAAACACCGCTCCATATTGGTTTTTAGTCCCTAAATTAGAGAATAAGCTTCAATTCATAAATGAACGTTAATAATCACTGCATAATGAATTGTGTAATGAATTTTCATTTATGTCTTTGTGCCAAGGAATATTCTATTTCAACGTCCTTAATCTTTCAATTTAAATTGAAAGGTTTCAAATGTCTTGGCTATGTTTTTGGCAAATAAGGAATTTTCAATCTTGGTCAGTCTTCACTTTTCATTAGAATACATAGCTTGTATGAGTGGTAAAATTACATCCTAAATTTGAAATTCTATTAAAAATCTTTATAACTTCAATACAGATACATGTTTTATACACGAATTTGTATTAAAAATATCGTCGATAACTTGAAATATCTCCCTGAGCAGATAAAAGTTTTTCGAACTGGGAAGGGGGATGTGCAAAGAAGCCCGCTTGCACGAAAATCTTTCGTTTCTTGACAATCAAAAGTAAAGTTAGTCATTACTCGTACGTAATTTCCCAATTAAATTTCATAAAGAGAATCGTTTTATGGTATTTGCTTAGCAATTTGTCACATATTTTTCTACTGCAATACCCGTTATATATTTTTGATGTTTTGAGCAATATTTGATTCCAAACAACAACTGGGAAAACTAACTATAAAAACGACTGCATGCTGGGAAAAATATGTAAAAAAAAAAATATTAAAAACATTGAAAATTGAAGAGAAACTCTTCAAAACATGCATTTTATGGCGTGGAGTTACGTTTTGTTACGAAATGACGGCAGGAAGAGAACCAATAAAAACTCTATGACTTTTTTTGCAAATATGTTGACGAACATTTGTGATACATTTAAATAAAAACGGACGATTGCCCTTCAAATCTCTTTTCATAATTTATGCGATTTCAATTAGGAGCAGTTGACAAGGAAATAGAAATAGGAAGAAAATGCCATTGTCATTTCGAATAATAAAGGAAAATACAACACTGCATGAAATGCCAATCCCCAAAATAGCTATATGTTGAAGCATACTTTTTCATCGAGAGAGAGAGAGAGAGAGAGAGAGAGAGAGAGAGAGAGAGAGAGAGAGAGAGAGAGAGAGAGATTCTTAAACAGCACTTTAATATCTTATGCCCGGTAGTGTGAAGCTGCAAGTGCACTTATGTAGCACATTTAAGAACATGTCTCTCCGGATAAGTCTCTCAAAGTCTAGGTTAAATTGCTCAATGGTCTTAACAAGGTTTTTTTTATTTGTTTGAAAGATTACGATTTTTATTTTTACAATCCGTCGATAAATTAAATATGATTATGGATTTTTTCCTATTCATGATCATTTTTCGCTCTTGTATTATAGTAGAACCTTTCGAAACTCGCCTCTAGCAATGATACTTGTAGGTAGGAACCTCTTTTCAAATAAATCGCGAACGGTATCTACTGATTTTTGATATACAATAGCCCCCTGAAATCCTATTTCGGACGTAAAACCACCTCATTAAAAATTATACAGCTTAGAGTTACTGAAGGGATTCTCATCAACTTAATGTCAATTATTTGGAGAGTGGATTTATCTTCATGGGCACTGCTACACTTCCGGATGGGCTGGCGAATGGAGGAATAGCATTTGTTTTTATTTATTTATTTTTTTTTGGAGGGAGAGGGGTGGGCAGTTTTTCGACCCTTCTTATACTCTCCTCTCAACCCTTTATGTCCTCCAATTAACTCATTGCATTTTTTCAACAAGTAAAGGGATTAAATTTGTTTTCTGTCTTTCGTCTAAATTTTTATTCAATTTTATGCACTGCCAGCTAATTAGAACGGAACCCCCCAACAAATAACTTAGCTATATAACAAATTAATTGTCATGAGCAAATATGAACGATTGTAACTTTTATGTACATTTGTAAATTTACATAAGTTACAATCGTCCATTGTGTTTTATATTCGTTGTTTGTTTTATATTCGTCTGTTAGCAACATCAAAAGTTTATCGAAACAATATTCGAAATATGAATATAAATAAATGGATTTTCTAGACACAGCATATGTTTTGATGTTCTTAATTACTGCAGCCTTTTCTGGAACAAAATTAATGACGATGTAAAACCTTACAAATGGACACCACCGAGACGATTGTTAATGTCTCTGCCTTTTAACTATATTCTGTTGCCTGCTATTATTAGGAGGAATATTCACAGAAATTGTTTACTGTGATTGAAAGTAATAACCCAAGAATAAATTATATAATCATAATCTTAACATCGCAAACTAAATGTTAATTTTCGTTTCCTCTCTTTATACAACCATGCTCTCAAAAAAAAGGAGAAAAAAAAAGTTGAAATACGTGAAGAATGCTGTATCAAAAACAGAGTTGTATAAATATTTACTTTCCCACTTTGCAGGCTTGTCACTTTCTGCAGTAGTTTATTACCATGGTAGATCAATCTAAGTAAAGTAGGAG
>NC_089799.1:19172401-19189901 GCF_040412425.1 Macrobrachium rosenbergii
AGTGAAAGCCCCCAAACATCTCTATGGGCTCGGAAAGGCTGTAAAACAGTAACTCCCTGTTAAGTATGTATGAATATTCTCCTTCCTCTCTTTCTCTCTTATGTAGGGAGTCATTAGATCTCTCCTATCTCTCAACCCCACTCTCTCTCTCTCTCTCTCTCTCTCTCTCTCTCTCTCTCTCTCTCTCTCTATGTAAAGTCATTAGATCTCTCTGTCTCTATCTCTGTGTGTGTCTCTCTCTCTTTATGTAAAGAGTCATTAGACCTCTCTCTCTCTCTCTCTCTCTCTCTCTCTCTCTCTCTCTCTCTCTCTGTAAAGAGTCATTAGACCGATAACCATATTCTAAGCTATACTCGAGGGAGGAGGAAAGCCCGGGGCTTAAGAACGAAAGAGGCTATAGACGTTCCTTTCAAAGAAGGGAATTATTACAGGAATCAGGAAAAGAACTGCATATTCATGATGTGAATAAATGAAGAATTGATGGGAGGAGAGATAAAGAAATAGATGCTATGCCTGGGATGCGATGGATCTGGATAAGTTTTCCCATCTTGAGTTTTCCTCTCGCGATTCAGATAGGCTCCAAAGATCACAGTTTTACAAACGTGGAGAGGTCAGTTTTACGAACGTATACTGTATATGTATACACACAAACACACATCCACATATATTATATATGTGTGTATATATATATATATATATATATATATATATATATATATATATATATATATATATATATATATATATATATATATATATATAAAGGAACTTGCTCTCAACCAGGAATCGAACCTGAGTTCTGTGCATGGAAGAAGAGAATATTGTGTGTGTGTATATATATATATATATATATATATATATATATATATATATATATATATATATATATATATATATATATATGTATATATAATTTTTATTTGCAATATTGTCGTCTTCAAGCATGGAACTCAGGTTCGATTCCTCGTCGAGAGCAAGTTCCTTTAAAAACCAATGGGACCTCTGTTGACATAAAGCGTGGAATCTGGTAGTTGCAATCGGGTAAGATTATATATACAAATATATATATACTCGTATATTATATATATATATTCATAAAGCTACAAATGTCGTTTAGTATCATTTCACGGTACTTCGGGAATATCCCAGATGGGGAATTATCACCGAAGGGGAATTTATAAGTGATAAATGGATCGGTACCGCCGGATCGAAGTAGCGTGAATTGATATTAAACGACATTTGTAGCTTCATGATTGTACACAAATCACTGTGATAAATTCCATATATATATATATATATATATATATATATATATATATATATATATATATATATAATACTGAGTAATTCTTGTACCCAGATGTCTTTGTATATGAATGTCTTGTACCAGAATCTAACAGTACTCTGTAAGTTCAAAATGCCCATAAAAACACTGTTTACACGACAATAACCATGTATTTCGAATAACAACGACCTGTATTATTGATCACCAGTGAATGTGGAATGTTGGTATATGACCTGTATGTACACTACGAATACTCTTGTCATGTACCAACTGTCTGTATTCACAAACGATCAGGAACACGGAATTTTTTTATTTGGAGTATTTGTTTATGTGTATTTGAAAAGGAAGAAATAAGTCAATAGCTCCATTTCTAATGCATTTACGGCAATAATCACAGACAAACAGCATTAAAGAAGTCAAGAGTTCAACAGCTTCAACTTTAAAGCATCACTAGATAATTCAGTGGCTATGACCTATTTCTAAGCAACAGCAAAAAAAGAAAAAAAAATGTAACGCAAAAAAAAAAAAAAAAACATCGCTATTCCGTAAATGAAGTTCACCCCGATCCCAAAGCTTCTGTATCAAAGGACACTAACCGAAATTCTCGCTGATCTCCTAAAACCGATTTTGAAAAAAAAAAAAAAAAAAAAAAAAAAAAAAACGGGCGTAAGCCCCCGGAGCATTCTGAATTTTAACCGAGGTGTTAAATTCGGGGAAGTGAATATGCGGATTTGTCAGCCAGGTGCGCAGGGAGTAGGATTGGTTTTGGAGTCACTGAAAACGTCCTCTGCTTCAATAGTTTCTTCCGGATTTGCTCTGCTGGGGAATATGCGATATAATTCCAGAAACGTTTCTCATTCTGGACGGTATCATTCAATGAAAGGAAATATGCAATTTATTTTTTTCTTTTTTAATAAGTGCGTGGGATCTCTTCTTTCTGTATTTCCTTTTACCTCCTCTTACTTCTTCCTAACTGACCTGAATATAGAAATAAGGCCAAAGACCAAGCGCTGGGACCTATGAGATCAATCAGCGCTGGAAAAGAAATCGAGAGTAGGTAGGTTTGAAAGGTGTAACAAGAGGAAAACCTCGCAGTTGCACTATGAATCAATTGTTAGGAGAAGGTGGAAAGTCAGATGGAAGAAAGAGAATGTGATAGGAGGTACAGTAAAAGGGAAGAAAGGGGTTGCAGCTAGGGGCCGAAGGCACGCTGCAAAGAACCTTAAGTAATGCCTACAGTGTACCGCATGCGGTGCACTGACGGCACTACCACCCTACGGGGTACTTATTCCTAATGAACACGATATAATTCCCGAAACGTATCTTATTCTGTATGGTATCATTGAATGAAAAGAAATATGCTTTTTTTTTTCCTCTTTGAATTTCCCTTTACCACCTCTTACTTCTTCCTAATGGACACGATATAGTTACCAAAACGTATCTTATTCTGTAAAGTATTATTGAAAAGAATGTGTGCAATTTATTTTTACTTTTTTAATAAGTGACGTCTCTTCTTTGCGTATTTCCCTTTATATCCTCTTACTTCTTCCCAGTGAACACCAGATTCTTTGGCAGCTTGACTTTCAAGTTTATGGCCCTGTGGGCTTGTCCCATATGAATAGGGCTCATCTTCTGAATAATAATATTAATAATATCAAGTGTAATTTTTTTTATTATTCCAGAGGCTGACTATGAAATATTGCTACGACAATTGTATGGAATTATATTACCAGATTCTGTATAGTCCTACTATAAAGAAATACACACAGCTGGTGTTATTAAATATAACAATTTCAACCATACACGAGGCTGACTATCAATTGCTGTTACGAAAATGGTATTATCCATATTTTCAGAAATCGTTTAAACTAGTGAATTTTCTTTTTGTAGTGGAAATCTTATAGCACTTATCTTGTCACTGTGCCTATAGTAATCTCATGATAAAAGTATATCATAAGAGCATTTTTTCATTTAGAGGGAACGGTTTTAATGACCATACAATACTCTCTGTACGGAAGAAAGACTCGTCTTTACCTTCGACACTGCCTTTTCTTACAATTAAACATCGTTTTTAGTTTTCTGTAAAAGAAAACTATTGTGCTAGCTTTTTTCTGTCCGTCCGCACATTTTCTATCCGCCCTCAGATCTGAAAAACTACCGAGGCTAGAGGGCTGCAAATTGCTACGTTGATCATCCACCCTCTAATCATCAAACATACCAAATTGCAGCCCTCTAGCCTAACTAGTTTTTATTTTATTTAAGGTTAAAGTTGGCCATAATCGTGCGTCTGACAACGATATAGGACAGGCCACCACCTGGCCGTGGTTAAAGTTTCGTGGGCCGCGGCTCATACATCATTATACCGAGACTTCCGAAAAGTAGATCTATTTTCGGTGGCCTTGATTATACGCTGTACAGAAAACTGGATTGCGCCAAAGAAACTTCGGAGCATTTTTTACTTTTTGTTTTTCTTAATTTAATCTGAGGAGGTCAAGACGCTGGCTAGTAAGGAAGGAAGTGTGCGGTGCGACAGCATTAAGTAAAAGGGAATGAAAGAACCCGATTCTCGACGCTGTTTAATTCGAGCAAGCAAAGTTTCTTTGCCGCATCTGAAGAGATGTAAAGAAGTCCTTTCAACGAAGACAACGCCATCAAATTAAATATCGTATTCGTTTAGAGAGCAGTGTTAATTCTTGAGCAAGCACTTGGAGCGAGCGAGCGACACCCTAGGGAAAACAGTCTCACCTTTAAATAGAAAGTTATTTTGAGTTTTAAGTGATATTTTTTCATTATTTTTAGGTGGCTGCGCTTACTCTCACAACAAAGATTTTAATGACTCGAACAACATATGTGCATAATCTCATTAATGACTCCGGAACAATGACTCGGTTTTTCCCGGAAGTGGTTTACTTTTACTCTGTGTGATAGCTTTTAAAAGCTGCTTCACTTTGCGATGGCTTTTAAAAGCCAGGCATGCATTTACTCCCCCCCCCCCATCCCCCCAACACCTCTCCCCTCCCGAGTCCTCACGGGAATTTGCGAGAATATGCTTTGTATCTGACAAAGGTCAAGAAACTCATTACATGCTCAATATCTGGGAATGTCTTTCTTCACGGTGTTAATGCCTGCGTTTTAATTATGCTCGCTCTTTAAAGCCACTGACTCATTCTCTTACTTCGTGGTATAATTCCTCCTTGTAATCACATGGCGAGGAATGTATCCTTTTTCACTTAAAAAAAAATACTGATTCATATCTAGAAGCGTTTAAAGGTGATATGGAAGCAATTTCTTCAGATGGTTGTACTTCCTTGATGAACTGCAAGTGTAAATATATCAAATGCTTTGATAATTATTATAATTTTCAACTGGATAACCTTGTATTTTATTTGAATACTGCAGTAAGTATATTCATCTTTAGTGTGCATGTAAGGATATTTTCGTTTACTCAATGAACATCTTGCATATGGGATTATAATTTATGAAAGTTAATTATCCATAATCTCAATCAGCTAAAACAATTTTGCGTAGTAAATGGGGTGTAAGAACCAACAGCGTGAGAAACGCAGATATTTAGAGATTGGAAACAAGTTTATGTAGGTCAAAGGATAGATCAGTCTTTTGAGGTGGTTTACTGGGAGAAATAATTCTCTATGAGGTTACGCTGGTTACCATCATTGCTCGAATGTTAATTGTGTTTAAAATGGATTATCAATATTTCACAAGTTTGGCAATTTTGTCATTCATTAAAATATTTACCAGTAAATTCACTAGTCCTGTTATTTTTACTATATAATTTTTTCGATAGCTGATTACGTATTTGGATTGAAAATATTAACTTTATGACATTAAATGATTTAAGTCCTCTGTAACTGGTTGTTTATTAGAAGAACAGATTTGGCCATTAATCATCAATATGAGTAATCATTAACGACGACATAGCGATTCAGCACTGATATATTAAAAACATATATCGTAAAATACGTGATTAAGTCTAGAGTAGTAATATCATCACTTCGTCGAAGTTGAGAAATGTTGTACAAAAGAATTTCGTGGTGGAGTGATCACCATTTAATGCTATATGTCGTTGACATAAGGCCAATTTTACGAGCATCTATGATGTACGAGTTATAGGAATAGAAATAATCTACCATCTATATATATAACATATAATTATATATATATATACAGTATATATATACAGTATATATATATATATATATTTTTTTTTCTTTCGTTTTTTTAACGTGCTTTTTTTCCCATTTTTATATGGGGTAAGCACGATGCCTTCTTTTGAAGGACTTTGATTTGGCGGTGGGGTAGGCCGTAACCTCGATCGGCTGTCCTGCCTGACATCGCTTAGACCCCGGTAGCGAATGTGTACATGTTACCAAATCCCCAGCTCCCTTTCTCCCAGTAGCGAGGAGAACTGGGCGGGTAGGTCGACAGTTTGAGACGTGTGAGGTGTCTGTTATGTTTTTAGAGGATGTTGGAGTGGCTTTGTTTATGTGTGTATTAGTCTGTAACACCCATTTGCTTTCAGCAAACCTATCCGTTGATTACAGACGTAATCCCGGGGTGTCTACACGGATAGCAAAGTGTCCGCCTTCTCTGACTGGTCGGCTGCGGGGATTGAACCCTCGCCATAGACTTCTATGAAGTCTGAGGTTGCTGCTTCTACCAACCAAGCCATCGAGGCTCCATATATATATATATATATATATATATATATATATATATATATATATATATATATATATATATATATATATATATATATATATATATATATAATTTCAGATTAAAATAGAAGGGGTACCCTCGGATTCACACACTGAAGGACAAAGTGTGGACAGCTGAAGGCAACATAAAATACGGTGGCTGATTTGACGTCGAGGAGTTTTAGTATTTGTTCAAACTCAGGTAGGTGTATTTCAAGTTTTGACTGCATTTCAAATTGATTTTTCTTGTAAATTCACTTCATCTGTCGAGCACAGATTAATTATCTGAAGTCAGAGGAGTCTGAACACCTATCTGGCACAATTTCATTATTTTAAGTCAAGGGAATTTGCATTTGAATGGAATTAATTTCCCGCCCGATGCTTTGTCAGCATTTTTAACACATAAAATGCCATCAAAGTTAAATTCCAAATGTTAATTACTAAGTTTGAAAGTAATGAATTCACGACATTCATAAAATAGGCGCAAAGTCAGACAACGCAAAGTAGCGTTCAGATATTTTCCCGACCCGGTGTTTTAATATCTAATAATATCCGGAAAATTGTGTTTCAGCGAACGCACGTCATGCAACTGCAACGACGTCGGGCAATAACACTTACTGGTCCTGTCCTTCAATGATATTCCATCATGTTTATTGAAAGGCTTCCGGCAATTTGCCATGTTCAACCGCTTTCTCAATTCAAACTAAAAAGGTGCAGAAATAAAATTCAAAATAACCCCCAAAAAAAGCTCTTGGCAAAGAAATGACAAACTGCACGCATTGAACCAGCAATGAAAATATGCCATTTATAAATGGAATCTGCTTTTTAAATGCAATGATTATTATTTCAGTGTTTGAGCAACAACTCTCCGATTTTTGGGGGAAAAGGAGAAGGAAAATAAGTTTAAAAAGCAAGTGACTGATAAAAGGTTAAGTTGGACACACACAAAACACACACATATATATATCTATATATATAGTATGTATATATTAATATATATGTGTGTGTATATATATATATATATATATATATATATATATATATATAGTATATATATATATATATATATATATATATATATATATATATATATATATATATATATATATACATACACACACACACACATATATATATATACACATATATACACACACACACACACACACATATATATATATATATATATATATATATATATATATATATATATATATATATATATTCTGTAATGTTCAACGTTCACAATTCAGCACTTGTTATGCAAATTAGTATACTAATAAAGGGCTCCGTAATTTCACCTACCGATAAATTTATGAGAGAGAGAGAGAGAGAGAGAGAGAGAGAGAGAGAGAGAGAGAGAGAGAGAGAGAGAAGTACTTTTCTACTTATCATCAATTAATCAGAAGCAAAGAGATCATTTTAGGAAATGTTCAAAATTACAATATATTTTCGTCACAACCTGACAAGCAGATTAAAAGGTCATAGCATACATATCCCTAAGAGGCTTTAGTCTGCAGTCATATCTTTATTTGTAATATATCATAGCAAAGCTTTCGAGCGAAAATGAATTTGTCGGATCAAAAAGGGAGAATTTGTTTGTTAGTACAGACAGATTGCGTTCTATTTCAAGCCAGCCTCCGTGAGTTATGCCACAGTTATTTTTTCTGGAAGGCTCAATTGATGTCGTATGGGTTAAGAACTATAACCCTGCTTTATATAACTGTTATGACGGATAGGATATTTAGTCCTGGCAGGAACTGCATAAGAGCTGATGGCTCTAACTGCAACAGTTTGCCATAATATCTACGTAAAAATACAAGGTCTCTCTATTACGCTCTGGTAATTCCCATTCGCGCACAAATTCAGTGGAGGCAATTATAATAGAAATGTGCTCATTCATTAGCTGGTTGAAACTCTCTTGAAATGAATGAATATGAACAATGGTACTTCGAGGAAGTTCTACGTTTCTATGTGAGAAAGGTGGCCCAAAGGGACTCATTTTCTGAGCGTTTCCCACAGCTGTATCTCTTATTAATGTTGGTCTCGCCTCGACGAATTTTAGTAATGTTCATTGCTTTAATGGCTACTTTATCAATATAGTTATTTTTTTCTAGTTTATTCATGTCGTTGGAATAATCGTCATGAATTCTGACGGCTCCTTTATCAAAGGCAAAAAATCAATTTGGCAATAGAGCAACAGGATAACAAGAAGATTGTCAACAATTAGCGATTGTTTTTACTCGAAAACAATACGGCAGAATGTTAAAAGAGCATTTTCTTTGCATCAATAGTCGAAGTCAGTGATGGATTAAGCATGTTTTCCCTTTAATCAAATCCTTTATCGCTCAAAGACCAGAGAGAATAAATCTTCCTATGTTTGGTAGTATGAAATTTACGGTCTTTGTGCTTTGTATAAACAACGCGAGTCAATGAAAGATTTCGTTTATTCACGGCGAAGGACATAAACAAACATACGGAGAGAGAGAGAGAGAGAGAGAGAGAGAGAGAGAGAGAGAGAGAGAGAGAGAGAGAGAGAGTTTTGTATAAGTCCGTATGTGATATGTGATATGGTCTCAGTTTTCACGTTATCTTTATAAAGTATCTGGATGAGAGAGAGAGAGAGAGAGAGAGAGAGAGAGAGAGAGAGAGAGAGAGAGAGAGAGAGATGTCCGTATAGGTCCGTATATGACATGGTCTCAGTCTTTCACGTTATCCTTATAAAGTAACTGGATGAGAGAGAGAGAGAGAGAGAGAGAGAGAGAGAGAGAGAGAGAGAGAGAGAGAGAGAGAGAGAGAATTTGATAAAATTCAAGAATAATTTTCTGTAAATAAGTAAATCTATGGATGCACTGATTGAGAGAGAGAGAGAGAGAGAGAGAGAGAGAGAGAGAGAGGGGTTGGTTCCCACTAATAGCTTTAAATGAAAATTTAATACCATCCCAAAATGGCTCCGGTATTGATTTTATAATGTCATTGTTTATTTATAGTTTTTGCATGGTTTCATTCTGTTTGAGTCTGCCCTCCTCTCTGTGCCGGTTAATCGGCTTGTCTCTCTCTCTCTGCGTCGCCTACCCCCACCAAACTCGCATCGGTAACATTTTTCCAAATACTACAATAAAGTACTTTTCATAAATTTATATATTATTTTCTGTAAATGCGTTTAAACACACACACATACATATGTATATATGTATATATATATGTATATATATATATATAATATACAGTATATATAATACATATATATATATATTTATAGTTAGATATATATATATATATATATATATATATATATATTTTTGAGAGAGAGAGAGAGAGAGAGAGAGAGAGAGAGAGAGAGAGAGAGAGAGAACAATTTCTGTAAACAAATCAATGTGTACGTACTGAGAGAGAGAGAGAGAGAGAGAGAGAGAGAGAGAGAGAGAGAGAGAGAGAGAGAGAGAGAGAGAGAGTGCACGATAATAATCAAATAACGCTTCCGTCACCCGGAATCACACCCATTACAAAGGTTTTCGCACCGCAACAAGTTAAAAAGATTTCCTCCTGACGCAAATCCATTTCAATAAATCAATTTTAATGTATCCATTGTTATGCCTTCGCCTTCCTTCACATTAGCAAATATGACCTGCCGAGCAAATATACATATTCACGCACATTCCTTAAGTGTATTGCATTACATTCAGGAACGCAGCGTAGAATATTATTATACATACGCTGCTCGCGGAATCTTTGATTATATTTACATTCCATGCAAAGTGAGATTATGCATATGAAAACTGAACATCCTTTAGGTGTGGAACTGATTACGGCCCAAAGCGGGTTAATCGCTGTCGGCATCTCATTTCGGCAAGCATTGCCGACGGCTCAGATAATGGCTGAAGTGGGCTTTTGTGGAAGGAATTATAATTCTCATGCTGAACAGTATGCATGTATGCGTGTGTGCGTGTATATACATATATATGTATATATATATATATATATACATGTGTGTGTGTATGTATATATATATATATATATATATATATATATATATATATATATATATATATATATATATATATATATATATATATATATAATAAAGAGAGAGAGAGAGAGAGAGAGAGAGAGAGAGAGAGAGAGAGAGAGAGAGAGAGAGAGAGAGAGAGAGAGAGAAATTTGTTAGTAAACCGGGAAGCTGTACGCTTATGGCGGCATCCACTCCAGAGGTGAAGAGACATAGAGTGAATTTATATATATATAATAGACACACACACATATATATATATATATTTATATACACACTTATATATACTGTATATATATATATATATATATATATATATATATATATATATATATATATATATATACATATATATATATATATATAGTGTCTGTGGTTAGAATGAGTGGCAATAAAAAGAACGCCTAAGTTGTTCAATGTATCGCTGACTGTGGTATAATACCCGAACGAAAATTTGATCTCGAATAAAAGCAGACCGCAATATAGAAACGAGAACAGAAAGGGGGAGACTGACAGAACAGAGAATATGAGACAAGTAGACTGTATTGCAATATTACAGAGATTCAAACCATTTCTCTGCGTCCAGCGCTTCGACAGGCCACTGAAAAAATGGCGAATATTCCGCGTTGTGGATGCACAAACATCAACTGAAATGCCTACAGTGGCTTGAGGGTAGATGCAGTTGACAGTTAATGAAAATGTGTGAATTGATGCCTCACTATTGTATGAAGGGGAAAGTTAACGTAGCTTTCAAATTTATTGCCTTTGTCAGTGACTGTTTGGAACATCTGTCTTGGGCATATACGAATTAGATCGGCTTGATACAATTTCGCATTACTTTTCGTTCTTGCAAAAACTGTTGAACCGAGAATGTGGACGGGTAAAATTGAAGTGATTTTACTACACTAAAGAAAATGGAGGACGAAAAAGAAAAATAAAAATATGTCCACAAGTGTGAATACTAAAGTAGGAAGAGGAAGACATTCCGCTAAACTTGAATATGAATATTTTGTTACTTGAAATATAAAGGATTCACCTTGTATTTTTATAATTTTCGTATTGATCCTTTATCTATTAATTTATTCAATTTTATTTTTGTTTACTAATAACCGATCTCTTTTTCGATATTTCCTACTATCCTCTGTAACTCTTTTCAACTGAACACCATATTCTTTGGAAGCCTGCTTTTCAAGTCATTGGCCCTGCACGTTTGCTCCATATGAATAGGGATTATCTTCTGAATAATAATAATAATAATAATAATAATAATAATAATAATAATAATAATAATAATAATAATAATAATAATAATGAAAACTGGAAATTAAAGACAAACATTCTTTGATATCTGAAATGATTTTTTTTATATTTGAAGCTTCTTTCAAATGAACACCATATTCTTTGCAAGCCTACATTTCAAGTTAATGGCACCTGTTCCATATGAACGGGGTTTATCATCTGAATGATGATTAATAATATGTACTCTGTGAATGCAGGACATTTAAGCATGTTTACCTAAAAGTCAATTATTCTTTGAGATCTGAAATGTCGCCAGTTATTTTTTTTTATAGTTATGAAGTATGACAAAGCTCTGCCTTTTCATTCCATGACACTGTAAACATTAGAACTCAGTCTTTTGTTTTAACACCATTCTCCTTCAATTTCTTCGCTTTTAATAATTTATTCTTGGTCTCCTTGAAGTCCATGAGAGCAGTAAGATCAGAATGGGGTCGGAGAAAAGAGCAGGACACCATGAGAGAGACCAGAGAGAGAGAGAGAGAGAGAGAGAGAGAGAGAGAGAGAGAGAGAGAGAGAGAGAGAGAGAGAGAATGCAGGATAAACAAAAATTGGCTTAACGACTGCTGGATAAAAGCTCTCTCGCTTTACCCTCCAGATGAAAAGTCCACAGGTACGATCCTCGAACTTTGTGAAGCCGCGTTTTCGAAAGAGAAGCATTTTATTGCAAAAAAAGTCTCGGCGAATGTGTTGCATAGCATGTACAGCGTAAAAGGCATTTGAGTGTTGTTGTGCTTTTGAAAAGCAAAACGTAAAAAATAAAAAAATAAACATTTTAAAAGGCAGAAAATACGTCGACTGAACAGGACGCGTCTCTCGACTTTCAAGTTGTTGATGTTACCGAGATTAAACGAAGTGGAGTATTACATCTCACATTCAGTTTCTGTTGATTCTGACTCGACAAATGCTGGAGAGGGAATTCTGCAGACAGAATCTCCTTCTCAGCAGACACATCTTGTAAGCACTTGAAAAAACAAGTAAAAGATGCGCCAAAGTTTATTCGGCGCAATCGATCTTTCTGTACAGCGTAAATGCCGCTTGAAGCTCTCAGCCACGGCCCATGAAACTCTCAGCTGCGGCCCATGAAACTTTCAGCCACGGCATGTGTTGCTGGCGCCTATTGCGGTGCCAGACGCACGATCATGGCTAACTTTAACCTTAAATAAAATAAAAACTACTGGGGATAGAGGGCTGCAATTTGGTATGTTTGATGACTGGAGGGTGGATGATCAACATGCCAATTTGCAGTCCCCTAGCCTCAGTAGTTTTTAAGATCTGGGGACGGACGGACAGACAAATAGCCATCTCAATAGTTTTCTTCTACAGAAAACTAAAAGACCTTATAAGCTTCACTAGAGATCGCGTTCTCTTTGAAAAAGTCACTCAAAATATAATTTGTCGTTACAGAGATGAATTCATCATTCACAGAAATAGCCTTCTCGCACTTGTCTAGATATCAAACCAAGTCCACCATCACCCCGGAAATTGAATCTGTTCACAATATTCTTATATATTTTCTTAAATGCTCTGGTTGTTTGCATATCTTGATCGCTACGCTTAAAAAAATATTAACCACCAAGCCACGGAAAACAGAGATGTGCACGAACGCATCAGAGAATGTGCACATAAATATACATCATTATAAAACTGAGTTTTTGTTTTAATGTCGTAAATTGTATTCATGATTTTAGCTCGTTTAATTTTATGCTAGGTTTACTCGTCCGTAATTGAAATATTAATTTTACATTTATGTTGCTTCTTAATCTTTCTCCCCTCCTCTACACCACTGAGTCAAAGGAAATTAATTTGATCAATGACTCCTCTCCTTCAACTCATCTCTCGATCCTTTTCCGCCCCGTCGCTAGGGGCTTGTCTATCTTTTCTACAGGGACCATTTCGGCCAGTGTTCCGTTGAGCTCAAAGGAGAATTCGTTCTCATTTTCTTATGTGGCTTAGTGATAACAAATGTTCCCCATTCATGTTAAAATCTCTCTCCTCTGCCGTCTTACTTTTTACATATATACATACGCACACACACACACACACACACACACACACACATATATATATATATATATATATATATATATATATATATATCTCTCTCTCTCTCTCTCTCTTCTATATATATATATATATATATATATATATATATATATATATATATATATATATATATATATATATATATATATATATATATATATATATATATATATATATATATATATATATATATATATATATATATATATATATATATATATATATATATATAAATAACAGAGAGAGAGAGAGAGAGAGAGAGAGAGAGAGAGAGAGAGAGAGAGAGAAGAGCTAAAGACTAAACTTAACATACGCTGGTAAAAATTCTTTAATACTGAGGTAAAACTGAAAGTACGCATTCCTCCTTACCAAAAAGGCCGAATAGAGCATAACACAACATATTGTTTTTCTGAAGTCACTTATTGTTAAAGCAAAACTTTTCATATAATCCAGCAACCAACTTTCATGAAAAGTGCAAGCAGCAATATCCCTCGAACAAACTTGAATACGTAAGCTGCCAAGTCTTTTCAATAGTTTGAAAATATATATATATAAAAAAACGTCCTTTTCAGGTAAAAAGTGTTTTTTAGAGGAAAGGGTGGAAACCTTTCGTTTATATGCAAATTATTCCAAAAATGAAAAACTGGGAGTCTTTTGCTCTTTCTTCCCATCTGGGCCCACTAAAAGGGCTTACTTCGGTTGGTCGCCTGAAAGCTTTTTCTCACCTGGACTAATGCCCATCCATAGACGCCCAGAGAGAGAGAGAGAGAGAGAGAGAGAGAGAGAGAGAGAGAGAGAGAGAGAGAGAGAGAGAGAGAGAGAGAGATTACTCTCTCCACGAATATATTTTATAATAAATTCTTCTTGGACCACGTCCTTCCAAAATAGGTTCGTAGAGGCTTTATTAGAAGAGAGAGAGAGAGAGAGAGAGAGAGAGAGAGAGAGAGAGAGAGAGAGAGAGAGAGAGAGAGAGAGAGACTGCTTCGCTCACCAGCGAATATACTTTTAAATTCTTCTTGAAACAAGTCCTTCAAAAATATGTTCATAGAGGCTTTATTAAGAGAGAGAGAGAGAGAGAGAGAGAGAGAGAGAGAGAGAGAGAGAGAGAGAGAGACCTCGCTCACCCTCGAATATATTTTTATAGAAAATTCCTCTTGAAAACAAGTCCTTCCAAAATATGTTCGTAGAGGCTTTATTGAGAGAGAGAGAGAGAGAGAGAGAGAGAGAGAGAGAGAGAGAGAGAGAGAGAGAGTTAAGTATACCTTAGTTTTACCAGACACTGAGCTGATTAACAGCTCTCCTAAGGCTGGCCCGAAGGATTAGACTTGTTTTACGTGGCTAAGAACCAATTGGTTACTTAGCAACGGGACCTGCAGCTTATTGTGGAATCCGAACCACATTATAGCGAGAAAATGAATTTCTATCACCAGAAATAAATTCCTCTAACTCTTCATCAGCCGGCCGGGGAATTGAACTCCGGCCCATCGAGTGACAGTCTGAAGCTCAACCGACTCAGCCAACAAAGAGCTAGAGAGAGAGAGAGAGAGAGAGAGAGAGAGAGAGAGACCTCGCTCACCCTCGAATATATTTTTATAGAAAATTCCTCTTGAAAACAAGTCCTTCCAAAATATGTTCGTAGAGGCTTTATTGAGAGAGAGAGAGAGAGAGAGAGAGAGAGAGAGAGAGAGAGAGAGAGAGAGAGAGAGAGAGAGAGAGAGAGGAGGCTTAGATAATACACCAGACACGGTGAAAAATTAGGAGAGAGAGAGAGAGAGAGAGAGAGAGAGAGAGAGAGAGAGAGAGAGAGAGAGAGAGAGAGAGAGAGGCTTAAGGTCACGTTTCAGACACGATAACACGGTGATAAAGGAGAGAGAGAGAGAGAGAGAGAGAGAGAGAGAGAGAGAGAGAGAGAGAGGGGGCTCTCAAGCGACTGTCTGTAATTGAAGTGATTAGGCATTTTTTCACCCTTCTTTGGTGCTCTTGAGCGAAGGACGTTTAGAATGGATTAAAATTTTTATTCTAAATTCTTCTCAGAACCAAGTCCTTCAAAATTATGTTTGTAGATGTTTTATTAAGAGAGAGAGAGAGAGAGAGAGAGAGAGAGAGAGAGAGAGAGAGAGAGAGAGAGAGAGAGAGAGAGAGTTACGCTCACCCACTAAAACATTTTCATAGTCAATTCTTCTTGGAACCTCCTTCCAAAATAAGTTCATACATACTTTATTGAGAGAGAGAGAGAGAGAGAGAGAGAGAGAGAGAGAGAGAGAGAGAGAGAGAGAGAGAGAGAGAGAGAATTGCTTCGCTCACCTACGAATATATTTTTTATAGTAAATTCTTTTTGGTACATGTCCTCCCAAAATGTGTTTTACTGAGAGAGAGAGAGAGAGTGAGAGAGAGAGAGAGAGAGAGAGAGAGAGAGAGAGAGGGGGGGGCGTTGCTTTGCCTCCAGGAATATATTTTCACAGTAAATTCATCTTGGAAACATGTCCTACAAACAATTTGTCTCGAGAAAGACTGATCCATTTCTTAAGGATCACGTCTGAATTTCCGCGCGTGCGTACTTGCTCATGGAGACCAGAAGACAATGTTATGTTATATCCCACCACATGAAAATAACTGTTCGCAGAACTGCACTGAGAGCGCCTAAAACAAAATGCTCTCACCGAGAGCGTCGAAATGAATCCCTCATTATAATAATCCTGAAAGGCGGATTTACCCGTGGGTATTTATCACCCGATAATCGGAAAAATAAATGCCTCCACATTTTTGGTTGACAGCTCTTAAGTCCAAATGCCATGATTAATATTTGGGTTATTATTTTTTCCGCTCTGGCATGAATTATGCATTTCACAATTACTGCCGCTCGCAGTAATCTCACTTCGAAAAAGAAATTGGTTATTCTACTTCGTTATGGAACAAAGGACAAATAAATATGTTACGAGAACGGAGGCATTTAAAAGCTTTTAAAAAAGAAGGTAAAACCGTGAAGTGAATCAGGGCGAATGGAGTTGCTTAAATAAACTAAAAAGTCTATTTGATTCAACACGGAATTCATGTAAAAGATGGACAGGTGAGAAAAAGGGTTTGTTTACCCTTTCTCTGTTTCCCGTTCTTTCACAAAAGGTTTTTTCTGGTAGTGAAACATTTGGTGATAAAAAGAAATACCAAAGATAAAAACCAAAAGGCAAATACAACTGATGGCAATAAAAAAGAAAGAAATAAAAACCATTGTTAAGAAACTAGAGACATGATGTTTTGTTCATATTAAGTTTTCAGCTATCTCACTCAGTAAGAAATAGATAGACTAAATACAAACATTAGATATATTAAGATATACAGAAACCTGTAACCTTTTTTTTTTTGTTTTTTTACTAAGTCACTTATGAATACAGCTAGCCATGAAGATATTAGTAGTAATGAAAATAAAAAAATAAAATAAAATTAGCTCCATTCTTACAAAAAAACCTATCACTTTGGTTTTTAGTTTTCTGTAAAAGAAAACTATTGTTCCGGCTTTGCCTGCCCGTCCGCACTTTTTTCTTTCCGCCCTCAAATCTTAAAAACTAATGAGACTAGAGGGCTGCAAATTGGTATGTTGATCATCTACCCTCCAATCATCAAACACCAAATTGCAGCCCTTTAGCCTCAGTGGTTTTATCTTATTTAAGGTTAAAGTTAGCGATAATCGTATTCTGGCAACGATACAGGATAGGCCACCACCGGGTAGTGGTTAAATTTTCATGGGCCGCGGCTCATACAGTATTATACGTTGAAGCGGCTGTACAGAAAACTCGATTGCGCCGAGGTTTCTTCGGCGCATTTTTTACTTTTAATTTAATAACTTAAGAAAACCTCCACGAAGATAACAGAAGTAATGAAAATAGAAAAAAAAGTAAGTTAGCTTCATTCTTATCCAAAAAGCCATATTTCTTACGTCTTTTTTTATTTAATCACCTCTGAACGAAAGCCATGACGATATTAGTAGTATTACAATAAAAAAATTAAAAAATAAGTCCATTCCTACAAAAAACCATTTATTTGGCTTTAATTGAATCACTTAAAAACACCTGCCATGAACATAATAGTAGTAATGAAAAAGAAAATAAATAAAAAGCTCCATTCTCATAAAAAAGCACATTTCTTTGCCCT
>NC_089799.1:19192401-19207401 GCF_040412425.1 Macrobrachium rosenbergii
CGGAAATCAAAGCGAAATAGAAGGGAGGACTTTTCTAAAAAAAGGCATTTAAAAAACTGAGAGCAATCCTGAAAATTACGGAGGAGTGGAAAAGGGGTTGGTGTAATTTCCTAAAAACGAAAGTGGAGACAGAAAATAAAAAGGAAGAGTCAGATTTACGCAAAATAGGACGAGAATAAAATGGGACTCTTAGTGTTTTAGTGGAAGTCTGGAAAGCATTAAAAACAGTGAGACGAAAATGAGAAAAATTGAAATGAAAGGATATTATATTTTGGAGTGTGAAACAGGGCGAGATAATATGAATTAGAGCTAGATAATATGAATTAGAGAGAAGTGGAGTAATGAAATGACTGGTATTTTGAAATGAGAAATTATAAGCAAACCTTAATAAAATGAAACATCTAGTACACAAAACTAACGCAGAAAGTAAGAGGAAAGATTTTTAATATGAAATCTAAACGTAAAGAGAGAAATGTAACAAGAAAAGGAAATAAAAATACAGTGAAAATTTCCAAAAGTGACAATTTAAGTAGAAAAGAAAATAAGGTAAAAAAATCAGCTTTCCTACAGTGATGTTTAAATTAGGAAAAAAGAGATATAAAAAACTGAATAAGGATGAGATTTATAAAAAAAACTTTTCTTAACGAATAAGAAAGATGAGATGAAATGAGTAATATTATTAGGAACTTCTGGGATTCCGTGAAACATTTTTCCCTCTAAACGGATGACGGAAAAGACATTTTACACAAACACTGTTTTTGTTAAAGTACCGGAAAAACCTTAAATGGAAATGAAATTACTCAGTTGGGGTTAGTGTCCACATTAAAAATCAGAATATACAAAAGAGCATAGTGTAATACAAGAGTGAAATGCTGACTGAATTTAAAGTAAACTTACTGAAAATGGGACGAGAATAAAATGAGACTTTAGTGTTTTAGTAGAAGTCTGGGAAGCATTAAAAAAACAGTGAGACGCATATGAGAAAATTGAAATGAAAGGATTTTATATTTTGGAGTGTGAAACAGGGCGAGATAATATGAATTAGAGAGAAATGGAAAGACTGGTCTCTTAAAATGAGACATTATAAGCAAACATAAATAAAATGAAACATCTAATACGTATAAAAACCAACGCAGGAAGTAGGAAGAAAAATTTTGTAACAATATCGAAACAGACAAAGAGAAATGTAACAAGAAAAGGAAATAGAAAAATAAAGTGAAAATTTCATAAAGTGACAATTTAAGTAGGAAAGAAAATGAGGTAAAAGAACTGAATGGGGATGAAATTTACATAAAATCAACTTTCCATAAAGCGACGATTTAATTAGAAAAAAATGAGATAAAAACTGAATGAGGATGATTTATAAAAAAAGTTTTCTAAAAGAACGAGAAAGATGAGATGATATGAGTAATAATATTAGGAAATTTCTGGGATTCCGTGAAACGTATTTTCGTACAAAAAAGGATGAAGAAAAGACATTTTACACAAAAACTGTTTTTGTTAAAGTACCGGAAAAACCTTAAATGGAAATGAAATTACTCAGTTGGGGTTAGTGTCCACATTAAAAGTCAGAATATAAAAAGGGCATAATGTAATACAAGGGTAAATTGCAAAAATGAACCAAATTTCCATTAAATGAAAAATCACAGAAAAAAAATTATGAAAAACACTAGCCTTGGAGTTTGTGTCTTTAGATTTTGCTCTTAAAGAAGACACTGTAGCTCATGTGCTTTAAAAAAAAAATAATTTTTCGGTAGTTATAGCAGTCTTTTCTCAAAGAAAGGGTTGGTCTATTTGCGTTCTCACTTAAAGGCGACAGTATTTTTCATAACTTAAAAAAAAGGCTTTCCTCTCGAAATGATCCTATAATGTTTTATATTTATCGAACTGTAACTTAATTCATAAAATATAAAAATAAGTAAATGAGGAAATCAGGAAAACCTACAGGGTGTTTAATGAATTACAAAAAAATTACATGTTACTTAACTTATTCTGAGTTTTATTTGTTCTGTTTTATTTTTTTATTTTTTTAAGTGTATGTATATGTATGTATGGAAGCATGAATAAATGTATTTATTGTGTGTGTTTGTGTGTTTCAGAGTGAAAGGACATGCCTTTGTGCAGTTTTTAGTTTCATTTTCACTCATTCATCACCACGCCGAATGACCTATTTGGTCCCAGTGCTTGGCCTCTGGCCTAGACCTGGTACAGTATTTCATTCCAATCCTTCAGGCCAACCCTGTCAGAGATGTTTGTCAGCTCAGTGGTCTGGTCAAACTATTTTGATGATAATAATAAAACGCCTTTTTTCCTCCCAAGACTAAAGGAATAAATTTTCACATTCAAATTCGATTCAGCTTTAGTTTCTGTGACTCGTTACTCTGTTATTTTGCATAAAAAACAATAATTAAATAGCCAAATTTTATTTTTATAAAGCATCCGGAATTTATACCGTCGACAGAGATAAAATTGAAAAATGTTTTGTTTTTTCAATTAATAAAATAATTTTGCCTATAAGTATTTATGCTTCTCAGATTATATGTATGTACGTATGAATGCATGTATGTTTGTATATGTATGTCTATGGATACACCACTTCAAAAATTTAGGAGAGAGAGAGAGAGAGAGAGAGAGAGAGAGAGAGAGAGAGAGAGAAAAAAAACAAAATGACAGGATCTCGGCTGCGAAAGCTTTTAGTGGCGTTTTACTCTCCAACTGCGTCATTGTAAAATATTATAAAAAAGGAGAATCAAAACTTGAGCATGATTTAGTTCACATACATTTCTTCGTTTCTGAAGCAAAATTTGTTATTTGCTGAATAACTTAATATCCATTGTTTATATTTTTTCATTAAGGAAAATTCTTCAAGAAAGTTGCTCTTCAGTCATAAATTCATCAGCCCCGTAGGGGCGTATCCTCATCCTGACGTCATTATACAGTAGATATTTACAGCGTCATTTAGTTACATTGTTATGAGCCTAAGGAATATTAGTCAACTATCTTTTTAATTACATTTCATCCTAAATGCGCACTTGACTCTGACGTCATTATCTAGTAAAAATCAACAAAAGATCACCTAGAAAACTGTCATAATCCATAAACACCAACCACAACGCTTACTAATACCTCTACTACAGTATTATTAAAAACTGTACGATTATCTAGGCGACGTATTTCAGGTTTCTTATTCTATTTCTAGAAAAAGAGAAAACGAAAGAACGGACGACTTTCATTCGGGACATTCATTCATTTCCTTTTTAATCGAATAAAATCGGCACTAATTGGTTTCTGGGGTCAATAAGCGGATAACCGCGTCTTTTCATTCAGCTGAAATTTTGGCGCTGGTTTTTGTAACATGGCCGTTAATTATGTGAAGCAAGAGTAAAATCAACTCGGAGAAATGGTCACGTTTGCTTGTATCTTTACCGAGACATCTCTCTCTCACTTTTTATATATATATATATATATATATATATATATATATATATATATATATATATATATATATATATATATATATATATATATATATATATATATATATATATATATATATATATATATATAGGTCACGTTTGCTTGTATCTTTACCGAGACATCTCTCTCTCACTCTTTATATATATATATATATATATATATATATATATATATATATATATATATATATATATATATATATACACAAATATATATAATATAGTATATACTGTGTATATATATATATGCACACACACATATATATATATATATATATATATATATATATATATATATATATATATATATATATATATATATATATAAAGACTGACCTGTTTCGACTTCATTTGTCAGCCACTGAGTTTAGAAATAAGGTCAAAACCAGTCAGGACCTACACCCAGCCTCTAATGTTTTCACCTGTGGTGATGAATAATAAACAAACTACGTGTTACTGTGATTTTATATATATGTATATATATATATATATATATATATATATATATATATATATATATATATATATATATATATATATATATATATATATATATATATATATATATATATATATATATATATATATATATATATTATTTATATATGAATGTGTGTGTGTGTATGCAAGTCGATATTTTTCGTCCTCTTATTCCTGGGAACATTGAACTCTCATACAGGACAGTCCCTTTCAGTCACAACCAATTCTTCAGGATTCATACCAACAAAATTAACAATTTCGCAATAATGAATTCTACATAAATCTCCTTCGCCCTGAATGACCTGAACAACGGCGGAAGCGTTCTATATATTTTTCGAGCTGATTGGGAGTGTTGAAAGCGCTTCGTCAAATAACGCGATTAAAAAAAAAACGCTTCAAACAAACAACAAACAGATTAAAATAGTTTTTTTTTACCCTTTAACAACTACATTCGTAATCCCAAAGAATATCTAATCACACAGAGTAATTTAGTCGAGGATCCCGATTGGGAATATCAAATGGCGGCTGGATGTTACAAATGATTTCCCACTAAAAATGCTCTGAAAAGGTCACGAGAGAGAGAGAGAGAGAGAGAGAGAGAGAGAGAGAGAGAGAGAGAGAGAGAGAGAGAGAGAGAGAGAGAGAGAGACTTAAGGTTACACTTCAGGCACGGTGATAACACGGTGATAAAGGGAAGAGAGAGAGAGAGAGAGAGAGAGAGAGAGAGAGAGAGAGAGAGAGAGAGAGAGAGAGAGAGATTAAAAGGTTACTCAGCAGGTTCGGTGAAAAGGAGAGAGAGAGAGAGAGAGAGAGAGAGAGAGAGTGAGGGGAGAGAGAGAGAGAGAGAGAGAGAGAGAGAGAGAGATTAAAAAGGTTACTCAGCAGGTTGGTGAAAAGGAGAGAGAGAGAGAGAGAGAGAGAGAGAGAGAGAGAGAGAGAGAGAGAGAGAGAGAGAGACTTAGAGAGGCACGGTGATAACACGGTGATAAAGGAGAGAGAGAGAGAGAGAGAGAGAGAGAGGCTTTCAAGCGACTGTCTATAATTGAAGTGATTAGGATTTTTTCACCATTCTTTTGTCCTCTTAGGCGAAGGACGTTTATAATGGATTTAGGTTTTTTTTTTTTTTACTTTCGTGAATGTTTGAGAATAAATTATGTAAGAGTTCAATATTACTGATGTGTCGAGGGAAGGGAAGAGTTTGAGGACATTGTATTTATTCTAACGAAAAATTCCCTTTAGAAAATTACCATGAGTAGTGCATATATTAAGCTTATAACAAACAACAACAACAACAACAACAACAACAACAACAACAATAATAATAATAATAATAATAATAATAATAATAATAATAATAATAATAATAATAATAATAATATCGTCCCAATAGTTATTACTCTCATCATTTTCCATTTTCATACTAAACAGATCTATAATAATTAATATGCATCTAGTGTATTAATATATTAGTATAAGAATGCATACATCTAGTACACATTAACATTTGTACTTGAATAACAATATATCAATATACTGTTATAATCATAATCATGTATCTAGTAATGTTATCATCTCACATTATTATCATTATGAGCTAAATCATCATTCTCGCCACAGATAATTCTATTGCTCAACAGAATATTACAATGATTAATATAATATCCTAATATATGACTACATATACTATCATAGCAATACATACATCTAGTATTAATATATACACCCAATACATACATCTAGTATTAATATATACATCTAGTATATTAATATACTATTAATGTTAATATATCTAGTAATGCTATCATAACTCTTATAATCATTATTAATATCATTGTTATTATTAATATCATTGTTATCAAAATCAACTTCATCGCCTTAGATAATTCCAATGAGAATTAACTGTAACAACAGTCTAGCATTCTACTGACAATAAACAAAACGAATGACGAACTGTCGTGCTCTCACGTACCCAGTATAATGTGTAAGGTGATGGATGCAGGTCGGGCATTGGCTGGCAGACAGGTATAATTTCCCGAATCCGTCCGTCCCACTGAGTGCAAGGTCAAGATACTTCCGTCTTTGGTCTTCTCAACGGACACCTGAAATGTAAAAAAAGAAAAAAAAAAAAAAAGAAACATGAGTTATTATCTTGAGTCATCATTCAGTCAGGACGTCAAAAATGGCTGTAATAATATTGGTGTCGAAACAGCCAGTTCGAGCCGAGATAGAATAATTCGATCGTAATACCGTAACTTCAGTCCGCGCCCATGCACGAACCAAGGCACCTGTTGTCGGTTGTTGTTCAAGATCAGGCTGGCCTTATGCCAGCGCGGGCGCCAGCTCGAAGAGCAGCCCGTTTTTATAATTTGCTTATTTATATAAGGATAAAAGCTGGGTGAAGTTGTCCACAGGTTGGACGATATGAAATGAAAACACTTGAGTTTTTTTTTTTAACTAACTATTATAGATTTTACAAAGAAAATTAAGTCTTTTTTTAAACAGAAATTACAAATATTATTCAGAGAACTTCCCCCTGAGACGAGAGAGAGAGAGAGAGAGAGAGAGAGAGAGAGAGAGAGAGAGAGAGAGAGAGAGAGAGAGAGAGAGAGAGAGAGGGGTTAATCTCACCATATCATTAATGCGCTCATCGATATCCAATATAATGCGTTTTATTAGGCAGAGATTTAAAATAAATTCTTAGAGAACTTCTCCCACAGCAGAGAGAGAGAGAGAGAGAGAGAGAGAGAGAGAGAGAGAGAGAGAGAGAGAGAGAGGTTAATCTCACCATATCATTAATGCGCTCATCGATATCAAATATAACCTCATCTTCATCACAACACTATAACACAAACAGATTCCTACAGAAAGGGGACGAATTAAAGAGGATATTTCAGCTCCTGACTTATTCATAAAAAAAATAAACATATTTTAATGATGATACACTGTGGAAGATATTGTATTACCACGTTTTTCATGGATGCGTGGCCGCACACAGTTATTCTTGCATGGACTTTGCATATTTTATTGAAGTCTGCACGTATATACTGTATGTATAAGCACATGCAAGCATATAAAGAAACACAAGCATACAACACACACACACATATATAAATATATATATATATATATATATATATATATATATATATATATATATATATATATATATATATATATTTTATATATATATACAGTATATATTATACACAACATACACACGCGCGCGCACACACACACACACATATATATATGCTGCATACTATATATATAAAGCTCTTCTTTTAAAGGCTGTCCTTATGAGTCACTTCTAAAACCACTGGACTTAGCACAATTGTTTCAATAACATGTATCTCGCCTACAAAACTTAACCTAGCGTAACAGATTAAAAAAAAAATAGTTTTCCATGAAAACAAGATTAACCCACGAAGCTGAAAACATTCAAAGCACTTTACTTACTGGAGAGTACAGATAGCCTTTCCAGTGACAATATCTACAGACTCTAAAGTCTTAATGTAATTTGAGTAATGTTACTGATGAGTGCAAATATGTACATGAGAGTGGTAACATGGCCCTATCTTCTCTAGCGGTAACTTGATAGAGCACCATCATCCAACAAATGCACTTGTTCCAGATTTTCATAACTGCATATCTTATATTCTCCTTAGTTTGATTACAATAACTCTTTCAAAATAAACAGAGGAATATGGTCTTATTCACTTTGGCCATTTGATCGTCCCTTAACAAATGCCCCTCATACGAATTCAGTTATAGTGGTATGAGAGCTCTTTGAAGGCTAACATACATCTCTACTGTATATCCTTTAGTTTTCTTACAGTTTTATTTTTATTTGGTCTCCTGTAGCCCTCATCTCGTGTTACTATTCGTTGGCAAGATGTGGGATTGGTTCCTGAAGTATGTACCCTTCTCTATTAAAACTTTCTGCTCTTCTAACATTCAGTTTGACAGCTGTTCCCCTTTATAAGGAAATCTGATATCCCGACCTCGTCGGGTGTTGAAAAAAATCCGGCTCTTCGTTAACAAACTTCTTGATAACTTCTGTAAAATAAGGCTTTCCTTCTGACTTCCAAATGGAAATAGTCACTCGTTCCTCGGCTTAATCTGTACTCCGAGGAAATCAGCGAACATTGTGTTGTTCCATCTAATGGTTGTTTCATTCCCCTCTCTTGTTAAATTTTGGAATTTTCTTCCAGCTTCTGTTTAATGAATTTTCCTTCGTGGCTAAAAGTTGATGCCATTGCTTCTTCTTTTCTCTTGTAGTCATCATCATGCTAATATTAGCTATTTAAGGCTCCCTGATTACCCATTCAGTCGACCTCTTCATGAAAAAAATTGTACGTAAAAAAACTAGTAAAAGCAAAAGTAATCCGCAAATACAAACATTGGTAACCTAAATGATACCCTAAATATGGAGTCTCTTTCTGTTCCCGTCTTTGCTTCAAAGCCATTACAAACATGCAAGTTTCTTTCGAGACCATTACAAACATGCAAGTTTCTTTCAAGATCATTACAAACATGCAAGTTTCTTGCGAGATCATTACAAACATTCAAGTTTCTTTCGAGACCATTACAAACATGCAAGTTTCTTTCAAATCCATTAGAGACAAGCAAGTTTTTTTTATACCATTACAAACATGAAAGTTCCTTTCAAAGACATTGCAGACAAGCAAGTTTTTTAAAACATTACAAAACCATTAAAAACATGCAAGTTACTTTCAAAGCCATTACAAACATTCAGACTCCTTTCAAAACCACTACAAACGGGCACGTTTCTTTCAAAACCATTACAAACATGCAAGTTTCTTTCAAAACCATTAAAACCCGTAAAGTTCCTTTCAAAACCGTTACAAACACGCAATGTTTCTTAAAAAACCATTGGAAATATGCAAAGTTTCATTCAGAACCACCACAGACATGCAAGCTTCTTTTAAAACCATCACAAACATATAGGTCTCTTTCAGAACCTTTCTAAACTTGCAAAGTTTATTTCAAAACCACTAAAAACATGCAAAGTTTCTTTCAAAACCATTATAAACATGCAAGTACGCCTTTCATAACAATCAATGCAGCTTTAACATACTCGGCAATCTATGCAAAACCCAACACCTAAAAAAAAAAAAAAAAAGACATTCACTTCCTTTTTATCTCCTTAAAACAATCTAAACGTTGGTAGAAAAAAAAAAAAACACACACACACAGGATGATAAAAGACAGAAGAAAAAAAAAAAGGTCCACAGCAGCCACTGACCTTTCTGTCTGTGTCGAAGTTAATCATGGTTCTGTTGTGGTACCAAAAGACGTACTCTGGCGTCTGCGTGTGCTGACGAAGGGAACAGGTCAGGATGACGGCGCTCCCTTCGTGCACGTATCTCTCTGGTCCGCCAGCTATCACGGCCGAGGCCTCTGCAAGATAGAAGAAAAAGGAACTTTTCATTTTCTTTGTCTCCGTGGCCAACAGCATAGGATGAAATACAATGAAATGAAATGTAATGAGAGAGAGAGAGAGAGAGAGAGAGAGAGAGAGAGAGAGAGAGAGAGAGAGAGAGAGAGAGAGAGAAATGAAATGAGAGAGAGAGAGAGGAGAGAGAGAGAGAGAGGGAAGGGACAGAGGAATGGTATGAAATGAAATAGAGAGAGAGAGAGAGAGAGAGAGAGAGAGAGAGAGAGAGAGAGAGAGAGAGAGAAATGAAATGAGAGAGAGAGAGGACAGAGAGAGAGGGGGGAAGGGACAGAGGGATGGTATGAAATGAAATGAGAGAGAGAGAGAGAGAGAGAGAGAGAGAGAGAGAGAGAGAGAGAGAGAGAGAGAGATTAAGACAGGGGAAGGGACAGAGGGATTGGTATGAAATGAAATGAGAGAGAGAGAGAGAGAGAGAGAGAGAGAGAGAGAGAGAGAGAGAGAGAGAGGCGGGGAAGGGACAGAGGTAATGGTATGAAATGAAATGAGAGAGAGAGAGAGAGAGAGAGAGAGAGAGAGAGAGAGAGAGAGAGAGAGAGGAGAGGGCCAGGGAGCGAGAAATGGATTATATCAAATTCTGCCCTGCGGGAAAATGAATCTTCAGTAAGGTTTACCCCCACAAAAATGCTCATTATTACCAGCAAATATTACGGTATAATAAAAACAAAAACACGGTTTTAAGCTGCCTCATATTAAACCTACATGTTTATTTCCGTTTTAAGCATTCCAGTGCCTTTATCACTCCATGTCTCTCACGCAAAAACACGAACATTTTTAATTCGTTTAAGCAAAAAAAAAAAAAAAGCATATGTATTTCCTACCAGGAAATTACCTGTGTAATAGCACCATCAAAAAAACTTTTGTTTTTCTTTAATATTATGAGGCTTAGTTAGAACAATCTGAAAATCAATTAAGAAACAGGAATGATATAAAACAACCAATTAAGAAACAGGAATGATATAAAACAACCAATTAAGAAATAGGAATGGTATAAAACAACCAATTGAGAAATAGGAATGGTATAAAACAGAGATTAAAAATCACAGCGGTAAAAGGATAAATACATACATGGGTAAGAAATAATTAAGGATCACACAGTAAAAATCAGCAAGAAGAAACCAATAAAATGGATGAAGGACCACAAAGTAACAGCGATGAAATGACAGGAAATCAGTAAAATGATGAATAAGGAAGACAGAAAGATGAACGGCAAACTCTTATCAAATGAACACGAGTAAACAAATTTAGTGATTCGTTTTTTCTGTGGCTGTTTCCTTTTCTATTTACAGCAAAAGGAATAGATCTGATACGGTGGAAAGAGAAAAAATAAAAATGGTAAAAAGTGAGTTAGAACCACACATATCTGCTTTTTGGAATTTCTGTTTATTTAACAAGTTTAATTAATATTATATTTTAGTGGCTGCTTGTCCTTCTATTTACGGTAAAAGGCACAAGTCTTAAGGTGCCTATATTTTTTGGGTAGCTATATTTTATAGTGAATATCTTTTCTGGTAGCTACTTCTTCTTCCAATTACGGTAAAAGACACAAATCTTTACAGTGAATATTTGTTTTTGGTAGCTGTTTCTTCTTCCAATTACGGTAAAAGGCAAAGACCTTATAAAGAGGAAACAGAAAAAATTCAAAATGATGAAAGCTAAATTAGAACCGCACATCTGCTAACTCCGACATCTATATTATTTAACAAATTCGGCGAACTGTTTCTACTTCTGCTTACGGCAACAGACAAGAATCTTATAAAATTAAATAAGGAAAAATCAAAATGGTAAAGATTAAATCAGAATCACAAACATCTGCTTATCGCGACTTCCATTTATTTAACAAATTTAGCGGATATCTTTTTTTGGTACGTTGTTGCTTCCTCTAATTACGGTAAAAGGCGTAAATCTTATATTTCATATTTTTTTGTGTCTGTTTCTTCTTCTGATTACGGTAAAAGGCCTAAATCTTACAGTGAATATCTTTTATTGGTGGCTGTTTCATCTTCTACTTACTACAAAAGGCGAGAATCTTATCAAATAAAAATAAGGAAAATGAAAATGGTAAAAGTTAAATTAGGATCAGATTCATCTGCTAGCTGCATCCTCTATTTATTGAAGTTTGAGTGAAAGCCCAGAGCTTTCAAAGAGCTCCCGCGTTTCTCCATCTTGTCTATCACAAATAAATCGGCTTCCAGCATTTAGTGGCGCCGACAAATCTGTTAGGTTCGGTTACAATCTTCCTCGCCGGCGGATTTCATAATGGAAGTTTCCTTTCTAGTTGTCATTAATGTGTTTTGCTGAAGTATTGAAAATTCAGCATATGATTTTCTGAAGTAGTGAAAATTCAGTATATGTTTTTCTGAAGTAGTAAAAATGCAGTATATGTTTTCCTGAAGTATTGAAAATTCAGTATTTGTTTTTCTGGAGTAGTGAAAATTCAGTATTTGTTTTTCTGAAGCAGTGAAAATGCAGTATATGTTTTTCTGGAGTAGTGAAAATTCAGTATAGGTTTTTCTGAAGTAGTGAAAATTCAGTATATGTTTTCTGAAGTAGTAAAAATTCAGCACATGTATTTCTGAAGCAGTGAAAATTCAGTATTTTTTCTGGAGTACTGAAAATTCAGTATATATTTTCCTGAAGTAGTGAAAATTCAGTATATGTTTTTCTGGAGTAGTGAAAATTCAGTATATGTTTTTCTGAAGTAGTGAAAATTCAGTATATGTTTTCTAAAGTAGTGAAAGTTCAGTATATGTATTTTTGAAGCAGTGAAAATTCAGTATGCTTTTCTGGAGTAGTGAAAATTCAGTATATGTTTTTCTGAAGTAGTGAAAATTCAGTATATGTTTTTCCCAAGTAGTGAAAATTCAGTATGTTCTCCTGAAGTCGTGAAAATTCAGTATATGTTTTTCCGGAGTAGCGAAAATTTAGTAGATGTTTTTCTGAAGTAGTGAAAATTCAGTACGTTTATCTGAAGTAGTGAAAATTCAGTATGTTTTTCTGAAGTAGCGAAAATTTAATATATGATTTTCTCAAGAAGTGAAAATTCAGTATATGTTTTTCTGAAGTACTGGAAAGTCAGTATGTTTTTCTGGAGTAGTGAAAATTCAGTATACAGTATGCTTTTCTGAAGTAGTGAAAACTCAGTATATGTTTTTCTGGGGTAGTGAAAATTCAGTGTATGTTTTTCTGAAGTAGTGAAAATTCAGTATATGTTTTTTGAAGTAGTGAAAATTCAGTATATGTTTTTCTGAAGTAGTGAAAATTCAGTACATATCAATACAAAAAATTCAAGAAGTGACATTAGAATTGCTAATTTTTACTTTACGTAAAAGAAAATATTTTTTTATATTCTTTATTAGGACACTTTTTTTTTCTATTGGGCTTCTTGTTTAATTTAACTTTCATTTGCCTTTTGTAGTTTCATTAGGATTCATGTTGAATAATCAGTAAGCAGAGCTCCAGCTGTACTTAATTATTCGTAATAATATACCTAACTATTCGTAATATACTATATTATTCGTAATGATACACTTAATTATTCGTAATAATATACTATATTATTCGTAATAATATTCTTAATCATTTGTAATATATGAAAATCGAAAGTGAAAGTGAACAACATAAAAATCTTTCATTAATATCTCAACACGGAGGTCTTGTGTGTGTGTGTTTTTTTCTCTCTCTCTCTCTCTCTTGTCCCTGTCACTTTCTCCCTGCGTTATCACGGACGTCTCTTCTCTCCTTTCTCCGTGCTTTCACAGCGCCCTTTTTGTCCATCTGAAAGCAAATGCATTATCTTCTTTTTTCTTATGCCCTTCTAATTCACAACATGGCTGGCTGCATCAAATAGGCTTCTTTCTTCACAATGCTTGTACGTCTTCTTTGTCCCATTTCATTTGCAGTTTCATTAGGGGGACCTGTGTATCTTCCTGTAGTGCCAGAAACAGCCTATTATCCTAAGGCTCTTTTATTTCTGTCACTCTCATGACTTGGGAGTCTGGTGGGCGGGTGTGGAGGTGTACGTCTGTTTGTGAGTCCTAAAAGTTTTTCCTTTTTTCGCTCTCTGAAAATGCAAGACTTTATTTAGCGTCCTATTTTGCGAGACTGTTTAAGTGCTTGCACGCGCGTGTGCATGCTATTGTTTGCGGGTGCGTGCGTGTAAAGCAAATGTTCCACCTTCGCCGATGTCGTTCCATCGCGTCCAGATGACTTCCATCCTCCCTAGGAAATGTTTATTGCAAATTCCAGCAGGAATTTTCCCCAAAATTAAGAACCTCTCCGTTGGGCGCCTAATTCGTTTCACAGTTTCGTGCAGACGAATTCATGGTAGGCGTATAAACGCACAAACACTCTGGCGCACAGGTGCACGCAAACACCAACCCCCTCTCAATCTCTCTCTCTCTCTCTCTCTCAGTCGAAAATCCCTTTTCTAGCCAATTCCGCTGGGCGAATGGCGAGGAGGACGGCGAAATCCTCCTTCCTCGTGTCCCGGGAATATGTTCAAAGCTTTCGAATTCGCCGCCAGATTCTTTGATCGTTTCCGACAGCATTTTCATCAGCGCGTCGCGTCATATTCATCAAATGTCTCAAGGAGATGGTTAGCCAATTCCATTACGCGAGCTCACCGCTCGCTCCCGCATCGTTAATCAATTCTTGATGGCTCCTTCCATGTTCCCAGATTGATCTGAATGCGAAGATAAAATGGATTCTCCTCTATCTTTTTTTTTTTTTTTTCAAGAAGCAGATTCGTCTACTTCGATCGATTGGGACCTGTGCAGTTTCCTGCATCTCTGGCAATCTAGGATTAGATTTCCGAAGTTTCTATTGATTAGCGAAGAAGAATTTCGAGGTGGTGATGGGACGAAAGGGCGGTTTAATGCGATGATAAGGATTAATGATGACTAATTCAACGCCTTCGTCAAGGCGATGCGCTTGATCTCCCTGTTCGAGAATTTTTTTTTTTTCTTCGTCCTCGGCGTCTTCTCATGACCCACTTTGTAATTCAAAGTGAAATAATTGTGAACGAACATAATAACTCGCGTTTTATATATATATATATATATATATATATATATATATATATATATATATATATATATATATATATATATATATATATATATATATATATATATATATATATATATATATATAAATATAAAAATAAAAATTCATTCATAAAATAAAAATTCATTCATATATATTGATGAATTTTTATATATATATATATATATATATATATATATATATATATATATATATATATATATATATATATATATATATATATATATATAAAGATAAAAAGGCCCATAAAAGACTATTTGAACGTTGCAACCATATATTTCGGGCACTTCCTTCTGTGCCCCTGTTCACTGGTAAAATATGGACAGATGAAATGTTACAAGAGTATATATACAAAGCATATGTAGGTATGGCATCAAGTCTCGTGCATACCATCGGAGACTTGATGCCGCACCTACATATGCTTTGTATATATACTCTTGTAACATTTCATCTGTCCATATTTTACCAGTGAACAGGAGCACAGAAGGAAGCGCCCAAATA
>NC_089799.1:19214901-19279901 GCF_040412425.1 Macrobrachium rosenbergii
AGGAACCAGAGACAGAGCAGACAGAAAAATTAACCGTTCAAGCAAGTAATGATGGAAGTAATATCACAGCCACCCATTACATTTTAACCCCGAAGCGTTTTTCATTTTTCAGTTATGGATAAACCTCGAGAATTTACTGGATTGTCCCCAATCAAACGAAAAAGACCAGAAAAGAATGAGTACCGTGATACAGTCAGGCTAAGAGACTGCAGATCGAGAAAAAAAAAACTTAGAACAACTTGTTCATCTGTTTCTAAAAGTAATAAAAATATTCAAGAAATAGGCACATTCTACAAAAATCATGCAGCACTTTATGAGCTACAGAGCCCTGAAACAAACAGTTCCACCTCTTGTGAAGCGTGTTAGCTACCTAAGATTCCTTAAATCAGTTTTTCAAAGCTATCATTGTTGCTGTTGTTTTTTGATTAAGCTGGGGTTATATCAGCACGGGCTCTTGCTCACAGAGCAGCTCGTAAGTCATTTAATAATACGAAAATGATGTCAAATCTGTTGGATGGATAATGCAAAAAATCGACAGCCCCAGTGATGGCGTAACTCTAGTGATTAGCAATCTTGAAGATGGACCCGTTTACATGAATCATCCCAACTAAATTTTACTCTGTTTTGTTTCTAGAGTTTTATTTCAATTTTAGTTTTCTGAAAAGAAAACTATTGTGCCGGCTTTGTCTGGCCGTCTGCACTTTTTCTGTTCGCTCCTCAGATTTTAAAATCTACTGAGGCTAGAGGGCTGCAAATTGTTATGTTGAACAACCACCCACCAATCATCAAACAAACCAAATTGTAGCCCTCTAGCCCCAGTAGTTTTTATTTTATTTACGGTTAAAGTTAGCCATAATCGTGCTTCCGGCAAACGATAGAGGATAGGCCACCACCGGGCCGTGGTTAAAGTTTTATGGGCCGCGGCTCATACAGCATTATACCTAGACCACCGAAAGATATATCTATTTTCGGTGGCCTTGACTGTACGCTGTAGCGGCTGTACAGAAAACTCAATTGCGCCGAAGAATCTTCGGCGCATTTTTTACTTGTTTTTAGTATATTCGAACGCTCGTCCTTTAATTCTTTAACTCAGTCCTTGGAATACCTCAATACTTAGTGTCAACTTGGTCCTCTTTACACAGAAGCGAATTTCCTTAGTGGAAACCTGAAATCTAAAATCCTATAACACGGGTTTTCCACACACTTTGAGTTACAGAATTGCAAATCTATCACGCGGCGTAAATCTTAGATTGAATCAAGATTCTTCGAAGTGACGCATCTAAGCTGTAACCAAAGTTTCAACCTCAATTTTGCTTCCTCGAAGAGACGCATTGGTCCTGGGTACTTCTTTGCAGTAACTATGCTAGACAGTCTTTGAGCGTCACTTTCTCTTCCACTAGATGGTATTAAAGTCATTAAGATAAAAATTAAAGAAATTCAGTAAGAAATAACTCCTGTGAAAATGACGAAAAAAAATCTAAAACCTTTTAATGTTGTTTACGGAGGAGATGAAAAAAAAGCTTGAGTCATTAGGGGAAGCAATTAAAAAGTAAAAAATGAGCCGAAGTTTATTCGGCGCAATCGAGTTTTCTGTACAACGTATAATCAAGACCACCGAAAATAGATGTACCTTTCGGTGGTCTCTGTATAATACTGTATGAGCAGCAGCCCATGAAACTTTAACCACGGCCAGGTGGTGGCCTATGATATATGTCGTTGCCAGAAGCACGATTATGGCTAACTTTAAACCTTAAATAAAATATAAACTACTGAGGCTAGAGGGCTGCAATCTGGTGTGACTGATGGTTGGATGATAGTCAACATACCAATTTGTAGCCCTCTAGCCTCTGTAGTTTTTAAGATCTGAGGGCTGACAGAAAAATGTGCGGACGGACAGACAAAGCCGGTACAATAGTTTTCTTTTCAGAAAAATAAAATGGTAGTTTCAATTGTTCAGTTTTCATAACGACTATTATACAGCTCAGGAATAATTTCAGTAATGACTTTGGTTGGCGTAAATTGTCACGAATACACAGATATGTTTCTAAATGCAAAGAAACATACCAGATTAATCTACGCGAGACCCAAAATTTTCTGGAATGCTTTGAAATTAATGAAGAGCTGCAAAGAACATTCCTGTTACAAAAGCCTTTGTTCTGTTACAACAATCTTTGTGAACCTCGTCTATTTATCTCTCCCATCGGTGAGGTTCTGAGTAATAACATATCGTTTGAACCCAGAAAAGATTTTGCTAAGGTATATCCCGATGATTTCGAAGTAAATGATAAATGTAGACCTGAACTATTTGTAGATTCCAGTCCTGGTATAAGTTTTCTGAAAATAAAACTATTGTGCCGGCTTTGTCTCTCCGTTCGCACTTTTTCTGTCCGCCCTCAGAACTTGAAAACTACTAAGGCTAGAGGGCTGCAAATTGGTACGTTGATCATCCACCTTCCATTCATCAGACATAATAAATTACAGCCCTCTAGCCTCAGTAGTCTTTATTCTATTCAAGGTTAAAGTTAGCCATAATCGTGCATTGGTAACGATATAAACCAGGCCACCACCAGACAGTGGTTAAAGTTTCATGGGCCGCGGCTCATACAGCATTATACCGAGACCACCGAAGTATAGATCCGTTTTCGGTGGCCTTGATTATACGATGTACAGAAAACTCGACTGAGCATTTTTTACTCGTATTAATGTCGTGCTTAAGAAAAATACCGCTGGTATTATCGAAAAGGATGTACGTTTTCAACAGCTTTTACCTTTATTCTATCGTAAGTTATTTTTTAACACCCCCCCAAAAAGGCTGAACACTTTAAACTTTAAGCTTTATGTCGAATTTTACAATGCAAATCGACAGTTAATATTGGGGCATGAATTACGCAGTTGTTGAATGTTACTGCTGAATGGCCATCAAAATCTATAATTGCATTTAGCAACAGCGGGCCAAATTTTTGTGAAAATCACTAAGAGTAATGTTATTTCCATTAACTGCATTTTTTACATAAAATATTTCAGTCAATACCTGTATTTCAGTCAACAGCTATTTATCAACGATCATTACTTTCAAGCGAAGCTATCGTGAGTCTTGACACGACTGTGTATCATATCCATAACGCATTATCTATATAAAATATTTCTGTAAATAACTAATTTTCAGTGATCATTACTTTCAAGAAAACTTATCATGAATCTTGACACGATTACGTATCATATTCATATGAACACTCGACGATTAATTACGTCTCATGAAGCCAATATATATATGACCTAACCCTTCGTTGCACTGACCCCTGCAAAAAAAAACTTGCAATCATCTGTCATTTATGCAATATGCAAAAGGGCGGACACTTCGCTCGTTATCAGGTATTGCAAGCATTATTAATACAAATTTTTTTGTGTGGTACTGCAATGCTATAAGCATCCCTTGCCGATCATTAGTTCACCTTCAGACGTGAGAAGGGGTGTTTCTTTTTTTTTGAGTCAGTTGCATTACGATTTCTGATCTAAATCACATCACTCTTTAACCATCTTGTGCAGCACTCTCTCTCTCTCTCTCTCTCTCTCTCTCTCTCTCTCTCTCTCTCTCTCTCTCTCTCTCTCTCTCTTACGTCTGTAAATCCTAACCATTATTTCATTTTCCATCAGGGGCATTATCTAACTCTACACCACCTCTGTGCACCATACTCTCTCTCTCCCTCTCTCTCTCACGTCTGCAAATCTTCATCATAATTTCATTTTCTATCAGGAACACTATCTAACTCTACACATCCCCTATGCACCCTACTCTCTCTCTCTCTCTCTCTCTCTCTCTCTCTCTCTCTCTCTCTCTCTCTCTCTCTCTCTCTCACGCAAGCACACACGCGTTCCTTTTTCAATCTCAGAATCCCATGAATGCTGTCTTACAATCTCACTTTCCGGTACTTCGAATAGTTTTATGTAGGGATCTCTCTCTCTCTCTCTCTCTCTCTCTCTCTCTCTCTCTCTCTCTCTCTCTCTTCACTGTGGGAAGACAGTCGAATGTCCGAGGGGAAACGAACGCAGTCCGAAGGAATTCAATGAAAGGAATCCATTTTCGCAAAGTTTCCTTCGTATCCTGCAACTTCTCTCTCTCTCTCTCTCTCTCTCTCTCTCTCTCTCTCTCTCTCTCTCTCTCTCTCTCGGAAACGAAAGGCAAAACCCTTGAGATTGTGAGGCGGAAAACTCCGTTATTCGGATGTTTTTGTGTTTCATTGGCAAATACACTAAAAGACACAGGTGAAAGGGGAGTCGTGAGTGAAGGAGAACGGGATGAAAATGTTTTAATTCTTGACTGATAAATGAAAGTTTAATCATTCGCTGACATTTTAGTAAATATGAAAATAAACAAATGAATGAGCGAAGAGTGAAGATGACTAGGATAATGACAGGGGTGAAAAAGGAGCCGGATGCAATGGTTGTCATTCTTAAATGATAAATGAAAGCATAATCATTATTTGATGTATTCGTAAATTTTAAAAAAATAGATGAATGAATGAACGAACTGCGGAGATGAGGAGGGTAATAAATGTACAGATAATCAGATTAGCAATCGATGAAATGGACGTGGGAGGGAAAAAATAAGGGATCGTGCTTGAAACTAAACATATGAAAAGGAGCCTTACGTGAAGATCAGAATGAAACAGGTTTCATTATTTTTAACTGATAAATGAAAGCATAATAATTACTTCATATATTCGTAGATATAAATATAAACAAGCAAAAAATGCGCCTAATCGAGTTTTCTGTTTAAGCCGCGGCCCATGAAGCTTTCACCCACGACCTGGTGGTGGCCTGTTCTATATCGTTGCCAGACGCACGGTTATGGGTAACTTTAACCTTAAATAAAATAAAAACTACTGAGGCTAGAGGGCTGCAATTTGGTATGTTTGATGATTGGAGGGTGGATGATCAACATACCAATTTTCGGCCCTCTAGCCTCATTAGTTTTTAAGATCTGAGGGCGGACAGAAAAAGTGCGGACGGACAGACAAAGCCGGCGCAACATTTTCTTTCACAGAAAACTAAAATAAATGAATGAACTGACAGTAGGGCAAAAAATATGCAAATAACCCGATTAGCAGTCGATATGAGGGAGCGAAAAAAATACGGGATCGTACCCGAAAGTAAACATATGATAACAGAATGTTGAGTGTTTTAACTCTTAATCGAAAAATGAAAGTATGATAATTATTTAATATTTTCGTATATACAAATATAAAAATAAATGAATGGACGAACAGTGAAGATGAGAGAAGTAATAGATATACAGACAATCAGATTAGCGATGGATTAAATGGATGAGGGAGAGAAAAAATAAGGGATCGTACTCAAGAGTAAATATATAATATAGGAACGGAAAGGGATTTTTATTTTTAATTGATAAACAAAATTATAATAATTATTTGATATATGCGTAAATATAAACAGATGAATAACAGAACAGTGAAGATGAATAGGGTAACAAATATACAGATAATCAGAACAGGGATCGATTAAATGAATAAGGCGAAAATAATGAGAGATAGTAATCATAAGCAAATATAAGATAAAAAAAAAAGTACCATATAAAAGACTGGAAGAAAAAAACAAACAAATTTACGGAAAAAGGATCTTGCTTTCGCAACAGCGTTGTTTTTATCTTCTGGTCTTCGTGACGTCATAAGAAAAGGCTCTCTCTAATTAACAAGTCTAAAATTAATAATGCTGGTTCCCGACTTCCCCTCCGGCTAGCAGCAGCAGCAGCAGCTTCTATTTAGGGAAATGATATTAACTTCACATTATTATCGTAAGCCGAGTAAAAATAGGGAGAGGTCTGTTTTTAGGCACGATTAGACCGATCTTCATCGCGCGGTAATGGTCTACATCTGCGTCTTTTCCGTTCCTTCCTGCGCCTATTATTTAATCGTCGAATTTAGTAGTCTATCCTTTTATGCTTCCATCCAGGAATTCTCAATACAAGAATGGTGAAGGTCTCCAGCAACCACTCCCCCTTCAAATTTAATCGTCTATCCTTTTATGATTCCATTCAGGAATCCTCAATACAACAATGCTGAAGTTCTCCAGCCCCCAACCCCCTTTCAAATTTAATCGTCTATCCTTTTATGTTTCCAAGAATTCTCAATAAAACAACGTTGAAATTCACCTACTTCCCCCCCCAGCAAAACCATTTCGAACGCAATGTTTGTGCTGGGTACGGCGAAAGTGTGGACCTCAGCTGCCATTCCAGCTCGTATGTACAGTTCCAGGGCCTCTTATTCCGCGGGATTGCCTGTTTCAAAAACGGTCCCCGGCAATGAGCCATCGAGAGAGAGACGCCACTGGATTACGTGACCAATCATATCTTATGCCAGCAGACCTCTCCACTTCTTTTTTGTTGTTTCTCTCGGAAAGGCGACTATTGAAAGATGAAGGCTGCCCTTCGAATGGCATGCGGAGCTCAAGTATGAGAGAGAGAGAGAGAGAGAGAGAGAGAGAGAGAGAGAGAGAGAGAGAGAACAAACACTCTGGAACTGGAACGAGATGGCTAAGGCAAGAAGAAGCAGAAGCAGAGAGAGAGAGAGAGAGAGAGAGAGAGAGAGAGAGAGAGAGAGAGAGAGAGAGAGAGAGAGAGAGACAAACACTCTGGACCTGGAAACTGGACCTGGAACGAGATGGCTAAGGCAAAGAAGAAGCAAGAAGAAGAGAGAGAGAGAGAGAGAGAGAGAGAGAGAGAGAGAGAGAGAGAGAGAGAGAGAGAGAACAAACACTCTGGACTTGAAACTGGACCTGGAACGAGATGGCCAAAGCAAGAAGAAGAAGAAAAGAAGAAAAAAAAGAAGACGAAAAGAAGAAGGCGATCTAGGTGAAGGCCAAAGTTATGATAAAAGTTGTGATGGAAAGGCGCAGAAAAGTGATGGAAAGACTCGGGGAAAAGAGAAAAGAAAAAGGGGGAAAAAGCACACCGAGAAGAGCAAGAACCGGGGCAAGAGTCCGGAATGCAGTTGGGACACGTAGGCCATCACCAAAAACTTTCCAAGTGAAAGTTCCCAGACTGATGGAGGTGGCGAGTATTACATACGATTGTCAAGGAAGGACTTGAGCAGGAAACCTACCCAAGTACTTCTTGGCATGAAATGAATAATGATGGCGTCGCTTCTTTTGCTCGTTATTCAAACGGATTTTTTGTGTGTGTCAATTAGCGTTATTAGCCCTTTGCAATTCTCATCATCATAAACATTCTTCATCAATCTCATCGTCATTATAATGACATTGTAGTCAAGAACAGACTTCAGCGATATCCACTTTGCAATTAGAGTCTCTCCCTTTTCTTCCCTCTCATCTCTCTCTCTCTCTCTCTCTTGGCATAACCACTCGTCTCTTACCCTTCTTCCATCCAATAGTCATTGATAACAGAAATCTCATTATTACTGCCATGGCTGCCATCATCCTCCGGAGGTTATGGTTCCTCATCACTTATGCTTCAAAATGTGATCCTTCGTTTTCGTTTTCGAGGTCACCCAAAGTCTCTTCCGGTTTCATTAAACCGCCCCCCCCCCCTGCAGGGTTTCTTATTTCCCAGAGAGGGGAAGTTATCTCTCTTGGGTACGGACGAGACCAGGCCAGTGGGAGGAGGGTAGGAGGGGTTTGGTTCTGTGTTCCTGTTTTGACATACTGCTATTCGATTACCTCACTTCTTTCCCCATTCCTTACCCATGAGGTTTTACATATATTTTTTTTATTACGTTCCTTTGCCCTTCACTTATTCGTCTAAGCTTTTACGTTTATTTCCAGACTATCACCCTCGTAGCTCGTACTTTTACTTTCTATTACTCTCTTTATCTCTTACGTTTACTTCCCACTACTGTTACTTCCATTTTTCGCCGTAATATTTTCCCAATTTCCATGAAACCTTCCTCTTATTTTCAACTCCATTTTCATCATCAATCTCTTCTTCTTCTTCTTCTTCTTCTTCTTCTTCTTCTTCTTCTTCTTCTTCTTCTTCTTCTTCTTCTTCGTTTAATGTGGACCGCCAAGTCCCACGGATCCAGGAGACGCGATTTAAAAGTAAAAGTTTCAATCCTTTAAACTCACTTTTTGACATAACAGTAGCGGAGAAGGAGTGCCCCAAATTCTTTATTCAAATGAGCTTAAAACTTAAGTTCCACTCTCTCATCTCACTAATAACAACACAGTCTTCTAAATTATTATTATTAGTTTCATTAAAAAAACAAGTAAAAACTGCGTTGAAATTTCTTCGGCGCAATCGAGTTTTATGTACAGCGTATAATGCTGTATGAAATTTTCAGCCACGGCCCATGAAAATTTCAGCCACGACCCGGTGGTGGTCTATGCTTTTGGTACTTATATCGCTGCGAGACGTACGATTATGGTTAAGTTTAACCTTAAATAAAATAAAAACTACTACGGCTAGAGGGCTGCAATTTGGTATGTTTGATGATTGGAGGGTGGATGATCAACATACTAATTTGCAGCCGTCTAGCCTCAGTAATTTTTAAGATCTGAGGGCGGACAGAAAAAGTGAGGACGGACAGACAAAGCCATCTCAATAGTTTTCTGTTACAGAAAACTAGAAAAGACGAAAAGAAATGGTATATACATCGGTCTCTCAGGGCACAATAAAACTGAGAGTCAACAAAAGTCTGGCAGAACAAACTCCCCGCAAAGGAACTGTTTTTAACGAGAATGAGCAGTTCATATTGATCCTTCCTTCATGCACAAAGAGCGAGCCGGAATAAAGCAATCTTCCGCAAGTTTGCCTCCTTTGAACTTCTGCGTCTTAACCAACAGGTAATGCCGGCGCTGCAAAGAGAGTCTTCATTGCCAATTAAAGAAGTTCCGGGTCTTGCTTTTCTTTTGCAGTATCTACGTCGTCTCCCTTATTGGAAGTCAGGTAAATAAATCATCTCCGTTATATATTTTTCGAGGTTTGGCTTAGACGACCTCAATATTAAGTGTTTTTCGAGTTTTGGAGATTATTTTTGGGAGGGGGGTGGACGACCTCAGCATTAGGTATTTTTCGTGTTTTGGAGAGTTTTTGTTTGGATGACCTCAACATTAAATATTTTTTTGGTTTTTGTTGGGACGACCCTAACATTAATTATTTTTCGAGTTTTGGAGAGTTTAGTTTGGACGACTTCAACGCTCAATATTTCTGAGTTTTGGTTTGGACGACCACTACATCATATATTTTTTGAGCTTTGGTTTGGACGACCTCAACATTAAGCATTTTTCGAGTTTTGGAGAGTTTTAGTTTTTGGACGACTTCAACATTAAATATTTTATCGAGTTTCCTTAGGACGACCCCAACATCAAATACTTTTCGAATTTTGGTTTAGACGACCTCAACATTAAGTATTTGTCGAGTTTTGGAGAGTTCCAGTTTGGACGACCACAAATATTTTTCGAGTTTTGATATAGACAACCTCAACATTAAATATTCTTCGAATTTTCCGAGAGTTTTGGTTTGGGTAATCCCAACATTAAATATTTTTCGAGTTTTGGTTTGGACGAACGCGAAATTAAACATTTTTCAAGCCTTTTCAAGTTTTGGAGAGTTTTGCTTTAAACCATCTCAACATTAAATATTTTTCGAATTTTGGTTTGGACGACCGCAACATTAAATGCTTTTCTAGTTTTGGTTTGGACGACCTCAACATTAAATGCTTTTCGAATTTTGGTTTGGACAACCTCGTTTGGACGACCTCAACATTAAATGCGTTTCGAATTTTGGTTTGGACAACCTCGTTTGGACGACCTCAACATTAAATGCGTTTCGAATTTTGGTTTGGACAACCTCAACATAAAATGCTTTTTGAAATTTGGTTTGGACGACCTCAACATTAAATGCTTTTCGAATTTTGGTTTGGACGACCTCAACATTAAATGCTTTTCGAATTTTGGTCTGGACGACCTCAACATTAAATGCTTTTCGAATTTTGGTTTGGACGACCTCAACTTTAAATAATTTTCAAGTTTTGGTTTGGACGACCTCATGATCTAATGTTATTAGAGTTTGATTGTGGCATTTCAGCTACAGACTTGCTATTGTGATACCTGCAAGCACTTCAGCAATTTTAAATTTGTTTGGTCGATTTATTTATTTTTGTCCGAACCTGTGTAACTAAGAATGAGAGATTACAAAATGGCATCTATTTAAAAGATATATGTGCAATTTATTGGAAAATATGTTAGGTGTACCCCTTGCTATTCCATTTCCTACCTTAAATTCAGAGAATAGGCTGAAATAGATCTTACCAAAGGCAAAATATGCAAAAACGATAGCACAAGAAATAACATTGACAGATTTTTTTTATAATGCCGACTACTTCCTATCTTAAAGTGTGTCAGGCTATAATATTATTAAATCACCTGCCAGTTTACTGATGAGAATTTCACACACTGAAGTTGCAAAAATTGCAAAATCGAGAGTCGCCAAATTTATAAGTTCTTCGTAGCATCCACTTTCATAAATGAGAAATTCTCCTTTTCTCTGTTACCTGAATCCTAATAACCTGTTTCTAGGAGTGAAAAGTAATACTGTTCTCTAAGAAGATTAGTCCTTGATCCCTCTGTTTTACTGCAATGATATACTTGGCTCAGAATCTTTATCATTTACAAAACATATTGTCTTTACAGAAGCTCTTGTAATCAAAATTTGATGGAAAATGAAATGATGTAAAGATGCAAAACAACAATACAAGCAAACGGATATGAAAGGATTAATCTGAGAGAGAAAAAAATAAAAGGTGACGAATTACATCATTACAAGCTTAACCCACGAGAAACATTTCGGCGAGTTTAGGGAAAAATAAAAAAGAGTAATGAGAGAGGATTAGAATAATTGTCAAGCATAGATGCTTTGAGCATTTAGACGAAAACAAAACGAAAACAGCAAGTAATGTGCGTGCTGATGATGCGACTGTTATGGATCAACCTGGGAGGAGCTTTACAGTAATGAAGTACATATAGACTTTGGAGGAGGAGTCCTTGAATTATTTAATGGTGTTGCAACCGACGGGAATTATGATGTAAACATGGCTGTCCCAAGGAGGAGCAAGCGTTTTTAAGAAGCTGTATGGAGAGAAGTAAATAAAAGGGGTTTTTATACGACTGATATCTTCAACTTTTTCTCGTAGCAGGAAGAGGCGAAGTAATTTAATAATATTGTAGTCTATAAGCTTCGTAATGTCAAAAGATTAAGAGAGATCACGTCGAAAGCTCTTGACGTACGTCAAGGAAAGTCCTTGGAAATCTTGAAGGAATAAGGAAAGGGCCCTTGAATGAATTCATTATAGTGGGTCCTATTCACGAAAGTCGATCTGTTTGTTATTTACTTCATAGCTTTCTCTCTCCCGATATGAATCTCTATTGCATTCCTCAGTATTCTCTGAGGAATTTGAACTACCTCTGTAAACTAGGAAAGCCTTTTAACAATGATATATATTTCGCAATATTTATTTCCTAGATTGGGGTAATTATATACTAATTCATTTTGCATTCTGGAAATATACTTTTCCCAAGCATTCAGAACCATCGATAATGTGTTTAAGAGTAGCATGGATAACAGCCATAAAAGCAATATGAATCAAGAAACACGGACAAAAGTAAATTACATTATCTCCGTCGAATGATATGTTACGTGAATGTATCCGAATTAGGGCGGCATATTAGACTTGATTCATACGACCTGTTGCTATTCCATTATCTTCGGGAATAATGGTGATTTCTCTTTATGTATGTACTTCCTGAGCTATCTAAGTAACACATGCGGACTTTGCATGTCTGCTTCCATTATAGGATGATGAAAGACCATATCTCTGATGACGTTCCTTTATGAAGAAGAATTGCAAAGCCGTGGGATGCATATGGACGCATGATTCTTTTTTTTTTTTATTCATTATCTGGTAATATCTGGATTTAGACTCAGGTTCACAAGGTTATGTAGAATTTCAATTTATCGTTATTATGAATTATACGATACGGAAATATTGACTAATAGTGCTGCTGTATTCCCAAGTTTTTAAGCTAATTGTTTTTTATCACTTAGTAAAAGCGTTGTTATGACATTTCTGTTTTAATATCGACGTTTGTTATGCTGCCCTATTTTCCGTTTACTACTCAACTTGGAAATTTTGCCTTTTTTCCAGACACATTGCTGTTAAGTGTTAAATGGTGCAAGATAATTAATGTGAACTTTTAGCTGGAAAACCCTCCTAAAATCCATTTTTTACTCAGGTTGAATACACTAGTTAGTGTTGAGTCTACAGGATGTAATATTTTCTGTAAGTAAAAAGTTTTGTTTCATTATGGAAATTCCTGAAAGCATCAGATACTCAGAAAGCCCTTGCATTATTTTGTAATAAAACGTGAAAAAAAAGAAATACGGCTCCTACGCCAATTATTTTGACTCCTTTTGTCATTATTACGATTTAGAAAAGGCCGAACGATTCAAAACATAGGAAAATAGAGATATTTTTGTATTATTAATTCAAGAGAAAAAACTAATACCCTCAGAAAATTAATATGAATAGGATTTATATGCCATAAAAACGAATACACCTATTCAGAATATAATAATATTTCGCACTTACAGATGCGTTTGTATTTAATGTTTCATTTTTATTCATAAGAATATTAAAATACCCAGTAACTCCTAATATTCCGGCAGTATTTAATCCAGAGGTCTTTAGAACGACTATGAACTATGTAACAACAGACTTGTTTCATAGAAACCGCTAAAAGCGTTGTAAGATATGGGTGTATTTACTGCATTTTGTTTTCAGAGTGACCATTTTTGCAGTTAGGTCATAAGAATGACTACACTTCCAATATTTGGGAAGGGCTATAATAGTCTCCAAAAGTATTGAAAAATCGAACGTCTTTCCGTTGCTGCCACGGGAACGAATAGATTAAGCGGAACTCTTGGTTGTCTTTAATTATTCATGACTAAACTCATCAGACATTTACAATATTAAAAAAAGTACAGATAAAAATCAATACAGAATACTGCAGACGTGATTGGTTTTTCACGAGAACGAAAACCTATAATGATTTGTTCTGTCACTGAATTACAGAAATCTAAAACTTAAAATGATATTGTTGCAGTCATTAACTATATAAAAGATCAAAACGATCCCAAACTTTGGTTGATTTTATTTCAAAAATTATCAAAAACTTTCGGAAATCTGAGCGTTTTGTCACATTAGTTTAAAATCTCCCTGAACTTTGAAGATTTTTAGCAGTTTTGTCGTATAAAGGGCTGAAAGGGTTGAAACTTTGAATTTTTTTTTTTGCTAGAGGGGTTGTTTTAAGTTGTTTTGTCATTTTCGAGATAATAAGCAAGCAGAATTTCTTTGTTATTAATTTTCTTTTTTTTGCAATTAATAAATAAACCGAATCTTTGAATGTCCTGAAATGGACACCGAGAGCAATAATCAAAACTTTGAATATTTTACTAATCTGCCTTTTGTGGACATGAGAACTTGAAAAGTACTATTTAAATCTAGCGTTCAGTATGCTGTAATCCTTCGTCATGAGAACAGCGAAAAGCAGATTAAATTATAAATGTTTTTGCCAAGAGCTGTTGCCAAATGGAAAAGCAACTAAAATTTTATTACGTACTCTTAAGAATTTAGAAATCTGAAATTGAATTTTAGTTTTCTGAAAAGAAAACTATTGTGCTGGCTTTGTCTGTCCATCCGCACTTTTTTCTGTCCGCCCTCAGATCTTAAAAACCACTTAAGATAGAGGGCTGCAAATTGGTGTGTTTATCATCCACCCACCAATCATCAAACATATCAAATTGCAGCCCTCTAGCCTCAGTAGTTTTTATTTGATTTAAGATTAAAGTTAGCCATAATCGTGCTTCTGGCAACGATATACGATAGGTCACCACCGGGCCTTGGTTGAAGTTTCATGGGACGCGGCTCATACAGCATTATACCGAGACCACCGAAAGATAGATCTGTTTTCGGTGGCCTTCACTATACGCTGTAACGTTGTACAGAAAACTTGATTGTGCCGAGGAAACTACGGCGCATTTTTTACTTGTGTCGTTCTGACGTTACAGTGGATAAATTTACCCGAATTTTAGAATCCCTATTGCTGACTTTTCATATGAGTAAATTATCCGGAACCTAACATGTTTCGCATTGTTTTGTCATATAGACAACTAAAATATCAAACAATGAATGTTTTTGCATTGATTTTTTCAATCAAGGAACTAATATCAGATATTGAAACACCCGGAAAATTAGAATTATTTTCCAGTTTATTCACATTAGAACGGTTAACCGTATCCAAAACAGTTTTTTAAATTTTTTTTAGAAATACTAAAAAAAAATAGAATATTCAAATTTTCTATCATAAGAAAAAGTCCAAGTACCCAAACCATTGAAAGTCTTTTCATAACAATGAATAAATCTTCAAAATACTTAGACTTGTTCTGAACTGTTTTATCATAGAATTTCCCCCCCCCCCAAAAAATCTTAAACTTTGTTTTTCTTTGCTTGTTTGTGACAAGGACGATTGAAGACGTCCAAAACTTTAATTGTCATGCGGAAGTCTAAAAACACATGAGACTCAGAATGCGTCGCCTATGTTTTGACGGGTCGAGAAATGGGAATGCTGTTTTGTATAGTTTTATTTCGAAACGGATTGAAACCCTCATACATCTACTGATTTGGAATGAAAAGGAATTGGTATATTTTTCAGAGTTTCATGATTTGTCTTTTTCATCATTTCTGCAATTGGGAGACTAAATGGAACCATAACTGAATGACTTTGAATGAATTGTTTATTTTTCAAAAATGAAAATGAGGAAGATGCATTACTATGGTGTAAGAATGGCTAAAACGTTAAAAACTGAATGTTTTGTCCAAGCAATGTCTAAAAGCTGCTAAAATTTAGAGTGTGTTTTCTTGTTTTGACCAAGCAATGTCTAAAAGCTATTAAAATTTGTTTCTGTTGTCCATTTTTTGTCAAAGCAATGTTTAAAAGCTGTTAAAAATTTTTTTCTTATTTTGTCCAAGCAATGTCTAAAAAAGCTGTTAATGTTGGGATTATTTTTCCCCTGTTTTCTCCCAGCAATGTCTAAAAGCTGTTAAAATTTTTTTCCTTGTTTTGTCCAAGCAATGTCTAAAAGCTGTTAAAATTTAGTGTTTTTCCTTGTTTTTGCCCCATGAACGACTCTAACGTCTAAAACTTACTTGACTACTGAAAAGTTGTTGTCTTTTAGCATTTTTTGTCATAAGAATAACCTGTTCAGATAACGAAAACTGTTTTTAATACTTTAATGTGGATAATCCTTCATGACTACCTAAGATTAACGTTTATAATTTGGTCTTTTACAATACTCGATGGAAAACAAAACTACGAAGTCATACGAACATTATTTAATTTCAGCTAGCTGATGTTAGTCAATTAGTCAATATACAAACACACACACACACACACACACACACACACACACATATATATACATATATATATATATATATATATATATATATATATATATATATATATATATATATATATGTGTGTGTGTGTGTGTGTGTGTGTGTGTGTATTTGTATATTGACTAACATCAGCTAGCTGAAGTTAAATAATGTTCGTATGACTTCGTAGTTTTGTTTTCCATCGAGTATTATAAAAGACCAAATTATAAACGTTAATTTTAGGTAGTCATGAAGGATTATCCACATTAAAGTATTAAGAACAGTTTTCGTTATCTGAACAGGTTATTCTTGTGACAAAAAATACTAAAAGACAACAGCTTTTAGATGTTTTCAGTAGTCAAGTAATCAACACACATTCACGTGTGGAACAGAAATAAATTTCTGACTCACATCAGGATCGAACCCAGGTCTTTCAAGACAAGACAAGACCGCTGCCAACCAAGCCTCATACATACATACATATATACATACATACATACATACTGTATATATATGAGATATATATACAGTATATATATATATATATATATGTATATATATATATATATATATATATATATATGTATATATATATATATATATATATATATATATATATATATATATATATATATATATATATATATATATATATATATATATATATAGAGAGAGAGAGAGAGAGAGAGAGAGAGAGAGAGAGAGAGAGAGAGAGAGAGAGATACTCGAATTCCTGTGCGCCATGAACAGTAATAATAATAAATAAGAGGACTATATTACAAGTGCTGAAGTAATTCTGTAACTAAGCACTCTCATTTCTTACGGCTTCCTTCGCTAATGAAAATCCTTCCCCGGTGTCTCCGAAATTGTACTTTTACGGCTTAAGACCTAAATATTAATAACAACACAATTATTAACCTTCATAGTAATGACAAATCAGTGACCGGGCTGGAGAACGATATTTAACGTCAGGCGTGTTTTTGAAAAAAACAAAAAAAAAAATGAATTTTTTTAGGATCAGAAAAGAATTTTTTTTAAACAAACAAACAAACAAGAAAGTATTTTTTAGGATCAGAAAAGAAGTTTTTTAATTTTTTTTTTTTTTTGTACTTTTACGATTGGAGAACGCTATTTAACGTCAGGTGTGTTTTTGAAACAAACAAAAAAAAAAAAAAGTATTTTTTAGGATCAGAAACGAAGTTTGTTAATTTTTTTTTTTTTACTTTTACGATTTTAGAGCTAAATGTTAATAACAACACAGTTATTAACGCTCATGATGATGAAAAATCAGTGACGGGGCTGGAGAACGTTATTCAACATCAGGTGGGTTTTGAAAAAAAAAAAAAAAAAAAAGACAGTATTTTTTAGGATCAGGAAGTTTTTTTTTATTTTTTGTTTTGTTGTGTTTTGCTTCGTTTTGGGGAATGCGGGATGTGTTTTCTCCAGTAACACAGAAGGAAGTTGGAAAGTTTCGTTCATCAATCACAGACCATTTTTTTTTTGAATTTCGAAGCTTTGGATTAAAAAATAACAAAACCACTGACAAGAATAAGGATTAGGATAGCACTTTAGACCTCTGACTGCTATATCAGACATTAAGAATTTATCTAACATATTACTTTTCACGAATATTTACGTCTATTCCACAAAATTCTTCACAGAACACTCGAAATAATTACCCAATATCGAAGAAAAAAGTATTAAATTTTTTGTAGTTACTAATACATAAAAAAAGTGATCGAACATAATATTACTTTTTCATGAACATAAAAAAACTGATCGAACATATTGCTTTTTCATGAACATTCACACCCATTCCCCATACCCTTTACAAGACACTCAAATAATTACCTAATATCGAAGGAAAAAAAGTAATATTTTTTTGTTATAGATATTAAAACTTAAAAAAAAAACTGATCAAACATATTACCTTTTCATGAACATTCACATCCATTCCACATATTCTTTACAAGGCACTCAAATAATTTCTTACTAAAGCAAAAAAGAATTACATTTCTTCATAGATATTTAAACAAGAGAAAAAACAAATGGGAAAGGAGAGAGTCATAAAAATATGAGAAATAAAACAACCGAAGCAAAAAGATCATTTTTATAGATACTAAAACAAGAGAAAAGAAATACAAATGGGGGAAGCAGACAGTCATAAAAGTATTATAAATAAAGCAACAGAAGCAAAAAAAGTATTAAATTTTATATTAAATAATACAAGAGAAAAAAATTGGGGAAGCAGAAGCCATAAAAATACTAGAAATAAAACAACCGAAGCAAAAAAAAGTATTAATTTTTTATATTAAATAATACAAGAGAAAAAAATTGGGGAAGCAGAAGCCATAAAAATATTAGAAATAAAACAACTGAAGCAAAAAAAAAAAGTATTAAATTTTTTTTACAGATATTAAAACATGAGGAAAAAAATAAACAAACGGGGGAAACATACGCCATAAAAATATTAGAAATAAAACTTTGTGGCCTTGAGAAAACGACCCAATATTTTCTTGGTATGGAGCACTTTCTCCCTCTACCATATATACACAGCTATAGGGCAAATGTCCCCGCTCCCACGTACGGTTATGGAGCACAGTATGGAGCATAGGGTCCATTTAGGGTATTATTCCCGTACTAAAGAGGCCCATAAAGATATACATACTTAGAAACTGCATATACACGGAATATGGCCTACTGTGCTAGGCTCTGGGATTTTCCTTTATTTCATCAATTCCAGAGAGAGAGAGAGAGAGAGAGAGAGAGAGAGAGAGAGAGAGAGAGAGAGAGAGAGAGAGAGAGAATTATTCATTAGTTCGAATTCGCTATTGTATTACTTCACATACACACACACACACAAACAGAGAGAGAGAGAGAGAGAGAATTATTCATTAGTTCGAATTCAATATTGTATTACTTCACATACACACACACACAAACAGAGTTCGAGAGAGAGAGAGAGAGAGAGAGAGAGAGAGAGAGAGAGAGAGAGAGAGAGAGAGAGAGATTGTAAAAAAACATACGAATATCTTTTTATATACAATAAACACCAGTAACTTCACGACACAAAAAAAAAGCACATGAACTCTCTTATCGCCAAGAGCCAGACGCATCTCTTTCAAGGAATGTCTCTCAAGAATGGCTCCCCAGGTGTTTATCGTGTCTCGCGGACATAATGTCTAAAGAGAGATATATAACAATAGACCGCAATATGATCGTGCGTCCGCTCTCCGACTTTCACACACACTGCTTTTAAAGCCAGATACTTCTGCGTGTCACAGAACCATATGTTTTGTTTGCCCGTTGGGGTACTAATGGATTTTTAGTAACCGTGTGCATTTGGGCGCTCGCACGCGTTTGTGTAAGTAATCACGCTAATTGATACGTAAGGCTATGTTTTTTTTTTTCGCGGAAGGCGTGTCGGGATTGGAATTATCGGGAGCATTTTTTTTTTTTTACGTTTGCTCTGCTTTTGTATAAGGTTTGTTCTAGCCCTCTTATGAGAGCTGTGCATTTTGGACATTTTTTTTAAGAGGCAATAAATTTTTTTTATCTTTTTTTTTGTAAACACTTGCAACACCTGAAAATCTCAAATACACTTAAAATACAATTAAAATAAGCCTAAAATACGCTTAAAATACCCATCTCTCTTGAAGATTACTCGCTTACCAATCTTTCGAGCAACAGACCTAAGATTCTCAAGACCTTCTTTTTCAGTTTCACTTCTTGCTGATCCATCCCTTTACTCATGCAACACCTTCTAATTATCTCCACATTTCTCACCATTCTAATTTTTCTAGTACCACAAATGCTACACAAACATTTCATCTCTACAGTTCCCTTTTATTCATTCTAATTCGACATCCACACACTTCATTTCAATAGAACAGACTTACTTCTTACTTCCAACAATTCATTCGTAAACTCCAACCTCGGCTTCCCTAGACACTGTAAGGTTTCATAGTCATTTGCTCACATCCTGGTACTTTTCTTACATCACCCAGTCTGTCATTCACCTTTTCTCTCATGCTATCACCTTCCAAGACATTTACTCCTAAATACCTATATGAATCTACTGCTTGCGTTCTCTCACCTTTCACATCAACATACATTGCTCGCTCTTCCTGGTTGCCTTACACTGGTTCATATTTATACCAAAAATCAAAGCATATTTTACAAGATTGGTTGATTGATTGATTATATCTACCAAAACTGGAGTCACAACATCTAGGTTATTGACGCCTTAATAAATTTAAGTAGAAAACTAAAAATAAGTTTAAAAAGAATGTCATATAAAACTATCTAAAAAAATATGTACATAATCATATTATCAATACTTACATACACTTCATATATATAAGACATTACAAACCGAAGTGTTTTATAAAAAATATTCCAGAAACCAAAGTGTATTATATAAGATATTCAAAACATCAAAGTGTATTCTACAAAAATGTTCAAAACACTAAAGTGTATTATGCAAAATACACATGAAATCTGTTATGTTTTGCACATCTCTCCGCCTGTAAACACTTTTAAAGCCTCTCACTAATCTCTGCAGTTTTGCTTTACTCTTTACAATTATTACCGTATCACTCAGCAATCTCACATTCCATTCAATCCCCATTTAACCCACAATATACAGTTTATGCCTTTTACTTTCAAACTTATAAAATTCCCGTTTCATAACAAGAACTTGATCCAGCCACCTTCTCCTTCTCTAAAGTCAAAATTTTCTTATCCTACCAAGACTTCTGCCATCTGTCATGCCTTGTCAGTCACAATCCTACCATAACCCTCCTTCTTATACTAAGCCAAATTATGTCCATGACATTATCACTGCCTCTTATACAATACATGCCTACAGGGTCATCCATTTCTCATCAGTTAATATAACCCCTTTCATATTTTCCAATCCTAGTAAGGCACACAATTAAACTCTTCCCAAAAACTCGCTTTCATTTTTATTCTCTCACCACGCTCAAACTTCCCAGTACAATTCCCTAAATAATGTATTCCTACTCTCTCTCTTTCTCTCTCTTCCATATATATATACATACACACAAAAATAAACACACACACACACACACACACACACACACACACATATATATATATATATATATATATATATATATATATATATATATATATATATATAAGAGAGAGAGAGAGAGAGAGAGAGAGAGGTTGATTTATGATGTTATTTTCAGTTTTCGGTTTCTGTAATTGACATCACCATGCAGAGGAAATTGATGCATCGTCAAAGATTAATTATTGCAGTCTTTTAAGTTTTCATCTCAACAAATTAACGTTATGCGCTGAATAGTATGAATGCTCCTATTTTTAGAAGTTTAAGGTAACTTAATAGGCGGTCCTAGAAAACAAATTACATACGTATAGTTTTGCAACAATAAGACGAGTAAAAATGCGCTGAAGTTTCTTCGGCGCAATCGAGTTTTCTGTACAGCTTTTACAACGTATAATCAAGCCCACCGAAAATAGATCTATCTTTCGGTGGTCTCAGGTATAATACTGTATGAGCCACAGCCCATGAAACTTTAACTACTGGCCGGTAGTGGCCTAACTTTTATCGTTGCCAAAAGCATGACTGTGGCTAACTTTCACCTTAAACAAAATAAAAACTACTGAGGCTACAGGGTTGCAATTTGGTATGTTTGATGATTGGAGGGTGGATGATCAACATACCAATTTGCAGCCCTCTAGCCTCAGTAGTTTTTAAGATCTGAGGTCGGGCAGGAAAAGTGCGGACAAAATAAACTGCGGAAGGAAAACTAAAAATGAAAGTTTGAAGCAATAAACAATAATATTTACACTAGATAAAGTGAGACTAGTGCGGTGGGAAACGAGTAAATTATTTACAGCACTGAACACTCACTTCTTTGCTCTGACGAAGAGCCGGACTTCAGAAGCAGTCAAGAACGAAAGCACTGCAGCCATTGTTGCTGCGAATTATTATCAATCCTTTGCCCCAAACGGAGAGCAAGAAAGAGGAACAGCCTTGCAGCAACGAAGAGCAGCATAATCAGTGAAGCGGCTGAGAGCAATAACAGCAGCGTTTGCGACAGCAGCCTTGCAGCAAGAGCATCAGCAACGAACCCTGAGGAGAACAGCACGTAAGCTAAAGCCTCTCGGGGATGACGGGCATCCATTAATAAGAAAGACCGACTTCGTACTTACCAGCCTCGAGGAAGGTCCGCAGGGACGAAAGGGCCCCTGCTGCAATTTCGAGAGACCGAGAGACCAACAGACCCAGAGACCCAGAGACCGAGAGACCTTTGCTGCTGCGTCGATCTTCCACTGTGTCTCGTTCGTGTCTCTTTACGCGTAATTTCGCGATTGGGAAATAAAGGAAACTTGTTTTTTTTTTTTGTCAGTTCATCGCGTTTTTAGTCCCGTTTTGAGAATAATGATAATGTGTAATGTCTGTTCACTGTAAAGATGTAATATAATAAGATGGAATATGATGTTGATTGATAATATAATAGTAACGAACTTTTCGTGATTGTATACACTATCAGCACCTTTATAATTAGCAATATCACTTTCCTCCTTCTTTTTCTTCTTCTTCTAATGATGATGACGATTATTATTATTATTATTATTATTATTGTTATTATTATTATTATTATTATTATTATTATTATTATTTCAGTAGTAGTCTCAAAACAATCATGACAAGTATGGAAACGCGATGAACATAAATAATTTTCGTTATTCCCAAATATCGTTTATATGAATTGGGTAATTAAACGTTGCATATTTGAAAAAAAAATTATATCAAAAGATGAAAAACATTTTGTCTTTTGCATACGACGACCTCCGCTTTCGCTTTGAGTACCTAAAGTGCTACTCAGAATGTTCAAGAGATTGAAAAACAAGCCACGGAGATAAGGTTAAAGGGGAAAAGCATAATCCTCTCTCGCATTCCGCATAAATTTGGCTTTTGATCAGTGGATTCACAGTTGACGTGAATTGGAACTGGAATTTAACAGCGCGGGTGATCACCGTTCCAAAAATACAGAGCTTTGTATTTTCAAGCACTTTTGCAAACGCCCATGAGATTTACCATCGGTGCCGGTGTTAAAATCGGCATAAATGTGGGCGGGAGTACATTGTGAGTACGAAAATGATAAATTATTAATGGTATTAATGATGAAGGAGCAACCAGTCTGAGTGACTAAACAGACAAAAGTTGGGAAAGATTTTAGTATTAGTTAAAAAAATCTAATATAACCTGGCATCGTTTCTTTTTGAGGATATATACTGTACATACATACATACATATACATACATACATATCTATATATATATATATATATATATATATATATATATATATATATATAATGTGTGTGTATATGTATGTATATATATGTATATATTTATAAATATATATACACACACACATGTATACACACACACACACATATATATATATATATATATATATATATATATATATATATATATATATATATATATATATATATATATTTTTTATAAATATACACAAACACACACACACACACACACACACACAACACACACACACACATATATATATATATATATATATATATATATATATATATATATATATATATATATATATATATATATTTATATATTTATATACTGTATATGTAATTGTAATGGCCAAATGCCCTCTTAACTTTTTGTGGCTATTACAATTATATATGTCTGTGGTAAAAAGTGACCAGTAGTTTCTACATATGTAAACATATATAAACACATATATTGACTAATGCTGCAATCATTTTTTACCTGTTATTTTCGCTGTTACTCAGCCTGGTAGCTTCCTCATCACAAATACCATTAGTATGTTATGATCTTCGTACTCAGAACGCGCTGTAGTCCATACTTTTGCTGAATATAACACTGGCACTGATGGTAAACTTCACAGGATTCTGTAAAAGCGTTCAAAAATACAAAGGCTCTGTATTTTTAGAACGCTGATCAGTCGCACTGTTGAATTCCCATGCACGTTACCTGTGAATCCACTAATCAGAAGCCAAGTTGACGCGTGATACGAGTGGATTATGTTTGTCCCTTTAACCTTATCTCATTGGTGTGTTTTTCAATCACATGAACATTTTGAGAAGCACTTCAGATATTCATTGCGATGTGGAGGCCTTCACATTTAAAATCGAAAATTGTTATAGAGATTTTTATTACTATGACCTGTGTATACATTGTCTACTAGTAAGTGCGAAATAATTGCTAGTAATTTCTAAGTACGGAAATTATATATATTATAATTTTCACACTTAGATATTATTAGCGATTATTTCGTAATAAGTACGAAATAATCGCTAATAATTTCGTACTAATAATAAGTACAAAATTGCTAATAATTTCTAAGTACGAAAATCATATATATTATAATTTTCATACTTAGAAATTATTAGTGATTATATCGCAATTACTAGTAGTGAATACACAGGTCACAATAATAATTTCAATAATAATTTTCCTCTCTGATACACGACGACCTGCACATCGCAATACATGCCTGAAGCGCCACTCAAGATCTTCAAGCGACTGAATAACACCAATTATAATATATAAATAAATCATCAAGTAACCAGCAACAGAATTGACCCACTTCCGATCCCCATGAGAAGATCCTCAACACAAAAGAAAGCTATTTTCGGAACCGACATTCGCCCCCTTGGCCTAGATCATCAAACGGATCTAAAAAAAAAAAAAAAATTCAGATAAAAAAGAAAGATTATGCTAAATGTGCAAAAAATGAATTCGAATTAGCCTCAGGGACGCTTTCCATTGTCACCAAGTCTCGGGGCGCCTTCTTCGGAGAGCCCTCATTAACAAGGGAAAAAAGTTTTCGAGAGCAGCAAATGAGTATAGGACTGCGAAAAAAATAATAATCCTTATACATTTCCAGCGCAGCAGTTTGCATTCTTTAATCATGGGCAATTGAACACGCGCGTGACGAAAGATGAGAAGAGGCCTTTTCCGTTTTTATTTATTTTTTTATTAAGTTTTATTTTTGCAGTTGTTTTATTCAATAATTTTTTATTTTTAAAGTTCTCTTGCTTTTTTGCTTAAATTAGTTCTTGTTGTCGTAGTCTTCTAAAAGAATTCAACGACGTTGTATTATTTAATAATTTTTATTTTTAAAGTTCGCTTTCTTATTTTTTAATTAGTTCTTGTTTCTTGCGGTCTTCTAAAAAAATTAAACTTAATTTTTTTTTTAATTCATCATCTAGAAAGCGCTTGAACAAGTTTTTTCTTTTTGCAATTCTCTTCAAAAAGTAAAAACGCTGCTTTATTTTGCAATTTATAATTTAGAAAGCACTTCAAGGACTGAAACTCATTTTCCCTCTTTTACATTACTCATTTATTTGCAGGAAAATGCTATAACAAAAATTAACAGGCTTTATACTAATACATATATCCAGTATTGAAGGGGTTTCATGCTGACCTTGCAGTGTATTCATTCCAGTATACTTCCTTTACTCAGATTATGAAATAATGTAAAAAAGACGAAACATTCTAATACTTAGAAAATCATTCTAGAAAAACACATCAAGAGAGATGAGGGAGGGATTTAACTTGATTTTGAAGAAAATTATTTGATTTTTATTCTAGCAGTTTTCTATAAAAACATCATTCCTGATGTTAAAACTACGTTATTTTATTTTTTTTTTTTTTTAATTCATCTTTCAGAGAGCGCTTCGAGAACTGCAAACTCGTTTTTACTTTTTTTATTACTTAACGCATTTCAAGGAAAATAATTTAAACTGAGATTTAAGAAGCTTCATATTAATATTAAAATATATATATATATATATATATATATATATATATATATATATATATATATATATATATATATATATATATATATATATATATATATATATATATATATATACATACATACACACTAGCGGACCAACCTGGTGCTGCCCGGGAAAACTCTGAATGACAACCAACAAACTCTCTCTCTTTCTCCTCCATAACACCTCTTCTCTCTCTCTCTCTCTCTCTCTCTCTCTCTCTCTCTCTCTCTCTCTCTCTCTCTCTCTCTCTCCCTCACTTTTTCCCTCTTTCTCCTCCCTAACACCCCCTCTACTCTCTCGCACACTTCCTCTCCCTCTCACTCTCTCTTTCACTCTCTCCTTTTCCTGTTAAGATAGTTGCTTCAGTTACAATGCCCAACATTTTTGAAATTTTATATTTTGCCCTTTCTCACCCCCCCCATTCCTATCAGGCCTGAAATTGGACTTAAAGGGCATCGGAAGTGTCACTATTCATCTCAATGACCTCGAAAACTATGGATTAGGCACTAATATCTGTTGTTTTCAGTTATTTTTACATGTAACCCTCTTTGGTACCAGTGATGTCTTATCCCCCCACCAATATTCTTTTCCAGATAATAAATCATATGTATACCGAAATCAGGTATGATAAACACGTAGTTTATTTAGTTACTAAATAAATCTACAGGCAGAACCAGCCTTGTTTCGGGGATGCCCTTCCCAACCCCCACCCCCACCCCCTTTGGTACCCTTTGGTGCTAGTGATGTCTTACCCCAACAGTATTCTTCACCAAATAGTAAATAGTATGTATACCAATTTGGGTTGAAATTGCTCAATGCATTTCAGAGTTATACTGGAACATACACACGCACACACACCTGCATGCTGTACATCCATTTATATATATATATATATATATATATATATATATATATATATATATATATATATATATATATATATATATATATATATATAAAATATATCGTTCAACCATTATAGTGACCTTTGCTGCAAATTCATTGCTACATTTTCTTATTTAAGATTCCGAAATAATTTCAAAAGGCTAAAAAAAAAAAAAAATCCTTTTAAACCAGTCATTTAAGAAAAACAATGAGCATTTCAGAGAGTTGAGAAAGAAAAGTTCCTAATATGAAAGCCATATATTCTTATAGACGTTTCTTTTGAGAAAAAAAAAAATTGAGCAGAACGATGAAAAAAAAATAACACTTTCAATATGGAGGCCCGATTTTCATGCCTCAGAAAATGGAATTCGGTTAGAATAATTCTCCACGGACTCGGAATACCAACCAGTCCCTCTGCTCTCCCCGAGAAATACATTTCTTTTCATTAACGTTTCTTTTCTTTTTTTTTACGCTGTGATCTTTGCCCTTCAGAAAGGTTGCGATGTGATCAAGATAATGGAATGCTCCTCATTTGGCAACACAGCTTTATAAAAGCACCATCCTTTGAATCTAATTTTTAAATATTGACACATTTCAGTTGCTGGTATTCTTACGTAAATGCTATTTTTTATTTAGATGTCTGCTTTGGAACTCGCTACATGAATATATTTTCCCAGACTATTATAATTCATTATGCCTTCTTCTTACTATGTCAGGCTAGATATAAGCCCTAGGTTGCAAGTGCTCACTTGATACATATTTATTTGTTTATATTTATCTTATTATATATTCAATAATTCTTTATATATTTTATCCCTGCAATAAACAGTGACACCAAACCTGTCATTATCCTTCGTATTTTCATGGTAGGTATTTATAGTCGCTTTTAATAATGAAAGAGTGCAATAAAAAAAAATAATAATTCCAGGAATTTATAGATATGACAAAACAAGTCAGAAATGAGAAATTTACTGGTAAAGCTGATGATTTTTTTTAGATATTACAGAAAATACGAAAATATTCACAATTTCATCCCGGAATGCCATAAACCATAATTATCAACAGTATGAAAATCGTATGTACAATACACTATAAAGTAACAGCGAGTTTATTACAACATTTTGAATACTACAGCTGATTTTATACACTCATATTTGTTTTGTTATATCTAGGTTGGAACAGTGCTGCTTGCTATTAATCCAGTCTTTGCAGATCAGAGGCAACTCAACTTTCCTTAAATTGCATACCTTAAGTTAGCACACCTTAAATTGCATATCGTAAGCTAGCATACCTTAAGTTAGCATACCTTAAATTCATACCCTAAGTTAGTATGCCTTAAATTGCATACCTGAAGTTAGCATACCTTAAATTGCATACCTTAAGTTAGCAACCTTAAATTGCATACCTTAAGTTAGTATGCCTTAAATTGCATACCTGCAGTTAGCATACCTTAAATTGCATACCTTAAGTTAGCAAACCTTAAATTGCATATCTGAAGTTAGCAAACCTTAAATTGCATATCTTAAGTTAGCATACCTTAAACTGCATACCTTAAATTGCATACCGGTAATAAAGTAATCATGCAATCGATGCAAATTAATCATATCGATGCTTCTTCCACGTCAATATGAAGTTTTTATAAGAAAAGTAACGGGGACATCATAACGCTAATGAAAATGGCAAAAAAAAAATTTTAAAAAAGGGTGAAAATAATTTGGCTTTTAAATTATCTTTCTCATCTTTCTGAAATACTTATCGTTTTAATCAAATGGTTTTTAAAATGTGTCTCTTTCTCGCTGTTTCAAATTACATAACAGTGACTCTACAGCAAGAGTCACTATAATCGTTGAACGCTGAAGGTTTATATTAAAATAAAGCTTGTTAAAAATTGAAATGCGTAGTTAAAAAAGTAATAAGTAAAAAATGCGCCGAAGTTTCCTCGGCGTAGTTGAGTTTTCTGCATAGCGTATAATGCTGTATGAAACTCTCACCTACGGCCCATGAAACTCTCAGTGGCAGCCCATGAAACTTTCAGCCACGGCCCGGTGGTGGCCTGTGTTACTAGCACCTATAAATAAAATAAAAACTACTGAGGCTAGAGGGCTGCAATTTGGTATGTTTGATGACTGAAGGGTGGATGATCAACGTATCAATTTGCAGACCTCTAGCCTCAGTAATCTTCAAGATCTGAGGCGGACAGAAAAAGTGCGGACGGACAGACAACGCCATCTCAATAGTTTTTTTTTTTTTACAGAAAACTAAAAATGAGTTTCAGTCCTTGAAGCGCCTTCTACGTGATGAATTAAAAAAGATAAAATAACATGACAAAAGGTTGTACTACATCTTTTACTGGTGATGCTGAAAACAGGTTCACTTTTCTCTGATTTTTCGTTGTAATCTTAATCAGTTTCAGCCCCAAGAGAAAAATCTTTGCCTGACTAGATCAGGTGGATGTTTTTGATTATGCTGGCTTATGCTAGCACGAGAACTCTTCGTCAGGAAGACCGCAAGTCGGGTAAGGCGTGAAAGAGGGTATGGGGAGAGGGGTGGGGGGAGCAGGACCCACTACGACCTCCTGCCTCTTGCAGCCAAAAGCAACGATTTAAATAGACCTCTGGCCTCTTGCAACCGTAAAGACGACTTAAATGGACCTCTGGCCTCTTGCAATCAAAAGAGACAACTTAAATGGACCACTGGCTTCTTGCAACAAAAAGCAATTATTTAAATGGCCCTCTGGCCTCTTGCAACTAAAAGCGGTGACTTAAACGGACCTCTGGCCTCTTGCAACCAACACCAATGACCTAAATGGACCTCTGGTCTCTTGCAACCAAAACCAATGTCTTAAATGGACCTCTGGCCTCTTACAAGCATAACACACGCCTTAAATGGACCTCTGGCCTCTTGCAACCAACACCAATGACCTAAATGGACCTCTGGTCTCTTGCAACCAAAACCAATGTCTTAAATGGACCTCTGGCCTCTTACAAGCATAACACACGCCTTAAATGGACCTCTGGCCTCTTGCAAACAGAAGCAATTGTTTAAATGGCCCCCTGGCCTCTTGCAACCAAAAGCAATGACTTAAATGGACCTCTGGACTCTTGCAACCATAAGAGACGACCTAAATGGACCTCTGGCCTCTTGTAACCAAAAGAAATGACTGAAATGACACTCTGGCCTCTCGCAACCAAAAGCAATCGTTTAAATATCCCTCAGGCCTCTTGCAACCAAAAGCAATAACTTAAATGGACCTCTGGCCTCTTGCAACTAACACCAGTGATTTAAATGGACCTATGGCCTCTCGCAACCAAAAGCAATTACTTTTTAAATGGACCTCTGCCCTCTTGCAATCAAAAGCAACGACTTAAATGGACCTCTATCCTCTTGCAACTGAAAATAACAACTTAAATGGACCTCTGGCCACTAGTAACCACAAAAGAGACGCCTTAATTGGATCTCTGGACTCTTGTAATCAAAAGAGACTATTAAATGGACATCTGGCCTCTTGCAACCAAAAGCAATGAATTACATGGAACTCTGGCCTCCTGCAACCAAAAGCAATGAATTAAATCGTCCTTTGAACTCTTGCAACCAAAAGGAACGATTTAAATGGTCCTCTGGCCTCTTGCAACCAAAATAAATGCCTTAAATGGACCTCTGACCTCTTGCAACCAAAAGAAACGATTGAAATGGAACTCTGGCCTCTTGCAACCAAAAGAAATTACTTATATGGACCTCTGGCCTCTTGAAACCAAGTGTAATGAATTTTAAGGAACTCTGGCCTCTTACAACAAAAAGAAATGACTTAAATGAACCTCTGGCCCCTTGCAACCAAAAGCAATGAATTACATGGAACTCAGGGCTCTTGCAACCAAAAGAAATGACCTAAATGACACTCTGGCCTCTTGCAACCAAAAGCAATTACTTAAGTGAACCTCTGGCCCCTTGCAACCAAAAGCAATGAATTACATGGAACTCTGGCCTCTCGCAACAAAAAACAACGATTTAAATGCAACTCTGGCCTCTTGCAACCAAAATCAGCGATTTGAATGGATCTCAGGTGTCTTGCAACCAAAAGCAATGACTTAAATGGACCTCTGGCCTCTTGCAACAAAAGCAATGAATTACATGGAACTCTGGCCTCTTGCAACCAAGAGCAACGATTTAATTGGAACTTTGGCCTCTTACAACCAAAAGCAATGACATAAACAGTCCTCTGGCCTCTTGCAGCCAAAAACAACGATTTAAATGGAACTCTGACCTATGAAAACCATAAGAAACGACTTAAATGGACCTCTGACCTCTTGCAACCAAAAGAGACGACTTAACTGAATGTCTGGTATGTTGCAACCATATGATATAACTTAAATGAACCTCTGTAACGAAAAGAAACCAATTAAATCAAGCGACAAACACAGAAGAATCAGCAACGCAGTATAGAAAACGAGTGCCCCTTCTTTTTTTATTGTACTCACGCTCCGACATTCTCTCTTTTCTTCGAAACATAACCGTATTTCCCCCTAGATCGCCCAGTTAAAGGAGAGACATCGACCGTCTCCCTAGGCAATCCTCCTCTCGGCTCGTCTGTCCTTTGTCTCAGGTTTAAAAGCTTGTCATCCAGCAGCCAAACACATTTCTCCGAAATGGGTCTTCCATCTTTGAGAGAGGAGTCGTACTAGCCAATGGAAAGGCGATTGATTCCTATTTTGACGCTCAGGTCCCGTCTCTTTCCACATCATTTTTTGCAAAGAAAAGTAAAATTTGGTTGGGAAAAGTAAAAAAAAAAATACTATAATAATATAAGTCTAACTTATTAGGTTATCAAAAATGTTAAATAAATTACTTCGTCATAACACTCATAAGAATTTAGAGAAAATCATTCTGTGCAAATGAACCTCATCAGGTCGTTCTGTGTGACATAAGAGCTCTCTCTCCCTCTTAGGTAACAGACAGTGAATGTTGCGCTGCATAGCTTCTACATTTCTGAAGTGAGGATGAAATTAATTTCTGTCTGCCTACTCCATTTCTGTTGCATCTTTTCGGACAACGGAAGGAGAGTTAATATACGACCTTCTTGCTGAAGATGTCAGAACTTGCTATTTTCCGTTTATATATTTAGACCAATTTTTATTTTTACCCTTTAAAATGATTACGAAACATGACCGTATTTCATATACGACATCAGAACCGCTTCCTTCTGCTCAGCATATCAGAATATCATGTCTTCTGTCAGGGATATCAGGTATAGTTTTAGTCCTAAGAACAAATTCATATAAGCGACCATTCCATTACGTAACATGAACCACAGTAGCTTTCTTATTTCAGATATTATATCAGACCGCTGGAAATTCTCAGGAACTGACTTAGACATTAACGCACAACATTTCAATCATTGTTCAAGTAAACAAAGGTCTACAGGCATTTGACAAGGGGTTGTCTAAAGGAAAACGAGATAAACTAGTATTTGTATGAATGCTTTCGACGACGATTACATTTTCTGAGCATAGCAAGCACCCCGGGACTCGAGAACAATCATCAGCCAGGCATTCTGAAATGCTCCAGAGAGCCAACTGCTTCAGACATACGCCCACTGACATTGAAGGTCATGTATAAGCAAATGCTTTCAGCCCGCCCATTCAAATTTAAAACTGCCTTTGTTCTTTCGAAATGCCATTTCCAAGTGTTGTCGTGGATGCTGGTGGACTTAATACCCACGGATTTTCATTTCTGAATTTTGACAGGTCCTAGTTTCTCTTGACATGAACAAAGATATTAATATTTTCACATGGGTTTTAGATTTTCCTCAGTGATTATATTTGTAAGTCGACTTCAGAGATATTACGTGAAGGTTTAGAGGAGAAAAAACCGAGGAGTTGAAACTGGCTTCTTAAAGAGGTGATGCCAACGGTGGAGAATATCTACTTTTTTTTTTTAAATAAAAAGAAAGAAACGCAATTGATCAGACCAAGATATCCACTGGGGATATATAGTATGTTTTTTTTCTGTGCAAAGAGGTAATTCCATAAACACAAACAGACGCCCACACCGTAACAAACGCACACAAATACACAATTACATACACACATACATATAGGTGTGTGTATTTATACATATATATGTAATATACATATATATTTATATATATATATATATATATATATATATATATATATACATATATAAATGCATGTATATAATATATACAGTATATGAGTGTGTGCATGTATGTATATATATTCACGCACACATATGTAATTGTGTATTTGTATGCGTTTTTACAGTGTGGGAGTCTGTTTATGGAATTACCTCTTTGTATAGAAAAAACATGTACTATATATCCTCAGTGTATATATATATATATATATATATATATATATATATATATATATATATATATATATATATATATATATATATATATATATATATATATATATATATATATATATATATAGACATTAATTGTACACGCATTTATATATATTGTAATACTCTGACATTAAGCCACCAATAACCCAGTAAAGTCGAATTCAAATTCAACGCATCTTGGAAATTGCTCACACTCAAAGGTAATTACTTATGATAAGTACTCCCACCTGCAGTGGGAATAACTTAACCCCAAACAGAATTATATATGCGACAACCACACCTTAACTGAGTATGAGTTGAACCTATGGCTTTTTGAGTTTGGTATTCGGGTGAAAGTGGACTTAATACATTCAAAAGTAGAAACTCGGGGGGGGGGGAAGCTGGAATTTTAAAAGTTCATGGATGTGTGTCAATGGGGGGGAGGGGGAACAAAAAAACAAAAATTAATACTTATTATAAGATGAACTGGGAAAGTGAAAACCAGGAATAGGTAACGCATGGGGGGAAGAGAAAAAAAAAATTACGGATTATTATAAGATGAAAACAAGAAGACTTAACACATGAGGAAGAATCCTGCGGCGAGAAAAACATGGAAGAGAAAATAAAAGTGAAAACTAATAAATGATGGAAGATGAACGAGATCACGGACTTTATAGAAATAAAGGAATGGTGCTTAAGGGAAGCAACTGCAGAAGGAGACATTAATGCACGAGGGGAACCCGAAATAAAAGGCGGAAATTGACGGATAAGTTCTGGAGAAAAAGGATTCGTGTGTCAAAGGGTTTTTGGTTACTTGCTGAAGGTATGTTATTTACTTCCATTAGAGGGAGGTGCTTCGTTAATCCATACTTGTATATCCGTTGTCTATCCAGATATGTATATTTCCATTTTGGGGTGTATGTGTGTGTGTATGTGTGAGAGAGAGAGAGAGAGAGAGAGAGAGAGAGAGAGAGAGAGAGAGAGAGGAGGAATGTAATATTAAAAGCATTAATAATCCTTAAGCATTAGCTGGAGAGAGAGAGAGAGAGAGAGAGAGAGAGAGAGAGAGAGAGAGAGAGAGAGAGAGAGAGAGAGAGAGAGAGAGAGAGAGAGAGGTTAATATTAGAAAGCATATTTAACATCCTCAACCATCAGGGGGATATACTGTACATACAGAGAGAGAGAGAGAGAGAGAGAGAGAGAGAGAGAGAGAGAGAGAGAGAGAGAGAGAGAGAGAGAGAGAGGCAGGCTGCTGGAGTGTACACTAAGAATTATAAAAGTTAAGTAAGCAAGTTAGTGAAGGATAGAGTAACATGATTATCGTTATCAAAGTTTTTTGGTGGAGGGGACCAGTTTCGCCATTAATTTTGGTATACTCTAAAAGTCTTTTAGTCTTAAAAAAAAAATAGTATCGAGATCAAAATAATAATATAAAAGAAAAACTTATAGTTTGTAAACTGAAAAATAAAATAGTAAAGTGGAAACGAAAGGTAAAAGAAAAAAAAAAAAATTACTCCCCGCATTTATAAGTAAGGATAGTGGGAAAGTTAGTAACCAAGCCATATAAACAGGGAGATGAAAATTAGCTGAAAGACAAACACAAACACACATATCTCATTTTTTAACAAACTGAATACTGAATATGACCAGCAGATCTCATATGTACGTAAGTACACACACACACACACATATATATATATATATATATATATATATATATATATATATATATATATATATATATATATATATATATATATACATACATACATACATACATACATACATACATATATATATACATACATATATATATATATATATATATATATATATATATATATATATATATATATATATATATACATACATACATACATACATATATATATATATATATATATATATATATATATATATATATATATATATATATATATAAAATCAACACGAAATGCGACGCCACTTGATATTTAGAGGCAGATATGTAACACTACACACAAATCAGTTTTCCTGAAGAGTGTAGTTCGTATTTCAACAATCATAGACAGCTCCAATTTTTAACCTAAGTTTTAATTGGCGTATCTAAATTATTCCCACTTTGTACTTTAATGCTTTATGTATATGGAAATTCATGTTTACATACATTTCTGTTTGTTATCATCGCAGTTAAATAATTATATATAGGCAAATTTTTAAACCCAAATTACTCTTCTTTATTCATTAATTCATATAAATCTTGTCAAGAGAGGATTCAATTGTAGCAGAAAAGATTACCTCTTTCAAAAACCTTTGTAGAACACGGATTATCTCTTCTAAATTCATTAGATCTCATCATGACAGGATTCTGTTGTAATAGAAGGTGAATTATCTCATTCAGGAAGCCCTGTAGAAAGTGTATCACCTCTCCTTAAAAGAGTCTACAAAGCTTTGTAAAAAATAGTTCAGCCACAAGACAGTGTTTTACATCCCTCCTACAGGGTTTATCTCTTCTGCAAAAGTTCTACAAAGCTTTGTAGAAGAGATAATCCCTTTTCTACAGAACCCTCTAGAAGAGACAGAACATCTCCTACTCTTCAAAGCTTCCTCAATTCTCTTTTTTTATGAGACAAATCTAATAACGCACTCCAAAAGAAGATCAAATATTCATTTGCATCTACCTCCCTACATTTCACATTTCTTTATGGATACTCCTCGCCAACCTCATACAGAAAAAAAAACAGAGATCCGGTTTAGTATAACTTTATCAAAAGCTCATAGATAAGAAAGTGGCTCAATTTCAGGATCCGCTTTGATATCATTGAAGTCTTATGTGCTCCAGGATTGCCTTCTGTAGTGAAGGGAATTGAGTGAGTTTTTTGGACTTTGAAGCAAAGGGAATTGGGTTGGTTTTTGGGCTAAAAAGGAGTGTTTTTGGACTTTCAAGAAAGGAAATTGAGTGAGTTTTGGACTTGCAAAAAGGGAATTGAGTGGGTTTTTGGTCTCTTAAAGAAAGGGAATCGAGGGTGTTTTTCTTCTTTACAGAAAGGGAATTGAGTGAGTTTTTAAAATTTAAAGAAAGGTAACTGAGGGAGGTTTTGGACTTTAAAGAAAGGGAATTGAGTCAGTTTTTGAACTTTAAAAAAGAGTGAGTTTTTGGACTACAGAAAGGGAACTGAGGGTGTTTTTGTACTTTACGGAAAGGGATTTCAGTGAGTTTTTGGACCTTAAGGAAAAGGAATTGCGTGAGTTTTTTTGGAATTTAATGAAAGGAAATTGAGTGAGTCTTTGGACTTCAAAGAAAGGGGATTGTGTTGGTTACTGGACTTCAAAGAAAGGGGACTGAGTCCGTTTTTGGACTTTGAGAGAATTGAGTGAATTTTTGGACTTTACGGGGAATTAAGCATACTTGGACTTTAAAGAAAGGGAATTGTGCTCGTTTTTGGACTTTAAAGAAAGGGAATTTAGTGAGTTTTTGGACTTTAACGAAAGGGAATTGAGTGAGTTTTTGGACTTTAAAGAAAGGGATCGAGTTAGTTTGTGGACTTAAAAAAAGGAAATGGGTGAGTTCTTGGGCTTTAAAGAGAGGGAATTGAGTGAGTTCTTGGACTTTAACGAAAGAAACTCACTTAATTTATGGACTTTAAAGAAAGGAACTGACTTAGTTTATGGACTTTGAAGAGTATTCAGTGAGTTTTTGGATTTAAAGGAAGGGAACTGAGTGAGTTCCTGGACTTTAAAGAGAAGGACTTTAGTTTGTTTTTGAGCTTTAACGAAAGGGAACTGATTGCGTTTTTGGACTTTAAAGAAAGAATCCATTTTTTAATTTTTTTGTTAGGCAGCTTAAGGTTTATTAATCCTGAAATATTAGCATTTTTTGAAGCATTAACATTTTTGTAAGATATTCTCTTTTATGGTTGAGACATTGTTATTATTATTATTGTAAATTTTGTTAAATATCATTAATCCTCTAATAAAACTTGAAGTTAATACAGGTCCATTTTAGATGCACACATGCTATGTCAGGGTGACGTGGCAGTGAGGTCTTTTATAATTTAGGGACATTCACTTTTAGGTTTTTAATATAAGCTGAGCATTTTCTTATTTTACTTTGGTAAAACTTTAATTTTCTCAATGCAGACATTTTAAGGTGGTTTAATGTAACTATAAGATCTCTTGTAGCTTAAGGATATTAACTTTTTTATTTTTTAGGTATAGACAGCTTCCCTGAACTTATATGATGCTTAAAAATTAACTTTTAAAATCTAATATTTACTCCAAGACTGATGCCTTGGGATTAAAGAAATTTGTGCTTTGAAAGTCTTACGTTTGCTTTAGGAAGAGCCCAGCTCGGTTTCACTTCAAGGTTTAATAAGTCTTTGGTATTAAAGCTGAAAAACTGATTCTTTGCAAATCCTTAGTTATAAATACAAGGCCTACTCTAAAATAATAATTAATAAAAGGCCTGCTGTATACTAATAATTAATAAAAGGCCTGCTTTATACTAATAATTACTGAGTCAAATTACATATATTCTATACAGGTTGGACTTATGGCAAGGTATGGAAATATTCTAACAGTTTACAGTAAACATTAAAATGCGACATTACCAGGAGTATGCCATTACACACCGAGAAATGTTGCATTCGAATATGTTTGCATGTGGAATATTATTGTCTAGTTATTTCTCAGTAGGTGTTGTTTTAGAATATAGAGAAAAGAACTGACAATAATTACGGCCAAATTCAAACTTTGGATTTACGATGAACCCTTCTAAAAGATTAGCCTCTCCATAGGCTACATAGGGTACATCAGCATGGGTCTAACCCCACATCACACACACACACACACACACACACACACACACACTCTGCAACATAAGACTTTACTGAAAAGGTCAGTTCATACAGAGGGTGCGTAGACTACACCGACTTATTGTTGTCGTTTAAGATTAAACAACAAACACAAACACATACGCGCACACATATAAACACACGTCTACACACACACACACACACACACACACACACACACATATATATATACATATATATATATATATATATATATATATATTATATATGTATATATATATATATATATATATATATTTATATACATATATAATATATATATATATATACACATATATACATACATATATATATATATATATATATATATATATATTATTATATATATACACACACACATATATATATATATATGCGTGTGTGTGTGCATGTCTTTTCCTTTATTCTGTCATTCCGTCCGTTCGTATGAGAGAGTTTACCTATTTGTCTGCCCTTTTCACCATCCTAGACTTTGAAATTTTTTTTATTCATTAAGTTCCGACCTCTCTCTCTCTCTCTCTCTCTCTCTCTCTCTCTCTCTCTCTCTCTCTCTCTCTCTCTCTTTTCCCCCACTCTCCTCGAATTTTCCGGGATAAGGCAAAATCATTCTGACGAAGGGAATTTCGGGAAACGCGAATGAATGGTAGAAAAGGTATTGATTTGTTTCGCGATGCCGACCTATTCATCCGTACGTGCTGACACCAACCGCACCTCCGACTTCTTTTGTTTTAATTTGGGGTACATCGCAAATGGAGTCATCCTAATAGAGGCAATTCATAAAATCTTGGGTTTGCTTAGTTTTTAATGCCTGCATATTTCTCTCTCTCTCTCTCTCTCTCTCTCTCTCTCTCTCTCTCTCTCTCTCTCTCTATATATATATATATATATATATATATATATATATATATATATATATATATATATGTATATAATGTATATGTATGTATATATATATATATGTATATAATATATATATATATATATATATATATATTCTTGTTTTGAACTTTTATAACGGACTTCAATCTAATCTGAAAATTACTTATGTGTCTACCTATTTACTTATTTATTTACGTTTTACCTATTTTAACGTTATTTTCAATTTTATCTCTAAATTTTCTAGTCTATATATTTCAGACTTAAACTCATTTACATATATTATATATTTATATTATTTATATATATATATATATAAATTTATATATATCTATATATATATATAAAATGACGAAAATATCATATATATATATATATATATATATATATATATATATATATATATATATATATATATATATATATATATATATATATATATATATATATTTTTCCCCTCCGTGTTTCCATCCCTCTCTTTCTCCATTGCTCCTTCTCTCGTGTTGCATTTGTGGGTCGATCGGTGTCTATGCATTTGTAACTCAATGGAATGTTATAATAGCCTGCTGAGCTCAATTCTGTCTCATACTTTGAAGTTTGAGGTTTCCTTTCATTATGCCGTAGATGCTTTCAAAATTCGTTATTGAACTAATTTTGTGTTTCGTATCTGAAAAATACGAATAAAAGAGAGAGAGAGAGAGAGAGAGAGAGAGAGAGAGAGAGAGAGAGAGAGAGAGAGAGAGAGAGACGTACTCATTTTCTCGAAGTTTTCCCATTAAAGAGGATGATAAAACATTGAGGAATGAAAGTTTATTTTCCTTCATTTATTTATTTATTCAAATATTTATTAATTCATATTTCTATTTAAGTATTTATTTATTTAATTAACTGATTAATTTATCTATTCGTGCATTGATCTATTTATTTATTGGTTTTTCTTTAAATGTATTTGATGGAAATTCAGCGAACAGCAGTCTCATATCATATCACTGCAGGCCTAAAAAACGAAGCACCATAATTCCCTTGATAAAATAAAATACTATAATTCCCCAAAAAGACTCTGAATTAAACCTAAAACAACCACCATGATTTGGCAGTGCTCCGACAAAAAAAAAAAAAAAAATTCTTTATTGACATTTGCTGAGATACAGAAACCATTGACATTCAAGTCAAACGGCCGCTGCGTCCTTTTCGTTCATAAATACCATTGTTGCAGAATTACGGGGCTACAATGAATCCAGTGTTGTCAGGTTGATGACAGAACCTCGTTTGCCCCGCCATGATTAATGATCGGTATCATTTGTCACTCAAGTTAATTAACCTTCCCCGGCGGCCATTATGTCCCGGGCTTACTGTCTCTTTCGAACCCCGGGAGGCAGTTTACGTAACGACTGATCTTTATTGACTGGGTAATGATCGGGTCTCGACTCCACGTTGCGGGAAAACCTGCGGAATATTTTCCATCTTTTTTTTTTATGTTGGGGGTTGCTGGTTTGTTTTTGGTAAAAACATAGTTTTTGACTTAGGTCCCTCTTTTTTTTCTGGAATGGCTGGATGGTACTTTGGTGTTAAGCCTGAGGTATTGTACTGGCTGATACGAATTTTGAGATTGCATTTTACATGATTTATATATATATACACACAATATATATATATATATATATATATATATATATATATATATATATATATATATATATATATATATATATATATATATATATATATATATACTGTATACACACATATATATAAAGGCAAATGCCACGAAGGAAAAAATGAAACCACGGAGTGGTTGTTAGGCCTTTCGACACATGGTCCATTACTAGAAGACTGATGAAAAATATAAAAACGTAGTATTTGCTTTTATTTATACATTCATCACGCTCCATATCTTCGTGGATCAGTTATACACACACACATATATATTATATATATATATATGTGTATATATATACATATATATATGTATATAATCTTTCAAATTAGCCATCAGTCACCAGTCTTACAATGTTTTGTTTCCTATTTCGAATTTTATTTCTAAATCACAAAAATTCCACGTTCAATTGTTCATTTCAGCATATTTTTTTCTTAGCCCCGTCTTGATGCAGATTTGCAATAAGCTGAACTTCTACATATTATATATCTCTTTAAGTACAGAAGTTCTGATATTTAAAAAGGCCCTAGATTACGACAGAGGATACCTTCATTCACGTCATTTCGGAATGATATTTTGAAATAAAACTCAAGGTAAAAGCCTATCGTCCTCATTCTGACATATTTATAATTCTTAATTTAACTATGGTGGACTCGACCTCCCAAGTTTCTCTGATCCATCGAAACCAGAAAGACTATATCTTATCTTTAAAAAAATGGTTGAACTAGCTTGGTTCTTAGAATAAGAGAATTCTAACTTCATATAATTTTGACTCGAATAATAAATTTCGATCTAATATTAACTTAACTCTAGTTTCAGGAGCCCAAGATCGTTTGAATGAAGGCTGTTCATTGGTTAATGCAATAATGATGAAAGACTTAAATATACAACGCTTTTATTTAACCTTATGTAAATTTTTTGTTAAACAACTACTCGCAACACAAGTACCTAGTTTGAATATCTAATTATTTACAAAGCTAACGCGGTAAAAATTAGCTTAAGAATTTTATCGTCATCAAAAGAAAGTTGACTTTAGAGCTTCATAAAATTTTGGAGTTTACCAACCAACAAGGGTGCAAAGGTTTGCTTATTATGCAATGTTGCCAAATGTAGGGACCCTTATAAATATTGGTTATATATCTATCAGTTTTCATTATTCTGCAGATAATGATAATCTAGAAATTAAAACTAATGTGTCCATTAGTTGCAATTACAAACTAAATCTGACAGGTTAAGAGCCAATCATAAAAAGATTTATACGAGAGAGAGAGAGAGAGAGAGAGAGAGAGAGAGAGAGAGAGAGAGAGAGAGAGAGAGAGAGATAATAGTTTCGAGGACTTATTTAACTTATTTAAGTGGCCTCTCTCTCTCTCTCTCTCTCTCTCTCTCTCTCCCGTGTAAATCTTTTATGATTGACTTTTTAACCTGTTAGATTTACCTTGGAATTGAAACTAATGGACACATCTTGTTCATATTTCTGAACTGAGTAGATAATGTACAGGCCTGTAGTCTGGTAAAATACGGCGTATGAAAACAGTAAATTCGGTATAGAGATGTTATAATAATTATTAGATTCTGACACTTTATATGGTAGTAATTGCGTGTGATAATCATCAGTTATCAAAATGAGTTTAGATTCATCTAAATGAATTTGGTTCCTTGATCCATCTAGCTATAAGTAAACCACCAGATGACAATAAAAATTAAGTGTTGGTGTAGTCTAGGTGGACTGAGCAAGATAATATATTAATAATCTTTGTTATCATTTAATTTAATTTTATACTATTAAGGGCCAATGTTTATTCCTTGTTATTACATATTAAGCTCCACAGATCGTTTTCTAAATGATAATTCCCCGACCACAAAAGACATTAACGTCACAGTGTTTTAACTTTGTAGACGATAACGGATAATTTAGAATCGGAAATTGTCGAGACCGAGACCAGGTCGCCACTTTCTGTCAGGAGATGTTTATGTGGCTGCCAGTGACTTCTGTCACGTAACCAAAATGACTTCCTACTTCACAAGGACTCCATACCTACTCTGTCCACCAATAGCAGCTAGAGTTCACTATTTTTTCATATCTGAGTGAACAGGCCTCTACTGAAGACTGCTTAGATTCTTAAATGCTGGCCCGCATATTTTAGTTTCAGAAAGGTTATAAACGTGGAAAATTCTCATCACATCACCGTGATTCAAATACAAGCATTAAGCTACAAATGTCCTTTAATATCCAATTCGCTCTACCTCGGAAACAATATATTTTCATATATGTTAACCAAAGGGGAATTTTTGAGTTGAAAATAAGTTTGTCGTCTCGTGGGCTCGAACCACAGAACACAAGAACTCGGACTACAGCGACGCGCCTTAAACCACACGGCCACCGATGTGTGCGTATGTATGTATGTATGTATGTATGTATGTATATATGTATACATGTATATATATGTACACATACGTATATACATAGTGTATGTAATTTTAACTGAGCATAAGTTATTTACAACAAAGATCTTTTGCGCACTGGAAGTAGCCGTACTGTAAGGCGGGGCGATGAAGGAATGCGTAAGATCATTCTTGAAAAAAATAAAGGAGAAAAGAAGAAAACTTTCTGGTAAAGGATAAGTGAGCACACATAAAACGCGTGAAGGCATTTTTGTCACCACGGGAGCTGGCTTCGAGTAACGATTATTTTGTTGGGGGAGGGGGTGTAAAGGCCCTCTGCTTTTAGCAGCCTCATTCTCTCGAGAAGATCGATCGCTATAGCTGGAGGGATTTGAAAATGGGGTCCTCTTCCGCCTAATCTTACCCAGAGGTTATATGCTCTCTTGGGAGACAAGAACCGGCTCTTTGTAACGGAGTCGTTTAATGTCATGGTATGTTTTATCATGACATTTTCAAAAATTTTGTGGATTTAACATTTACTGGCTCAGATTATTTATCTATTTAGTTATTTATATATAAAAATATATATACACACTATATATATACAGTTACTATATATATAATTATATATACATATATATATGTGTACATATATACAGTATATTATATATACATAAGGAGATACTGATATAAATATAATATATATATATATATATATATATATATATATATATATATATATATATATATATACATATATATATATATATATATATATATATATATATATATATATATGTATATATATATATATATATATATATATATATATATATATAGGAGATATTGATATAAATATACTATATATATACAGTATATATATATACAGTATATATATATATATATATATATATATATATATATATATATATATATATATATATATATACTAAGGATATACACCAAGGCCAAAAACCCGGAACAGCATTTTACACAACTTTACTGAGATAAGATGGTTAGACGATTGTCCTTTAGATTTTAAACCCTTAATGTACAGGAAGTATGTTGATGATACCTTCTTAATTTTTAAGAGTCGTGACCAGATTCCTCGTCTTTTGGAATACCTTAATAGTAAGCATATCAATATAGAATTTACCTGTGAAATCGAAGATAATCATACGCTTGCTTTTCTGGATATTCAGGTAAAAATCTTGATAATAACTCTCACACCTCAGTCTTTAGAACGCGTACTTTCACGGGTCTTATGTCTAAATTTCAATCAGCTACACCTTTGAAATATAAGATGAATTTGATATTGACGCTAGTAACCTGAGCATATAAAATGTGTTCTAGCTTTTGAATTTGCATGAAGAATTGGAATTTCTAAGGTCACTTAAAAACAATGGGTATCCGCTGAATTACGTAAATACATATATTGGTAAACAGCTTTCGATATTATATGTAAACAAACAACCCGAAACTGCCGCTAATGTAAAGAAATCTGTTATTTATTTACCTTTAACTTTTACTGGAACTCATAGTTACGATTTAAAAAAAAACAATTAATTTCTATTTTGTCCATTAGTTACCCTCAGCTAGATATCAAAATATATTTCACGTTGCAAAATAAATTAGGTAATTTCTTTAAAATTAAAGACCCTATACCAACAAGCCTTCGGTCCAATCTGATCTATAAATGGCAGTGTGGTGGTTGTGATGTCAATTACGTTGGAAAAACTACCAGATCAGCTTGGATGAGATAGTTTCAACACCTAGGTAAGTCATATTGTGCAGGCAATTATCTTTCAAGGCCTAGTTACAGTGTAATTACAGAACACAGCGAGGGGACTGGTCACCCTTTACATATTGATGATTTTTCTGTTTTGACCACTGCTCAGTTTGCTACAGACCTCGACATTTTAGAAGTTCTGTACACCATCAAGATAAAGCCTTCCTTGGCTAGAAATGTGGCTGTAACCTCACTTTTGTGTTTTTGTCTGCGTTTTACTGGTTTGTATATTGATTAGTATGTTTGTTATGCCTTTGTACCTTTCATTTTTGTGACTTAAATTTTTGTATTTTGCTTTATTATACTTTATTCATTTACTCATTTTGATTAGCCATCTTTTAAACGTATTCTTATTTTCGTAGTAATTTCACTGTATTATTTTGAATGTTATTAAAAGAATTGTAATGTCATTTTAATTTTGTAGTTGATAACGAGTGAGAGTACTGCTCGAAACATGTCCCAATAAAGCTGTGTAAAATGCTGCTCCGGGTTTTGGCCTTGATTGGTGTCCTTCCTTACTGATATGCAGATGGCGCTTCCTGCTGGTGTATCCACTGCTATATATATATATATATATATATATATATATATATATATATATATATATATATATATATATATATATATATATATATATATATATATATATATATATATATATATATATATATATATATATATATACACATAGATAATATATATATATATATATATATATATATATATATATATATATATATAAATGTTTATTCATTTATTTATTTATTAAACCACAAGAGCAAAAGGCAAAAGTTACATCTTATCAGTTTTTCTCTACTGCCTTTTCAAACCTTATTCGCTTTTCATTCTCTTTCTCTCTACCTCCTCCTCCTCCTCCTCCTCCTCCTCCGACTCAACGTCCTCCTTTCCTTCCGGGTCCCTTCCCCTCATATCCTCTTTGTTTTCCTATTATCTCATTCTTTCTCTTTATCTCTCTCTCTCTCAGTCGAAACTCTGTAAAAAAAGTTCGTCTGTTTTCCTGACTTTCCACATTGTCTTGAAGGAAATGAGCCTTTCTTTGAAAGGGTCAAGATATTATATCACTTTGCTGAGGAGTGCTTGATCTTTCGTGTTTAGCTTTCCATTTATCAACCAGGTTTATATTGAATTTCGAGCAGAGAGAGAGAGAGAGAGAGAGAGAGAGAGAGAGAGAGAGAGAGAGAGAGAGAGAGAGAGATTCAAGTTTCCTTTTCGTTCTGTAATTCGTCTGTCATATCTTTCCATGAATGACATTCAGAATTAACATCTACATTTTCGAAATCTTATTCATAAGCGGAAATATGCTCCACATAAGAAAGATCCTTTCGGCTTCGTAAGATGTCGAAATGTCGGCTATTACAAAACTCTGAAAAAGTCATGCGGTACATAATTTTCATACCCAAAATTTCAAGGAAATTTAGACTCAAGCAATATGTTTTCCTTATCAGTTCCTCAAAATAAACTGCGCTATCATTCTCCCTCGTTCTTCACTCCTCTGCATCATATATTTCCTTCTTTTGAAACAGCTGAGATGACGAAATCGGAATGAGATTTCGCTCCAGTATGAAAGGTCGACTTTGATGACCTTCAAATATCTTATCACTGACGTTTTTCATTTTATGCGTCTGATGATATGATCTACAGATTGGTTAACTTCCATACATCTCTCTCTCTCTCTCTCTCTCTCTCTCTCTCTCTCTCTCTCTCTCTCTCTCTCTCTCTCTCTCTCTCTATATATATATATATATATATATATATATAATATATATATATATATATATATATATATATATATATATATATATATATATATATATATATATATATATAATCATCACGTTCCATATTTTCGTGATTCAGTTATACACACACATATTTACATATTATATATATATAATGTCTTTGTGTATGTGTGTTTTATGAATATATATTAGGTTGCTGTAACTGCAAATTAAACGAAAGATATTTTTATGATAGCAGGTAACTTCAGTTACTTGATGTCCACAAGATATTGCATTTTAAAACTAACTGATGTTACACACACACACACACACTTATATGTGTGTGTGTGTATGTCGTGTGTGTTTTGTGAGTGTGTGTACATGCTGTACATATTTGCTCTGTGCTAATGCATCAAGGTATTTTCTCTTCCGTAGTTGCTCCTAAGTTTTTGCACTTCCGATATCTTATAACTGAGAGAAAATCACGTATCAAATCCACCTTTTCTGCGGACATTAATAAGCTTTAGCAACCAGACGTTAAATCTAACGATACCTCAACATATATATAGTATTCGAGTCAGCTAATAAAACAAAAATATTATTTTCGTTATTCTATTCACCAGATGCTTCCCAGAGCAGCAGATTGGTTTTACATTTTTCTGTCAATCAGTGGTGTCGTCCACCGAATGTTAAATCTATGTTTAAAAAGTTCTGAGTTTAGAGTCTGTTTAAAAAAGTTCTGAGTTTAGAGTCTACTCTAAATACATGAAAGTCAGGCCTACTCGGAATGACTTTGGTTTTATATTAATATGAATTCCATTTTAGGGTCTCTGCCAGAGACCTCAAAAATGGAAATGCAAATAAACTTTATCAACAGATGAATTTAGCTTTCCATGGATATGTACTTAATTCTTGCAAGTGGAATTATTGTTAATCATACACGATTCACATTCCGCTAATTTTAAATGATTCTGTCTTCAGTTTTCCTCCTGGGTATAATAACAGTTTATGACAAATGGCATTCCTTTCGTAACCCCCTCCGCCCCCCCCTCTCTCTCTCTCTCTCTCTCAATTCCATCCATTTCCTTCTTGCTCTCTCTCTCTCTCTCTCTCTCTCTCTCTCTCTCTCTCTCTCTCTCTCTCTCTCTCATCCATTTCCATCCTTCTCTCTTACTCTCAAGAGGCCTTCTATTTCCTAATCTCTCTCTCTCTCTCTCTCTCTCTCTCTCTCTCTCTCTCTCTCTCTCTCTCTCTCTCTCTCTCCTCTCTCTCTCTCCTTCTTTTCACTCTAGAGGCCACCTATTTCCTAATCTCTCTCTCTCTCTCTCTCTCTCTCTCTCTCTCTCTCTCTCTCTCTCTCTCTCTCTCTCTCTCTCTCCATCCATTTCCTTCTTTCACTCTAGAGGCCACCTATTTCCTAATCTCTCTCTCTCTCTCTCTCTCTCTCTCTCTCTCTCTCTCTCTCTCTCTCTCTCTCTCTCTCTCATCCATATCCATCATTCTTATTCTCGAGAGGCCTTCTATTTCCTAATCTATCTCTCTCATCCATTTCCATCTTTCTCTTAATCTCAAGAGGCCTTCTATTTCCTAATCTCTCTCTCTCTCTCTCTAATCCAATCATTTCCTTCTTTCTTTCTACCTAATCTCTCTCTCCCTCTCAATTTCATCCATATCCATCTTCTTACTATCGAGAGGCCTTCTATTTCTAATCTCTCTCTCACCTCCATCCATTTCCTTCTTTCTCGTTCTCTCTCTCTAGAGGCCATCTATTTCTCTCTCTCTCTCTCTCTCTCTCTCTCTCTCTCTCATCCATTTCATCCATTTCTCTTCTTACTCTCGAGAAGCCTTCCATTTCCTAATCTTCTCTCTCTCTCTCTCTCTCTCTCTCTCTCTCTCTCTCTCTCTCTCTCTCTCTCTCTCTCTCTCTCTCTTTTTTCCACTCATTTCCTTCTTTCTCTCTTTCTCTCGAGAAGCCATCTACTTCCTAATATATATCTCTCTCTCTCTCAATTTCATCCATTTCCATCTTTCTTACTTTCAGAGGCCTTCTATTTCCTAATCTCTCTTTCTCTTTCTCTTCACCCATTTCCTTCTTTCTCTCTCTCTCTCTCTCTCTCTCTCTCTCTCTCTCTCTCTCTCTCTCTCTCTCTCTCTCTCAGAATCCGAAAAAGTAATTTTGACTTTGAGGGTCGGACCTAAATCTTCCTCCACAACTTCTGAGGATTTCTATTTAAAGATCCTCCACTCATGAGCTCAACTTCAGCAGTGTAAACGCCTCTGTCATCAGAGCAAATATTTTTAATTCCCTCCAGTGGATCCTCCCAATGTTTTTCATTAAACCTAATCCTAACTCTTATGACACTTATCTTGAAAAAATACTTTTTTTAATCATTCTATTATCGTCTTATAATTCTATATTAAAATAACGCCTTCCTGGGTAAATATTTATTGTAGTTTAATTGAATTTATTTTTAACTGTTATTAGCAAGCTGTCTTAGGTCCAGTCAAGACCATTAATTATTTTTTACTTTGTCCTTTTTAATATGTCGATCAAAATAATAATCTTGAACTTTTGCAAATGAATAATTCCTGTTCTGACGCTGAACATTTTATTTTTATTTTATACCTCTGTCAATGTACTGAGAGATGATAATATGTTTATTCATGCTTTTTGTTAATGAAATATCTCCAGGACGGACGAATATACTTAAATCAATCTGGGTAAAACATTTATCTCAATACCTGATTGACATTCAGCTTCTAACGACAATCTACCATATTTGTCGCCACTGAAACCATCTTATCAGTTGCAGAAAGTAACAACCTCAAGTAGCCATTAAGAACTTGAAGCCATATTCACATACATACATACACACACACACACACACACACACGCACCGTACACAGACAAGCACGCTTCGTTCATGTTCACATTCAAATGCAAACTCTGGCGGATACCGTGAGGATCTTGACAACTAAACGGATTCAGTGGATTTGTGCCCATTATAGGTTGGTATGCAGGCTTGGGAGCATTTTGGTCTTATTATTATTATTATTATTATTATTATTATTATTATTATTATTATTATTATTATTATTATTGCCATGAATAGAGCTTTTTTCCAGATGTCCGGTTGTGAGTCTACAGATAACCTTAGTAGCATTTAGTTTTAGTTTTCTGTAAAAGAAACTATTGAGATGGCTTTGTCTGTCCGTCCGCACTTTATTCTGTCCGCACTTTTCTGCCCGCCCTCAGATCTTAAAATTCTGAGGCTAGAGGGCTGCAAATTGTATGCTGATCATCCACCCTCCAATCATCAAACATACCAAATTGCAGCCCTCAGCCTCTGGCAACGATATAGGACACGTCACTACCGGCCCGTGGTTAAAGTTTCACGGGCCGCGGCTTATACAGCATTACACCGAGACCACCAAAGAATAGGTCTATTTTCGGTGGCCATGATTATACGATGTACAGAAAACTCGATTGCGCCGAAGAAGCTTCGGCGTATTTTTTGCTTGTTTATGTTACAAGGTGTCCATGTAATTCTATTGTAAATAAACTTGTTAACAATTCCACTGCATTAAAGTAAACGAAATTCCATGAACTTCGAGATTCCTCTCAAAAAGTATTTAGGAAACAGAATTACTGTCGTTCATCTGGTGCAGTTATTTCCCCTTCTTTTAAGTGGCTTTTATTAACAGTTGCCAAATAATAGATGTTGAAATATTAAACCAATTCCAGCGAAATATTTGGGAGATTTTTTTTTTATTTCGAAGAGGTCATTAGCCAAAGCGTAAATTTTGCCTCAATTAACGTTCTAATTATTTTGCTTCTTAATTTTTCCTAACACATAAAAATACCACTATGAATTAACATATTAAACTGAAATAACTGTTGATAAATAATAGACGTGGAAATATCAAATCCAAACGAACAGAAATGTCGCGAGATTTTTCGTTATTTTTAAAGGGTCATTAACCAAAACAAAACCTTTGCCTTAATTAGCGTTCTAATTGTTTTGCTTCTTCATTTTCCAAACACAGAAAGATACCAGAGAAGGTTCAAGGTTTTTTTTTTTTTTTATTTCTAAAGGGTCATTAACCAAAACAACCTTTACCTTAATGAATGTTCTAATTGTTTTGCTTCTTAATTTTTTTCTAACACAGAAAGATAGCACATTGAAATTAACATATTAACCTAAGTAACTTTTTATTAACAGTTGCCAAATAATAGATGTTTTGATATCAAGCCAATACCAGCAAAAGGTTCAGGATTTTATTTTGTTTGTTTCTAAATCGTCATTAAGAAAAGCCTATTTTTGCGTTATTTCTTAGTTTTTCCTGACGTAGAAGGTAACAGTATAAAATTACCATATTAAACAAAATTCATGCATTAAACTCTCCAAGACGTCACATACATTTCAAATCTATATATTCATTGTTCAGAAACCTTTTTTTGTCCAGTTTATTAATGGAAATCCAACTGGACTCGCGCTAAATCTTTAAGGTCATTAAATGCGAAGTAATTGGATATAGGAGCTTTGCTCCTTCTCGTTCCTCTCAGGGAATATTGTCCGGAATTCCTGCCTATTTCAGATCTCTAGGAATTCCAACTTTAAACATTTGTGTTTTTTCTTTTGCAGTTTATAAAAGTTGTTTTCATCTAGGTTCATCTGTTTCGTTTCTTTACTGAAAATAGACCATTTTTTCCCTAGAGACATTGAAGTCTAATGTCCGGGAATTCCAATTTCAGATGTCTAGGAATTCCTGCTTTGAACATTTGTGTTTTTTTTTTATTACTGATCTAAACAAAATTATTTTATCTACTGTATGTTTATCTGTTTCGTTTATTAAATGAAAATAAAGATTTATTCTTTTCTGAAGACATTGAAGTCTACAGTCCAGGAACTCCAGTTTAAGATATCTAGCAATTCCTGCTTTGAATATTTGTGTTTTTATTTTACTGTTGATTTATAAAAGTTACTTTATCTACGTTCACCCTTTTCATTTATTTATTGAGAATAAAGCAATTTTTCCCGGAGACACTGAAGTCTATTGCCCGAGAATTCCTATTTTAGATATCTAGGGGTTCCTACTTTGAACATTTTATTTTCTTTTAGTGATTTATAAACATTATTTTCATCTAGGTTCACCTGTTTCAATTATTTAATAAAAATAAAAAATAATTCTTTCCTGGAGACATTGTACTCTAGAAATTGTCAGTATTCATAAAAGTCCTGCCGGAACGTTGATATGGTTTATGCAAATTTACGGGCGTAAATTATAAATTTATTGAACTCCAGAATTTGTCAGTATCACATAAGTCATGCAGGAATACTGATAATGCGTATGTAAAATTAAGAATGTAAATTAAAAACTAATTGTATTTTCTTTTGCTCAAGCACTTCACTTGGCACTATTATCGATATTACTGTTACTTTTGTCCTGAGGAATTTACAGCCTAAAAATAAGTATGAAATTACGTTTATATTTTGCTTATGTACGAAATAGGCATCGAAATACTATACATATATAATAAAAAAAAACAGACAAGAAATTCGGCGTGATATTCAATGGCAAGTTAATTAACAAGTGAATGAATTCCGGATCTTTCCTAGATAGTGGCCCCAAGGGTTTTCGGGGTCGTTATCTAGGACTAATATTTCTTGGGAATGTAATATGGAATTTAGGCCAAAGGCCTAGCGCTGGGACTTATGGGGTCATTCTGCACAGAAAGGGACATTGAGAGTAGAGAGGGCTTGAAATGTGTAACAGGAGGAAAACCTCGCAGTTGCACTATCAATCAACTGTTAGGAGAGGGTGGATAACAAGATAGAAGAAAGAGAATAAAATGGAGGTACAGTAAAAAAATAACGAAAAGGGCGGCAGCTAGGGCCGAAGGGGCGCTGTAAAGAACCTTAAGTAATGCCTACAGTGCACCGCGTGTGCACTGACGCCACTAAACCCCCAACCCACGGGGAATATTTCTTGGAGGTCATTATCTGTATGATATTACAATCTTTTGTTAATGTTTTTACGGTCATCCCCAACTTGTACACACAATCCTTTACTAGCAGACTGATAAAAATATAAAACTAAGTTTGCATCAGTCTGCTAGTAAAGGGCCGTGTGTCGAAAGGCCTAGCAACCACTCCGTTGTTTCACTTTTCCTTCATTGGTATTTGCCCTCATCACGTTCCATATTTTTGTGAATCAGTTATATATATATATATATATATATATATATATATATATATATATATATATGTATATATATATATATATATATATATATATATATATATATATATATATATATATATATATATATTTGGTCTGATAAATATCTATTTTTTTATTCTGTATTTGGCCTAAACATTTAGCAGTCTGATTAATGTTTACTTTTTATTCTATATTTGGCCCAAACATTTAGCAGTCTGATTAAAGTTTATCTTTTATCTTATATTTAGCCTAAATATTTAGCAGTCTGATTAATGTTTACTTTTTACTTTATATTTGACCTAAACATTTTACAGTCAGATTAACGTTTGTTTATTGTATATTTGGCCTAAGCATTTATGCAGCATCCTGGTTTGCAAATTCAATTTAGTTTATCCGTTGCCTCGGAATGTATGAATTATACATGCAACAGAAAATGAGAAAGGTCAGATGGGCATCGAAAACAAGCACGACTCGAACCAGACACTGATGCTGCCACCTGTTCTGTAATATATATATATATACATATATATATATATATATATATATATATATATATATATATATATATATATATATATACATATATATATATATATACATATATATATATATATATATATATATATATATATATATATATATATATATATATATATATATATATATATATATATATATATATATATATATATATATATATGATTATACTAAACGCGCCGCAAAGGTGGCTACCTATCGGGTTAAAGCCACTGGGGGTCACTGTCTGGGAAAGACCCATGATTCCTTCCCAAAGTGTGTTTTGTTTTTTGCTTCCGATTACAGAACAGGTGGCAGCATCAGCGTCTGGTTCGAGTCGTGCTTGTTTTCCATGGCCATTTGACCTTTCTCATTTTTTCTGTTGTATGTATAATTCATACATTCCGAGGCAACGGATAAACTACATTGAATTTGCAAGCCAGGATGCTGCATAAATGCTCAGGCCAAATATACAATAAGCAAACGTTAATCTGGCTGTAAAATGTTTGGGTCAAATATAAAGTAAAAAGTAAACATTAATCAGACTGCTAAATATTTAGGCTAAATATAAGATAAAAAAATAAACTTTAAACAGATTGCTAAATGTTTGTGCCAAATATAGACTAAAAAAAGCAAACATTAATCAGACTGCTAAATGTTTAGGCATAAATACAGAAAAAATTAGACATTTATCAGACCGATAAATGTTTGGGTCAATTATAAAAGAAAAAATAAACATCAACCAGATTGCTAAATGTTTAGTTTAAATATAAGACAAAATAAACATTAATGAGATTGCTAAATATTACGGCCAAATATAAGCTAAAAATAAACATTAATCAGAGACTGCTAAATGTTTATTTCAAATATAAAATAAAAGATATTAATCAGACTGCTAAATGTTTAGGCCAAATATAAGATAAAATTAACATTAATCATATTGCTAAATGTCTGAGCCAAACATAAGATGAAAAATAAACATCAAAAAGCCAAAAAAATTTGGGCTAAAGTAGAATCTGGTGCACATTACCAGGAATGAAGCTGAATCCTAATAAAACTCGAATATGTTTATCGATAGGTCTAGTACTTGATATTAACCCCCAAACCACATACACACACACACACACACACACACACACACACACACACACACACAAAACTTTTCGCTGGCAATGTTTCCCTAACTGCTAATTCCTAACTGCAAATTAACTTTCGATAAACACAGGCGTCTAATCTCTTCTTCGGCTAAGCAAAAATGAAAAAAAAAAAACTCCATTTTGAGAAAGTTACAAAAATGAAGATATTTGTTACTGAAGATAAGTTTGGAATGGTTTCATTCTATTTTTCTGCTCGCGTAGCCCTTGAGTATGATAATCATTATTAATATTTTTAGGTTTGAGGAAATATCTGTGTTAATGAAATATGTTATACCAAGTAAATAACATTGCATTATGTTCTTTGTAACTGCGTCACTTAGTTCACGGTAATGGGGTATAGTTGATTGCACGGCAATTTTATACAAGAGCTCCACACGGAGACATAGTTTTTTTTTTTTTAAATAAAACAATTTTCGACTGACCAATATAGAAAAGGGTGTGTATAATGCAGTAGAGGTGCGATCATTTGAGAAATCTACCGAGATTATTTGAGAAATTTAAAGTCTTTTGTTTGTGCTTTATGTTCATCCCCAAGGGGCTGGTACTAAACAAGTCGCCCCGCTTAGCTTTGCCGTAATATTACCGATTTCTCTTATCTTTCTATTTCATTCTCGGCGTGGGATATTCATAATGTCTGTTTCCTGGTTCTGTGGGATATTCATAATGTCTGTTTCCCGGTTCTGGAAGACGTTGAGGCACCGCCCCTCTGGGAGAGAGAGGATTTGGAAGTCGAGGCTCTGTTTGCTATAGCTCCCAGCAGACGGAGGTCGTGCGGTCGTTAAATGAGGTCGTTCTCGACGCTTCTTGACGACCCCGTTTCCTCTGACAACACTTCCACAGGCCACAAGACCCAATACCCTTGATATGCTTAGGATACCTCACCCTCGACACACGCTCCTGCTCGACTCCAAGGACCGTGTTGGCGTGGCCGAAGAGGAAATGAGATTTCTGGTGAGTTTAAGTCTAAAACTTTTGTTTAAGTCTTAGTTCTTGAAATTTCAATTCTTGGCTGTGAAAATTTTATCGTAAAGTTTTGAAGTTCTTGTATTTAGTCATAAGGGCGTGATATCATTGAATGTAAGGCACTGGTCTGCAGGTGCTTTGTCCAGTGAAGGAAAATGCAAGATCTTGATATATGTAGTCTCATTACAATATTTTCGTTAAATTCCGATTTACGTGTTCTATTTTTACCATTATATTTGGATAAAATATCCGTAAGATTCATTTTATTTTCTCCTATAACCTGAAACATTAGCGAATGTCTTCCTGCTTGCTGAATCCACGAATTTTCTGATTAATTTTTTCTTAATTTTTGCTTGGCATACCATATACTAAACATGAATTCAAGGAATTCATTTCCCATGACCTAATACCTTTCCAGTAATTTTAGTTTTATTATTGATATATCCCTATCTCTTCTGCAAAAACTTATTTTCTAAGGATAAAAATTGTGCAATAAAACTTTATTTTTGGAATCCTTTGAAAATTCTGTATTCTTTGCACGTTCCTAACCCATTTTATGCATAGTGGTTTGATCTGATACAATACACTCAAACTAAATTTTCACAATAAGTGCATTTATTGACTACTGTCAAGAGATAGCAGTGTCTTTTCGAGATTAAAGTTATTCTTGTATTCATAAAATATATTTGTAAATCTCATAATTTGTATTATGATTGTACAACAGGTACCCATTTAGACAACCCCTCTCTCTTAGAATCACACTAACCTTTCTCTATGTATTACCAATTAATTTTCAAGTGGAGAAAAACAGACTTGGGGGAACAATATTAGGCAGTCTGACAATACTACATGACGTAGTATGTACTGGTAACAATTCTTAATGTAGCGCTTAAGAACATCTCTCTCGCAGTAATGGTGATGAACACTAGCAAGAATGTTAATAGATTATTAGGTCTGCATACTTTGAAAGGTTCTCTAGAGAAAGCTTGTGGATGAAATGGTTGCCAATTTCAATGTTTTGCTTTTTAAATTGAATTAGTTTAGTTTTGGGACACGAAGTGAGCAGTTTTCCTATAGCAGCTGTGTATCGCAAAGTAATGTTATTGAACTGAATCGAATTTAGTCTTTAGAAGTAATTATTATCAAATAAACGTACGTGCCGGCAACATTTTTAAGTAAAAGACATATCTTCTCAAACGTGTGTAATTTTTATGATCTTGGCTTCCGATGACACGGACATACCAAGATTCAATTATTTGATCTCTCGTTTTAAATTAATTCAGGTTAATATAATTTTCCATTTCACAGAACCCTGCTATTTGCTTGCTTTGAGATGGGCTAGACTAAAGTTTAAAATTATATTTCCATCACCCGGACACGACATTTCTCAAATATCATTCGATCATTTAACTGCTGATGCAGATTTCTACGCTTCAAGTAACCAAAGGTTCGTTCCTAGCTTTTAGTTCCAGGTAGCAGCACTGGATATACGAGTATATGTGATTAAACAGTAGATGATTTACGTGAGTGAAAACGCGTCATATGTAGAAGCATATTTCTGGCCCATGACATTCGAGGTATTGGGTTTTAATAGTAGCCTAGCTAACATTCGAGGCAAGATCAATATGAAACGTCCAGGTATAGGACTATGAATTTTGGCATAATTAAATATCATGGTCATCAAAATCAGAGATGGTTGATTTTTCTTCTCATTTGCCTGCCGCAATCGAAAATTGACTATTCACACTCACCTCTGAGCTTATGTAAAAGTTTCCGTCCCAATGCAATTGCAACTGTCTTCCAGGCTGAGATAATGGCAAGGTTTTAGCATCTGGGTAAGATCCGTCGTCCTTCGTGGATATAAGATTCAAGCTCTCCTTATTTTAGGAATTGCGAGGCGATAGTGAAGTTCATTCATATATATATATATATATATATATATATATATATATATATATATATATATATATATATATATATATATATATATATGTATTCATATACACAAATGTACTGTGTGTGTACATGTGTGTGTGTGTGTGTGTGTGTATTCATATACACAAATATACTGTACATACATCTATATATACTATATATATATATATATATATATATATATATATATATATATATATATATATATATATATAATAAACTAACTTTAAAAACTGAAGAACTTAAAAAACGAACGTTATAATGATTTTCTATTAGTAAATACAAAAATATTTTGAAGCGAAATAGAAGAATTCACACAGCAATTATTTACGACTATGCTTCAAAGCAGTGAAATAATGCGAGAAACAAGCGAAGTGTTTTTATTTCTTGTTGAAACAAAGTCGCTAAGGAAATTCTCGGAAAAATGTTGCGTCCCAATAACAGTTTCAAAGAGCAGTTAAAGATGTCGCAATCTTTCTTTGGAAGATAACATTTATCATGCAAGCACTAGAGAGAGAGAGAGACTTAACCGAAATTTTATTTAGAGAGAGAGAGAGAGAGAGAGAGAGAGAGAGAGAGAGAGAGAGAGAGAGAGAGAGAGAGAGAGAGAGAGAGAGAGAGAGAGAGAGAGAGAGAGAGAGAGGTATTATTTGCATTCTAATTCCGGAACACGAAATGGTTCTCGCAAAACATATATATTTTTTTCCTGAGAAAAGAACTCACACCAAAAAATAACAAGTTTACACCAACAAAACGTATAAAGTTACCAGGCCATCTGCACATACACCCCGCCACACAAACGCACAAACACGCCCGTGACACCGTCATTTAAATTCTTATTTAATATCCACCTTATCACGAAAATGCACTTACGGGAACACACAAAAAGATAGCGGAGGGGAAGAAGGTGTTTGTGGAAGAATATTGCCTGCGGAATGAAATGATGGAATTTTATAATAAAGGGGAGAAAAAAAATTTTGAAAAGTATCACAGGAAGAATTTATAAGAGTTTCTGAGTAGGCTTATACTCACTGGGCACGTGAGGTCATCTTTTGTGTCCGGAGATGGAGTGCCCGAGATGCCAAATGGTCACGAAATGTACTTATCTGGAGCGAGTTGTGAAATTCATAGCGGAGTTGATGGAATATTATATACATACATTATATATATATATATATATATATATATATATATATATATATATATATATATATATATATATATATATATATATATATATATATATATATATATATACATATATACATATATATATATATATATATATATATATATATATATATATATATATATATATATATATATATATATATATATATATATATATATATACATACATACATACATACATATAATACCCGGTTAGACAATACAAGCGAGAGACATTATCGTAAACACTGGAAGAAAAAGATAAGGGTCGGCCGAAATCCATTCCAATTTATGCCACCTCCTCCTCATGCATCTATTTTCGCCTTATTGTCGGGGAAATTCTTACCCCTCTGCGACTGGCAACTAAGTTTAGAAAGTGTTACTCACCCGCATATCTGAATATTTTTGACATCCCTATTCTTAGAGTCAGTCACCCCTCAACTTAATGGCTGCTGCATTTCTGGCGCAGCTCACTGAAATTAAACCATTGGCCTTGCCATAATTCACGATCATTCCTTCGCAGAAGTATTGACATTTTCGATCTGAAATCGTTATGGGGAGTTGCTGTATCCTTTGGGAAAAGTTTTTTTTTTTTTTTACTTTTCATAATCACAAACTGGAGTCAAGTTCGAGTGAGGAGCTTTTCTTACCTTAACCTCAACATTGTTTTGTTTGCTACACGTAAAGCATCTCCCTGTATTCTTTTCTATACATACATGCATACATACATACATACATACGAATACACACACACACACATATATATATATATATATATATATATATATATATATATATATATATATATATATATATGTACACATATATGTATGTGTATATATATATATATATATATATATATATATATATATATATATATATATATATATATATATATATATATATATATATGTATGTATGTATAATATAATGTGTGTGTGTGTGTGTATAACTGAACAACGAAAATATGAACGTGATGAATATATAAATAAAGGTAAATGCCACGAAGGAAAGAGAAACAGCGGAGTGGCGCTATGCCTTTCGACTTATTGTCAGTCTACTAAGTAAAGGAAGTAAGTCGAAAGGCCTAGCACCACTCCCCTACTTCCCTTTCCTTCATGGCATTTGCCTTTATATATATATATATATATATATATATATATATATATATATATATATATATATATATATATATATATATATATATATATATATATATATATATATATGTGTTGTGTGTATATATATATATATATATATATATATATATATATTATATATATATTTATATATATATATATATATATATATATATATATATATATATATATATATATATATATATATATATATATATATATATATATATATATATATATATATATATATATGAATATGATAATAATTATTTTGAAACTGATGTCTTCACAGGGACGATTACGGAATTAGGAAAATTATACTCTGCCACTTATCAATATCATGACATAAGAAGACCCGTGAGTTATTTCGGAAGGATCTTAAAGAAGATTATACAAGGAAGTCTATGATAAAGATGTTGGTCATAATAAATACAAAATGATAATAAGATCGAGAAGACCTGATTATAATAGAAAAGAGTTTAGATCATTTAAACACCAAATAAAAAAACATTATTATAAAAAAAGGTGTAGATTATTTCAACACCAAATAAAAAAATATTATAAAAAAGGGTGTAGATTATTTAAACATCAAATAAAAAACATTATTATAAGAAATGGTGTAGATTATTTAAACACCAAATAAAAAAAACATTATTATAAAAAAGGGTGTAGATTATTTAAACACCAAATAAAAAAACATTATTATAAAAAAGGGTTTAGATTATTTAAACACCAAATAAAAAACAGTACCGTGTGTTTCGAAATTAGAGCCCCCCTCCACAAAACAAATGGAAAGTTATGAAGTTTTCTGCTACAGCCTATCTCCAAGTACATTATTTTAAGTTTCTATTAAGCTATTTTTCATTTTACATTTCTTGTATTTTCAGGCTGAGTGACGGAGTTAGATACAGCTATGGCTAACGACTCGGAGAAAATAAGATGGATTGACCGAATCTGGGCTATAACCTTCAGAGAGGCCAGGGATGCTGGCGCATCCTTCATTTCACGTTCCTGGATAGCTAAATACATTAAAAGAGATGAATCCTTTGTTAAAAGAAACTGGAACAAAAATCCATGTGACTGTCATCGCAAAAAGAGTGAGAATCTTAGAAGGCCTGAAGTCCTTTTTCAGGAGTCAAAAGACATCATAGCTGAGGCAGTAGGTAGACCAAGAAAGTCTTTACGTAAATTGGCGCTTGAACTAGAAACAAGAGGGTAAAGAAGAGAAGCTATAGTGCTGTGTATCGTCAGTTGAAAAAATCTGGTATCAAGCCATTTCATGTTATCAGCAAGCCTAACATCACTCAGCAACAGAGAGAAGACTGTGCATGGTTTTATGGTTCATTCTTAAAGACTGGGATGAAGCCGACTTTCTCTATGTTGCCGCATCAGATGAATTCTTCATTTACACAGCCAGGAAGCCAAATCATAAAAATGACATCATTTGGGCTGCAAAGTTGGATGATATTGGCGATGACGTGTGCTATCGCCAAGTTGTGAAATTTCCTGAATGTTTGGGAATTTTTCTCTGTTTCACAGCCAAACAGTTAATGTGGATCGTCAAAGAAAAGGGACAGTCATGGAATGGCGAATACTTCAGAGAAACTGTGCTTACTGGTGGAGTATTTCCTTTCCTCAAAGATCCTGAAAATGTGTTATCTGTTGAAGAGGTCACATTTTTGCATGATAAGGCACCATGTTTCAAGGTTCCTCAGACACAGGAGCTGCTTCGAAACAGTGGTATCGATTTCTTCTTGTCAAGTGAATTTCCAGGTAGCTCCCCTGACCTTGATGTGTGTGAAAACATTGGTAGTATCTTAAAGAATCGTGTTGAAGCGCGTACAATGAACTATGATGGTATACCAAGCCTCGACGACCTGCAAAGAGAGGTGACCGGAGTGGTCAGGGAAATGGAGTTTGAGTCTCAGCTTTTTTGCGATTTGCTGAAATCATACCCCTCAAGATTGCAGGCTGTGGTACAGGCAAATAGAGGCCACACAAAATATTAAATACTCAGAGAGAAACTTAAATAAATACCTGTTCCGAATTACTTTTGTTTTTGTCCATATCAATTTTAGTTTATGCTGTAGAGGGGAGGGGCCTCTAATTTCGAAACACCCTGTATTGTAAAAATGGGTGTAGATTATTCAAACACCAAATAAAAAAAACATTATTATAAAAAATGGTCTAGATTATGTACACACCAGATAAAAAAAAATTTTATAAAAAATGCTGTAGATTATTTAAACACCTAATAAAAAAAACCATGACACAGAAGAGCATTACCCAAGACCTCTTGAGTAATCGCCCCATACGAAAAGCAATTAAACCCGGGGTGTGGTAATGTAATGCCCCAATATATATTCGAGCGGACTTTTCGCCCTTAATACCGGTGTAAATTACTCTTAAACGTAATTAGTAGATCTCACCAGACATCTTAATTGCTATCTATGTCTGGAGGCAAAGGAAAGGGGAAACCCGGAATCTCACACATGCTTAGGTCATTCATCATCAAACAATAACCCAGGTTGACCCAGAACAAGACCCCGGTAATCTCGAGGCGTGTCGTGGATATATGACGGCTCTAAGCTCCTGCCTTCCTTATTGGTTGCTGCTAACGAACCGGGATTAAATCCCCGAGAAATGATCGACTTGAACTTGCAGTAGACATTGGAGGCTGTCTAAGACTGTGGTGGTTATTGATACGATAAATATAAAGCTAGATTCAAAACAAAGAAAGGAGTCTGCTCATGCTATGAAAAATGTTGCTCATTAAGTGATGGCTAGGAGCTCATGAACATCCATCTATCTATCTATCTATCTATCTATGTGCTTGTCTGTCTATCTCTCTTACTATCTATATACGTACGCATACACAAACATACACACCCATATATATATATATATATATATATATATATATATATATATATATACATATACACAGTAGTATATATATATATACACACAAACTTATATACAGTATATATATATGTGTGTGTGTGTATATATATACAGTAGTATATATATACACACAAACTTATGTATATATATATATATATATATATATATATATATATATATATATATATATATATATATATATATATATATAATCTTAAATTTATTTACGTACATTTTCATCACTCATAGATTCCAAGAGCTTTTGTTTTCATTTTTGCTGTTTGGGAATGCTTTAATATTTTTCATAAATGTCTGTAACTTCTCCCTACGAAAACCAACAACGCTTTTACTGACATAAATAAACAGCAAATTAGAAGCAAAAAATAAAGGTTAGTAAATAACTGAATAAACTGTAAAACAAATTTCTTGTTGCTCCTCGAATAAGAAAACTTGTGTGGAAAGTTTGAGCAATTTCAGCGAAAGAATAATTCACAGAATAATTGCTGCTATAAATATGCTGAAGAAATAAAAAAAAATAATCGTCAATTAAAAATTTGGCAGACACGTATGTTTTATTTGTAAGATGCTAAATGAGGCAATTAATAAACAATGACTCCATTAAATACAATGAGGGGACTAAAGAGGACCCCATTAAATGACTCACAAACATCCATGATTCATTTCTGGAAAATGTTGCAGCAAACAATGTGCTGAATGCAATTTAATAATTTTATTATGCAAATTATGAAAACGATATGAATCGGATGGACCCAAGATAAAAAGTAAAAAATGTGCCGAAGTGTCTTCAGCGCAGTCGAGTTTTCTGTACAGCCGCTACAGCGTATAAGCAAGGCCACCGAAAATAGATATGTCTGCCGGTGGTCTCGGTATAAAGCTGTATAAGCCGCGATCCATGAAACTTTAACCACGGCCGGGTGATGGCCTATCCTATATCGCTGCCAGAAGCACGATTATGGTTAAATTTAACATTAAATAAAATAACAACTACTGAGGCTACAGGGCTTCAATTTGGTATGTTTGATGATTGGAGGATGGACGATCAACATGACAATTTGCAGCCCTATAGGCTTAGTAGCTTGTAAGATCTGGGGCGGACAGAAAAAGTGCGGTTTTTTCTTTTACAGAAAAGTAAAAGTGGTGTATTACGGATGTCATACGAAAATAACCCATCATAGATGCTTTGGAAATATACATTTAGCTTATTAACTAATACACAACCAAAAGAGTATACGCCAGATACACAAGTAGGGCTGTACAAGTTGCTCTGGAGCAACGGGCAGGGGGCAAGAATTTTATGAAACTTCACTCGACCTGCAGTGAAACAGTGGGTCTTGCCATTGAAATCGCCTAATATAGAGAAACAATTCCACATTTAATATACTGAAATACGTATTACCTTCCTTAGAAATTCGTTGTGATAGGCGCTTCAGTTTAAATATTTGAAAAACCAGAAACCAAAAAGGCAATCTTCAATGCGTCAGTTTCCCTTACTACTACCCCTCCTTGTTCTCTCTCTCTCTCTCTTTCTCTCTCTCTCTTTCTTTCTCTCTCTCTCTCTCTCCTTTTTCACCGCATCTGGTGTGTGACCTTAAGCTTTTCTCTCTCTCTCTCTCTCTCTCTCTCTCTCTCTCTCTCTCTCTCTCTCTCTCTCTCTCGCATTTTCCTTCAATTAACATTTGCACATTTGTATATAAGCCATCGGTAAAAGTTATGTCCACGACGAAGAAACTATGGCAAGACTCGGGCATGCGAAGAAAAGTGAACGAAATGAATAAAGTAAAATAAAAATCCAAGCGGCCACTTGAGAGTTAAAATAGACGATATAAGTCTAGATAATTTGTCTAAAAGTGCCTTTGCATTGTATACTTGCATATACCTTCCTAATAACTGGGCAATATCAGTATCTTGCTTATCTGAGCACCCAACTGAATGGATGTTCACAAAAACTTACGGGAAAACTGTTTCAAATGATAATTCCACATACATAGTTTTGTTCAGTGAAAAATATAGTATCAAATGAACTACAATTCATCTATCTATCTATAATAATAAAATCCGAGTAGATCTCTCTTGTTTGTCCATCCCAGGTAGGGGCGGGTAGGTAGGGGATCGAGAGGGTAGGGGAGACATGGCACATCCACCCTCCTCCTGCAAACCTGTTTGTCCGTCCAGGGTGGGGGCGGGGTAGGTAGGGGATCAGGAGGGTAGGGGATCAGGAGGGTAGGGGAAACATGACACATCCACCCTCCTCCTGCAAACCTGTTTGTCCTCCTGGGTGGGGTGGGGTAGGTGGGGGATCTGGAGGGTAGGGGGGACATGACACATCCACCCTCCTCCCCCTCCTGCAAACCTGTTTGTCCGCCCAAGGGGGGCCGGTATAGGTAGGGGATCGGGAGGGTAGGGGTGACATGACGGGCAGTGACGGGTTCGAGCGCACCGTAGCGTGCGCCATCAAACTCGTTACAGGAATACCCCAAAGCCTTTAACAGCAAAAAAAAAAAACAGTTTCATTAACCAAATCCCTGCAAACACTGTTCCAGAACAGATATCTGATGTTACTTTTTGCTCTTTTGTCCATGTAAGCTTCACATTGCCTAACAATAGTCCCAATTACGTAACAGTTTCACTGCATTTATCTCTGGTAAATTCTCTGCGATTTGTATACAAGAGCATACTAGGGTTTTTTGTGACGGAAATATTACGGTTACCTGTTAAATGAATTTTGAAATGACAAAGGAACACAACAGGTAACGAATAGTTTTGCTACACCTTTCAGTTGCTGGATTAACTGACGGTTCAATAAATGAATTGATTCCTGTGTAAAATGCACTAAAGTGGATTATATATACACAGGATTATATATATATAGCATATATATATATATATATGTATATATAATAGTTTTGCTACACCTTTCAGTTGCTGGATTAACTGACGGTTCAATAAATGAATTGATTCCTGTGTAAAATGCACTAAAGTGGAAATATATACACATATATATATGAATTATATATATATATATATATATATATATATATATATGTATATATATATATATATATATATATAATATATATATATATATATATATATATATATATATATATATATATATATATATATATATATATATATATATAT
>NC_089799.1:19287401-19294901 GCF_040412425.1 Macrobrachium rosenbergii
TTCTCGTGGTTTTTCACATTAAGGGAAAAAATAAAACTGTCTGAAAAGAGAGAAATGTTTGTGTTTGGATAAAACAATATCTTAATTTTTATCTTTTTCTTTCTGTTGTTTTGACTTTTTTGAACACATCAGACAAATTACATGAATTTAGGTTGAAAATGAAATTTGAATCAGTATTCTGAATTGTAAAATAACCTTACATAGACAATTAAAATAGAGGCATGACAAACAACGCATAAAAAATAACGCTTATGATAATGATAACGATGATATGGTGATGATGACGAAGATATGACGATGCAAGAATATTGCCAGAAACGAGAGAACAATGAAATATATATATATATATATATATATATATATATATATATATATATATATATATATATATATATATATATATATATATATATATATATATATATATATATATATATATATATATATATATATATATATATATATACATTATTATTCAAAAGTTACCTCTTAGAGATATTAAAAAAAATAATCGTAAAAACTAATCAAACGTTTCGAAAACCTTTATTTATAGCTGTCACAAAAAATTCAAAATATTATTATTATTATTATTATTATATATATATATATATATATATATATATATATATATATATATATATATATATATATATATATATATATATATATGTGTGTGTGTGTGTGTGTGTGTGTGTGTGTGTGTGTGATGAACTGTATAGCAAACTCTATTAGGGATACGTCAGAAATACGCGAAATGTATGACTGGTGCAAAAATTGCCAGTGAAATATTTTAGACGGGAGATGGGAATGGGTTAACGAACGTTTTGATAGAAAATAGAGCTTAAAGTATACATAAAGGATATATACATACACCAGCACTTTATATTATACTGCATATATATATACACACATTTATGTATGTACTGTATATGTGCGCCTCAGAGGACAGATTGGTAAGCGGTAAGCAGTGCATATTGTTCTCTGCCTGCCTGCCTGCCTGCCTGCCTGCCCCCCTCTCTCTCTCTCTCTCTCTCTCTCTCTCTCTCTCTATGCCAACAAGGAATCAGATTAATTCTGGGAAATTCTGCCCAACAATAGCCATCAGGACTGGATGATACAAGGCTGCATCAGTTTTGTAAAACTGAGAAATCCAATGCGAGGACCACAACCAACAATAAGGATTAGCAAGAAACAGGTATCGTCTATCACATGTTATCATACAGCACGAGCTCCCTGGTAGAAATGAAGACATAAAAATCAATACAGCAACGGAGTGCCATCCTTATCATCCTACTGAAAAATGTTTCAGAATCCGTCTAGTCTAGCCTGATGCGATTCTTGGTAATGCGGGGCTGTACCAACGCCCTAGGGAAGGAGGAACAGATAATCAACGTTTCATTATTATTATTATTATTATTATTATTATTATTATTATTATTATTATTATTATTATTATTTCAGTAGATGAAACCTATTCACATGGAACAAGCACACCAAAGGGGCCGCTGACCTGAAATTCAAGCTTTCAAAGAATGTTGGTTTCAACCTCCCACCGCAGACCCCACACTGCAGCAGTAACTGATCATGATGCAGAAAAAGTTAAGTATACCTTAGTTTTACCAGACCACTGAGCTGATTAACAGCTCTCCTAGGGCTGGCCCGAAGGATTAGACTTATTTTACGTGGCTAAGAACCAACTGGTTACTTAGCAACGGGACCTACAGCTTATTGTGGAATCCGAACCATATTATAGCGAGAAATGAATTTCTATCACCAGAAATAAATTCCTCTAACTCTTCATCAGAGGCAGTGATTTTTCATCGCCCTGGGAGAGACGCGAACCCGAACACGACACTAACCACCAAACCAGCATAAGAATTCAGATGCTCAATATGTAATTGGGAATCTCTAGAAAACTCAATTAAGCTGTTCACACTACCAGTAATTTCAGATAGCGTCTAAAGCATCACGCAAGCTAAGGGTCGGGTCCGTCTCCCAATACTTTACAAATGAATACAAAGGAATGTATTTTAATGATTTATTGATATTTTATCTATTTATCTATTAATTCATGAATTTACCCTTTTTCTAATGACTGATCTCTTCTCTCTGCGTTTCCTATCAACTTTGGTAACTTCTATCAAATGGACACCACATTCTTTGGAAGCTTTTGTATTTCCAGTCATTGGCCCATGTAGGCTTGTTCCATATGAATAGTGGTTTTTCTTTTGAATAATAATAATAATAATAATAATAATAATAATAATAATAATAATAATAATAATAATAATAATAATAATAATAATAATAATAATAATAATAATAATAATAATAATAATAATCGAGGTTCTGAGGTCGAGTGATTTTTACGAACGAGTAATATGTTCCATATGAACAGTGGTTTATCTTTTGAATAATAATAATAATAATAATAATAATAATAATAATAATAATAATAATAATAATAATAATAATAATAATAATAATCGAGATTCTGTGGTCGGGTGATTTTTACGAACGAGTAATATGTTCCCTAAACAGTGGTTTATCTTTTGAATAATAATAATAATAATAATAATAATAATAATAATAATAATAATAATAATAATAATAATAATAATAATAGTCGAGATTCTGTGGTCGAAAAGTTTTACTTAAGAGTAAAATGTTTCAGAGTGAACCAGAATTACCGTGTCTCAGGAATGTGGGGATTTCACGGTACCCTTAAAAAGAAGCGTATTATTGTCTAGATGTCCTCTTATGTATTACTGCCATATTAACATCAATATAAACTGTAAAATCTGATCATTGTTACCCATAAAAGGTTCCCTAACTGAAAGGAGTTACGGTCTGACTTTGTGTTTACATATCTGAAATGAACATTACCTTCCACACAAAATAACGTTTTAATGTATTTTAAACTTTAAATATATATATATATATATATATATATATATATATATATATATATATATATATATATATATATATATATATATATATATATATATATAGAAATCATCAACACACAATCACGTGTAACAGAAATAAATTTCTGACTCATATCGAACCCAGGTCTCTCAAGTAAAGCAAGGCGTTATCCATACACAAGTCTAAAAGAAGTTGGAACCTAGAGCAACTGCACCCAAGGATACCTGGGCAAGCTAACTGCTTGCATACCAGCGAGTTTCCCCAACTTCCCGACTCAGCAATGACCCAATAGACAACATTTCATTCGAATTATCCCTTCTGAGTGAATAAGATAGAAATCATCAACACACAATCACGTGTGGAACTAATAAATTTCTGACTCACGTCGGGATCCTCTCTCAAGTGGAAAGCAGGGCGTTATCCACTGGGCCACACAAGTCTAAAAGAAGTTGGAACCTGAGAGCAACTGCCCCATTACCTGGGCAAGCTAACTGTTTGCATACCAGCGAGTTTTCCCCAACTTGTGTGGCCCAGTGGATAACGCCCTTGCTTTCCACTTGAGAGACCTGGGTTCGATCCTGACGTGAGTCAGAAAATTATATATATATATATATATATATATATATATATATATATATATATATATATATATATATATATATATATTGCAGTCTAACTTTAAACCTTTCTTTATGTATCCATATGTGTATGTTCTCAATGCATCTGACGAGAAGTTGTGTAAGGATTCTGTGTACACACACAAAAAGAGAGAGAGAGAGAGAGAGAGAGAGAGAGAGAGAGAGAGAGAGAGAGAGAGAGAGAGAGAGAGAGGCGACCACCTGTTCTGCAACGTTGCCAAAAGCGAGTTTATTTCATCTTTGGCAGAATGACTGCCGAACTTAGTTATCATCAGAATGGACGGCACTGTGATTACCATGTTAAGCGGTATCTTGGTCTTGGGTTACCGAGGGAACTCTCGGCAAAATCATCATTTCTTGTTTGCAATACGGTAAGTGTACAAACCCTTCTAATATGTCAAATAATTTTTACTTTATTTGCGCTGTCGATTTTTAAAAAATTTTAAACCTTCAATTTTGAAATATAGTTAATGGGTTCAGAATATATTATTAATATTAGTAGTAAATGGGATAGACACGTTTAATGATTGAGTAAATGTTGGAATTCCGTACCACATTAAACTTTAGTGTAAACATATTATTAAAGGGCTAAAATTGCATTATCATAGGTATAGACTTGCTCCATCACTAAGAGGAATATGGCATCTTATATATATATATATATATATATATATATATATATATATATATATATATATATATATATATATATATATATATATATATATATATATATATATATATATATATATATATATATATATATATATATATATATATATATATATATATATATATATATATATATATATATATATATATATATATATATATATATATATATATATATATATATATATATATATATATATATATATATATATATATATATATATATATATATATATATATATATATATATATATATATATATATATATATATATATATATATATATATATATATATATATATATATTATATATATATATATATATATATATATATATATATATATATATATATATATATATATATATATATATATATATATATATATATATATATATATTAGTATTTGCTGTGTTTCCAGCGCTTTTTATTCTGAAGCATCTTAGACAGGTATATAACACGTTATTATTGTTACGTAACACTTACTATTAAACTGACTTCCAAATTACACGTACATATTTTATATCAGGTTTCTAAAACGTTATTTTTTTGACATGACACTTATTAATAAACCAGTTCCCAATTATATGTGCAGTTTTTAATATCATGTTTGTAAAACATTATTATTTTGATGTAACACTTATTGATAAACCAGTTCCCAATTATACGAACGTTTTTTTGTATTAGGTTTCTAAAACGTTATTATTTTGATATAACACTTACTACTAAACCAGTTTCCAAATTATACGAACAATTTTCATATCAGTGGAAACTACCGAGTGGTGTGACTCTCCAAGCATATATGATCCGCCACTGTTTTCCGCCGAGATTCGTATCCCCGTCACGTCAGTGATGTCATCCAGTCACGTGATCAACTACGTCTGTTTCTGCTCGGTTGGGCGCATCCGCTACGCGACTCAGAATTAAAGAGAGAATATTTCCCATTCAAATCAAAAAAGAGTATTTCGCACTCAGAATAAAACAAAATTATGTTTCCAATTCAATCTAAAAAGAGAATATTTCCTATTCAAAATCTAAAAAATAAAAAGGTATATTCCCCTCTCAAACTTAAATAAGAATATTTCCTATTCAAAATCTATAAAAAAGGGTATATTTCTCTCTCAAAATGAAAAGAGAATATTACCCAATCAAATATTTTCCACTCGAAATTACAAGAGGGTACATCCCACCCGAAAATGAATGAGAATACTGCGCACTGTTTTAAAAGAGAATATTACCCACTCAAAATCAAAAGAGAACGCCCCACTCACAATTGAATGAGAGTACTGTCTAATCAAAATCACATGAAAATATTACCCAGCAAAATCAGAAGAGAATATTTCCCATTCATTACCAAGAAAATACTTTCCCCTGCCATACAAAGAAAATATTTCCTATTCGATACTACGTGAATACTTCCTTCTCAAAATCAGAACAGAATATTTCCCACTCAAAATCAAAATAGAATATTTCCTCTCAAAATTAAAAGAAAATATTACCCAATGACAAAATCGAAGGAGAGTATTTTCCACTCAGCATTAAAAGAAAAATATTTCTTGAGTATATTTCGGGGTTTAACCGCACAGGAGGCATGGATCCATTTTAATGTTCGGTCGCTGGGCCGTCAGTAGTTTCCCCTCTGAAGTCCATCACAAATTAATTGAATGCTTTACTGAGCGAAGGAAAGCCTTAACGTATCTGGACTTCGTGAGGACAAGCGGAGTTAAGGATGAGGTATTTAAATTTTCTTGGTTATTGCTTTGGTTGCTCATCAACATTAATCTACAAGGAGGTTACCCAGCAGAATGCTATGGGTAAAAGCAGGTATTTTATAACAAAAGCCTGATATACTATTTCTTGATCCATTGGTCGTTTCTCTTAAAAAAAAAATCCATAATCTATTGCAGCCAACGACAGGGAAGTTTGGTTCAAAGTAAGGTTATATATTTTTTATCTTGTATAACCTGAATTGTAACTATTTATTCAGAATGACCTCTTCACTTAATTTTAATCAGGTTCATTTAACTGATAAAATTTTCAAACTTTCACGGCTGTCTGAGAAATAAAATCTAAAAGAAAACGGTGAATATATCGCAAGTATTCTCTTTCATGAGTTTCCCCATTGACCAACTAAAATATCTGTTTTGCATAGACAGACTCAGTATAGAGTACTTTTACAAAATTAATAACAGGCTTAGAATCTATTTTCTTTTACCGGAAAAAGTAACTCCGTTGGTTCTTCTTTATTTCCTTATCTCAAAACGGCCAATTTAACAATTTAATCTTTAAAAAATCCTTTTCCTCAAAGCATATTTGCACAAAATAACGATCCTTCTGGTTTTACGCCAAAATATTTCCTCACGCTCGACTAAGGTGCTACAACGGATTGAGCATTTCGTTCTGTTCTCAAGGAGTACAAAAAATTCTTTCGTGTGGTCTGTCAGAAAGGAAACTTCAAATGTTACGTGTATCCTGTTTCAGAAAATAATGGCGTTCCCGCTACATGGTAATATAAGAAGAGCCCACTCCCTTTAGTTCTTTTAAGAGCCAGATACGAAGAGAAATCTTGACACATAATATTCAACTTCTGAAGCTTAGATCATATTCGAAACCACTGATGTTAATACACACACACACACAAACATATATACATATATATATATATATATATATATATATATATATATATATATATATATATATATATATATATATATATATATATAATATATATATATATATATATATATATATATATATATATATATATATATATATATATATATATATATATATATATACATACATATATTCATTATGGCCTCTAGATCTGTAAAGGAACTGAGTTTTATATATATTTCTTGTCAAATATAATTCATATCTTAATCATCTGTAACTGACATAATGTTGGCTACATTCATGCTCTCACACGTAAACACAAAAGCTAAAACTGCTTGTATATCCTGACATGGTAATTATAAACACATAAACGCAGCTTTGTTAATGTCACATATCGTGATTAGTTTAAGCTGTGCAGACTATTGTTTGGACTATTGCATCTGAAACAAAGTTCTCTCTCTCTCAACTTTTTTATTATTTTTCATCGATTTATCGTTATGAGCGCGAGTGTTTGAACCCTCCTGTGATGCACACTAATAGCTCTGAGCTTCCTTTAAATAGCTCTCGCCTTATACCAAAATTATGAGGACAGATCGGAGCCCTGAAAGGGAACTAGTGGGTTCACTTTTGACGAGTTTCTA
>NC_089799.1:19299901-19334901 GCF_040412425.1 Macrobrachium rosenbergii
GTATGACATCGCTGGTGGAAATGATTCCATGTGATTTTCCAAAAATATTCTCTCTCTCTCTCTCTCTCTCTCTCTCTCTCTCCAAATTAAACAGCATCCTATTAAAGCTTACCATACTACAGCATTTCAGTTCACCCTTAAACAATAAACTTAATATAATCTACATATCGCCTTGTTCAGTACAACAAGAGGCAAGAGGAGAAACGGAATTGCTTACTATGACCATAGAGAGAGAGAGCCTATATATATATATATATATATATATATATATATATATATATATATATATATATATATATATATATATATATATATATATATATATATATATATATATATATATATATATATATATATATATATATATATATATATATATATATATATTATATATATATATATATATATATATATATATATATATATATATAAATATATATATATATATATATATATATATATATATATATATATATATATATATATATATATATATATATATATATATATATATATATATATATATAGCTCATGATAAGCAATAAGCAATTCCTTTTCTCTTTCTGCCTCTTGTTGCACTGATCAATTTAAGACAAATCTATATACTGATCAGTTCAATATATGAATTTATCTCAACTTTATTGTTTAACGACAAATTGAAATGCCATGATATGGTAAACTTTTATAGCCTACTGTACAAGACTTGGCTCATATCAGAAGGAAGGCGACCCTCTCTTAAACGTATACTATTAAATAGGATGATTGCATCATTCGATGCTAATGTATTTCTCTCTTGCAAAGCATGAACATTGAGAACAGTAGAGAGAGAGGAGAGAGAGAGAGAGAGAGAGAGAGAGAGAGAGAGAGAGATTTGAGAGAGAGAGAGAGTATATTTCGTATAAAACCAGTATATTAAGTGAAAGAGACTGACAAACAGACATACAAATAGGGGATTTGGAAATGATTAATACACGTACATGTGCCACCGGGGTCTAAGCGATGTCAGGCAGGGCAGCCGATCGGGACTACGGTCTACCCCAAAGCCAAATCAAAGTCTTTCAGAGAAGGCATCTTGCTTACCCCATACAAAAAAAAAAAAAAAACCAAATGGGAAAAAGCACGTTTAAAAGAAAAAGAAAATACTCAACAGAAAAAGAGCCTGGTGACATACTATGCATCGTGTAATAGTTAGTATTATGAATTATATAACAGAAAAGTTTTAATATGAATAATGTTACAAAAAACCTGCAATATATGATGATGCAATGCCATGTATTACAGAATACATGAAAAAATAAAGATGAAATCAGTGCGAAAACTGTAGTTGATAATTAAAAAATATATAAAATGAATGATTGCATACAAAAATCAATTATTAAGAGAGAAAAATCACATCACAAAAGATGAGACGTTAGAATATAAAAGAAAATTAGATATAAACTTAAAAAAGGCTTTATTATAGTTAATTGCATTGCTATATCTATAATATATATATATATATATATATATATATATATATATATATCAATCTATCTATATATATATATATATATACATATATGTATATATATATATATATATATATATATATATGTATGTATATATATCTATCAATCTATCTATATATATATATATATATATATATATATATATATATATATATATATATATATATATATATATATATATATATATATATATATATATATATATATATATATATATATATATATATATATATATATATATATATATCAATCTATATATATATATATATATATATATATATATATATATATATATATATATATATATATATATATATATATATATATATATATATATATATATACCTTATAGACATAAGGATAAAATCCTATCATAAATAAAAAGTAGATTTATAAAAAAAACAAGAACATTGACAGAAATACATATAAATTCCCAAATGCCTTCAGAGCATCTGAAAAGGCGCCTCCATTACAGAGATGAAACCATCAATAAAAAAGAATAAAAAAATAATCTGGTCTTCACATTACCATGAACATAGATCTCACAAATCTCCATTTTTTCCTTACTCAGTAAAATAAAAAAAAAAGGAAATAAGATTCCTTTTGAAGATTACGGAATTATTATTCGACCAAATCTCTTATTCATACCTGAAAGCGAACGGGGAATCTTGCTGCACGCAATTATTATGATTTGTATTCTAGCATTTCCCGTTTCCGGTTGTTCCCAACTGAACTTTTTTTTTCATTATCATTTGGTTAGTAATACTTTGCTTTTCATGTTAGCAGTGTAACTTTCATTATGGATGTACGATTTACTGAAGCAATGGGATTTGCTGTGATTTTCGTTTTATAGAATTATCCATTATTAATATTTTTTCTTCTCTCGTGTTTATTTCTGAGTCTCTTCAATTAAGTGTATGTGTAATATATATGTGTGTGTGTACGTATATTATATATATATATATATATATATATATATATATATATATATATATATATATATATATATATACATATGTGTGTGTGTATATATATAGAAATATGTATATATATATATATATATATATATATATATATATATATATATATATATATATATATATATGTATATATACATTACTGAAGTGAATTACAGTAACGCAACACTTTTCCACAGGCCGGTGTCTACAAGTTGGCTTGTTATGTAAGCACAGAGAGAGAGAGAGAGAGAGAGAGAGAGAGAGAGAGAGAGAGAGAGAGAGAGAGAGAGAGAGAGACCTGCTGTAGAAGAAGAAAAAGGAAGATAAAAATTCAATCATAAATAAAACTAATATGCAGCGAGGTCATGAGGTCATTCACAAGCGAAGGTATCTCTGGCAAGGCCATTCAGCAGTGTATAAATCTATTCATATTAATGAAGTATTATCATTATTACTATCATATTAATTTGCAGCCATAATTTACGGTGCAGAATTTTCGTTATTCATTCATAATGTTTAAAAAAGGGTCATTCACTATAATGGGCAATACTGAATCAGTGGCAACAAACCAATAAATTTTCATGGCCATGCAATAAAATATAACAGTTCCATGGATGAAGTTCAATAACAGTTACCTGTTTGAAGGTCTGTGATAGTTACCTGCTTGAGGGTCACCCAAGGAGTTTGTTCACCCAGGTACATACAGATTTATTCACCCGTTTCCGAGAATTTTTTTCAGCCCAGAAAAAAAAATTCAGTCCAGGAAAAATTGTGTGTTTTAGCCGAAGAAAACATTTTTTTTTCAGCCTGGGGAGAATTTTTTTTTTATCAGGCCAGGGAAATTTTTTTTTTTCAGCCCAGGAAAAAAATTTTTTCGGCCCAGGAAAAAAAAAAAAACTTAAGTACACACAGTCAAACATATCACGTTCCAATTTTCTTGATGAGAATAGTGAAGGATCAGATAAAAAATAACCTTTTAAATATAATAAAGTAAAATATCAAATATATAATAAATATAAAAGATAACTAAATAACAGTCGAAAACTTACGGGCAGAAAAAACAAAAACAAAAATACACATGTAAGTGTAAATAAAAAGAATAGTAATATAAACGGATGAGAGTTATTGTAAAATACGAATCACACCTAATAAAGCAACTGTGTTCATGATAGAATACCATGCAATATGATATGAATGCGATTGCGTCAGAAAAAAAAAGCTAAATATAAACCTAAGAAAAGGTTGAACATCAGACAAATAGAAAAGCCACGACAGACGAGCCACAAAAACAAAACAATAAAGTAAAAGAATTACAGAAATAAACATAATTAGAAATACCTTCCAGGTATCTGAAAGTCCGCCTCCATTACCGAAATGAAATCGCCCCTTTTCCTCCCCAAAATAAAGCAAAAAGAAGCAATTCGATTCTGTACTGCTATGAACATACGATTCATCAATCCTATTTTTATATTCTATTCCACGGGAAAAAAAAGAGAAGGGGTTCCTTTTGAAGATTCCCGAATCATTATTCGGAAAATCTCTCTTCGTTCGTGAAAGAGAAAGGATTCATCCTTAACGAAAACCAAAATTTTCATCTTAACATTTTCTTTTAAAGGGTTTTGCACCACATGAGTTGGGCAATATCTCGTGAAGTGAGAGAGAGAGAGAGAGAGAGAGAGAGAGAGAGAGAGAGAGAGAGAGAGAGAGAGAGAGAGAGAGAGAGACGTTTAAGGTTATGCAACAGACATGGTGAAGAGAGAGAGACGTTTAAGGTTATGCAACAGACACGGTGAATAGAGAGAGAGAGAGAGAGAGAGAGAGAGAGAGAGAGAGAGAGAGAGAGAGAGAGAGAGAGACGTTTAAGGTTATGCAACAGACACGGAGAGAGAGAGAGAGAGAGAGAGAGAGAGAGAGAGAGAGAGAGAGAGAGAGAGAGAGAGAGAGAGAGAGAGTTTTTGCGATGGTCGCCGTCGCAAAACTTCCATAAAACAGATTATAAAATGGAACCACAATATTCAGTCGACAAGAAATAACTTTGTGACAAGATCATATGATAAAAATTCATAAAAAGAAAAATTATTGATAATGAAACACACTGTGAACGCCAGAGACTGTTCTGAACACAGGGAAAATTTTACAAAGAATTTTATTCAAATTACAGGTAGAATTTCGTGACTGACAAAAATTACGATAACGCTTATAAAAAGTCTTCACTGATGTTAATGTGAGACATAGAACCTAAAATATATGAAGGAGAAACTAGATAAGAAGATGCATGTATGGCAATTAAAAGCAAAATAAAATAAAATCTTTAAATACAGAGGATAAATATGAATATTTCATAGCCAAACAAATATAAATCTTTTAAGATTTAAGCCATATTAATGATAAATGGAAGGAGTAACGAAAGAAAGCAGAATAATTAAGGAAATCTTTAAACGATGGAAAAGTGTTTCTATGAACTGACTACAGAGATTAATTTGAATAATTGGATTGGACCCGACTTCAATTCGACGCAATTGTTGATTAGCTAATTATCGCTGAGTATCCTATATAGCTTATATATAGTGTATGTGTGTTTATATACATATATTTCCATATATGTTACACTTTATTAAACATTATAGGTATTCCTTGTTTGAGTAGAGAACCTGTTTTCACACAGTTATTATTATTATTATTATTATTATTATTATTATTATTATTATTATTATTATTATTATTATTATTATTATTATAACTGAACTTAAATTTTAACATGATATATTCACTGAAATTACAGAAATTCTATATATATATGTATATATATATATATATATATATATATATATATATATTGTATATAATATATATATATATATATATATATATATATATATATATATATATATATATATATATATATATATATATATATATATATATATATATATATATGAATGAGTGTGAGTTCAAACTAACATTATCCTTTGCGTTGCACCTGAATTATCCAGGAGGTAATTTTGAATATTAAAACTACTGGTGTCATATTTCCAAGCTCATATCATTTTTGGTTGGTGCCTATTAATAACACCTGTCAGTGTCTTGGATCTGAAATATAATGAAATCTTAAACTCGTTCTCAGTGGTATTTGAACGTTTATCATAACAGTAGCATTTGTGAAATATGAATGTCATTTCACTATCAAATTTCTTTATTATTTTCAAGGGTGATTCTGTATGTTTCACTCATGCTTTTAAAATATATTATTATTATGCAAAGCTAATGGCTTAAAGAAATTAACCGCACAATACTTAGAAATAGCTAAACAGTCTAAACATCCTTTCATTATCAAAACTATGGTTATGTATGTGTCATTGATAATGTTAAAATATTTAATCATTGCTGTGAAAAGCTAATGGCTTAAAGAAACTAATCGCACACTACATAAAAATAGCTAAACAGTCTAAACATATTTTCATTATCAAAAATATTTATTATTTTCAAGGGAGATTTTGTATGTTTCACTGATACTGCTCAAATATGAAACCATTGCTATGCAAAGCTAATGGCTTAAAGAAATTAACCGCACACTACTTAAAAATAGCTAAACAGTCTAAACATCCTTTCATTATCAAAATTATTTATTATTTTCAAGTGTGATTTTATATATTTCACTGATACTGTTAAAATATTAAATCATTGCTATGGAAAGCTAATGGTATAAAGAAATTAACCATACACTACTTAAGAATAACTAAAAGTCTAAACATCCAAACCTCCACCTTCAATTAAAATATAATTCAGTTAATTCCTGAATATTCCCGGACAACGTCGGCATCCCTCCCACCCTCACCCCCAAAAACACACTCCCCTACCCCCCAAAAAAAAAAAAAAAAACAACAGCAGAGAGCTCTATATACATAATCACCAATATGAATCCTGAGTGGGCCCCAATCGGTTCTGTCACTTATGTAATTCCGCTTCCAGAATCTGCCAATTTTGGATATTAAAATCAATGCTAACGATATAAAAAGGCTTTAATTAGATTTTCCGTAGGATCAGTAGTAATGAGACTGGTGGTGGGACTGAGTGGGGTGGGGGGTGGGGGAGGCTATAATAACCAGGCAGAAGATGGCTCGTTAAAACCTGGCTTTAGTCCTAACCAGGCAGGTGTATACTACAGTAGTTTATACCAGGAGGCTGGGGTGGGGGGATACCTCACGTTGCCGGGGGATACCTGAGGTTGTCGGGGGCGGGGGATACCTGAGGTCGTCGGGGGTGGAGGGATACCTCAGGTAGACGGGGGATGATATACCGCCCTAGGGTTACCGCTAATGGCACACAGGCTTCGCGGTTGACTGGGCATTTATTTAGATAAAAAAAAAAAGACTGGGCATTAGATAAAAAAAAAGAATAACATTCGTAGTTTAATGGGTGTTTTTTCCACACGTACATAAAATGAAAATGAGATTTCGATCTGTTGTTGTAAATAAATGATCCTAAGTTCTTCACAGAAGTTAATTTACATGAAAACTAAAGAAAAAATGCAGAATTAATCGATAGAAGATTATTTCTGTACTACAAAAATAATACAAAATATTTTCGTAGTTCAATGGGTGTTATTCTCCACACTAACACAAAATGGAGAGGAGAGTCCGATAGATAATTGTAATAAATGATCATAAAAGTTAATTTACTTGAGAACTAAAAAAATTGCAGAATGAAATACAGAAAAAATTTCGTAGTTTAATGGGCGTTATTTTCCACACGTACAGAAAATGAAGAGGAGAGTCCGATAGAAAATTGTTAATAAATGATCATAAGTGCTTCATACAAGCTAATTTCCATGAAAACTACAGAAAAGATTTTCTGTGAACTACATAAAATACAGAAATATTTTCGTAGTTCAATGGGCGTTGTTCTCCACAGGTACACAAAATGGAGAGAATTCTATGGCTAATCGTCAATAAATCGTTTAATAAATGATCATACGTGAAAACTAAAAATACGTAGGATTAACCGTTAAAAGATTTTCTGTGCTAATAAAAAAAATAATACAGAATATTTTCATCTACGATACACGAGTAGTTTTAACAAATGATCGTAAGGTTTTCATACAGATTAATTTAAAAGCACACAAAAAAAAATGCAGGATTAATCGTTAGAAGATTTTCTGTGTCCTAATAAAAATACCAGAAATATTTTCATCTGTAATACACAGTAATTTTGCTGATATGAGACCAAAGCTTGTTAATACAGGAAGAAAAACGTATATTGAGGAGACTAATTACCTAACATAATTAGTAATGACACAACGCGGAGCTCCAGCGTTATTGGTAATCGGGTATCCATATCGATTTAAATAATGCCGATTTTGCGGGAAAACACACAAACATGAAAAGAGAGAAGTGGGAAAAAATTTTGGCATCTGATGTACCAGCGTTATTGCACATAGCACGACTCTAGCGTTGAAAAAGGAAAGTTCTTGAAAAAAGGAAAGTATATGAGCAAAGCTTTCGGTAAAATCAAGATTCCATCCCCTGCATCATTTCTGATCGCTGGGTTACATTTCTACCCGACGAAAACTCGAACTGAAGCAGAGAAAGCTTTCTCAAATAAAAAGACGAATAGAGTTTGCTGACGTTTTACTTTTCAGAAAGAACAAATAATGTGTTTTTATGCGTTTACCTCTTTCAGCAATCTTCTTTCCGAGAGAGAGAGAGAGAGAGAGAGAGAGAGAGAGAGAGAGAGAGAGAGAGAGAGAGAGAGAGAGAGAGAGGAGGGATCTTTTCTTGAGAGAGAGAGAGAGAGAGAGAGAGAGAGAGAGAGAGAGAGAGAGAGAGAGAGAGAGGGGATCTTTTCTTGAGAGAGAGAGAGAGAGAGAGAGAGAGAGAGAGAGAGAGAGAATGCTTGGACACAAAGAGCACTATCCTCACAAAAGCACTATCCTCTCTCTCTCTCTCTCTCTCTCTCTGTTTCTCAAACAGCCATCTCTTAACCCAAAAGAGTAGAAAAAGAATAGAATATTTTGCTCCCTCTGTCGCTCTGCAGTTTCACGACCCCAACCCATAAACCTACTGGTATAACCTTCACACGGACAAGCTGGAATAGGGGTACCTTTTTTTATTCCATTTCTTTATTGCCACATTTTCATTTTTATCCATTTTTACAGTCAGGCGACACAAGGGACTCGCTCAATAATGATAACACCTGCCCTCCATGAACGTTGTTAAAAAAAGACAGTAGTAGTCGACATATGCAAAGGCTATTTTTACTAGACGGGTGTATGAATATATTTCAGAGCAACTCAATAAAACTACAATATAAAATTGAATTATTATTATTATTATTATTATTATTATTATTATTATTATTATTATTATTATTATTTTATTTTAGTAAAAATTATTACTAGTCGACATATGCAAAGGCTACTTTTACTAGATGGGTGTATGAATAAATTTCTGAGCAATTGAATAAAGCTACAATGTAAGTGAAAATTATTATTATTATTATTATTATTATTATTATTATTATTATTATTATTATTATTATTATTATTATTATTTTAGTAAAATCAGTACTAGCCTACATATGCAGAGGCTATTTTTACTAGACGGCTGGTTGAATAAATGTCAGAGCAATTGAATATAACTACAATCCAAAACTGAATATTATTATTATTATTATTATTATTATTATTATTATTATTATTATTATTATTATTATTATTATTATTTTAGTAAAAATCAGTACTAGTCGACATATGCAGAGGCTATTTTTACTAGATGGGTGGCTGAATAAATTTCAGAGCAATTGAATAGAACTACAATATAAAAGTAAATATTATTATTATTATTATTATTATTATTATTATTATTATTATTATTATTATTTTATTATTATTATTTTAGTAAAAATCAGTACTAGTCGACATATGCAAAGGCTATTTTTACTAAATGGGTGTATGAATAAATTTCAGAGCATCTGAATAAAACCACAATATAAATGTGAAACTATTATTATTATTATTATTATTATTATTATTATTATTATTATTATTATTATTATTATTATTATTATTATTCAGTAGATGAGCCCTATTCAAATGAATAAATGAATAATTTCAGAGCATCTGAATAAAACCACAATATAAATGCCAAATTATTATTATTATTATTATTATTATTATTATTATTATTATTATTATTATTATTATTATTATTATTATTATTATTTTAGTAAAAATCAGTACTAGTCGACATATGCAAAGGCTATTTTTACTAAATGTGTGTATGAATAAATTTCAGAGCATCTGAATAAAACCACAATATAAAAGTGAAACTATTATTAATTATTATTATTATTATTATTATTATTATTATTATTATTATTATTATTATTATTATTATTATTATTATTCAGAAGATGAGCCTATTCATATGAATAAATAAATAATTTCAGAGCATCTGAATAAAACCACAATATAAATGCTAAATTACTATTATTATTATTATTATTATTATTATTATTATTATGAAGAAGAAGAAGAAGAAGAAGAAGAAGAAGAAGAAGAAGAAGAAGAAGAAGAAGAAGAAGAAGAAGAAGAAGAAGAAGAAGAAGATGAGCCCTATTCATTTGAATAAATGAATATTTTCAGAGCATCTGGATAAAATCACAATATAAAAGTGAATATTATTATTATTATTATTATTATTATTATTATTATTATTATTATTATTATTATTATTATTATTATTATTCAAGACGAACCCTATTCATATGGAACAAGCCTACACGAGCCACCGACTTAAAATTCAAGCTTCCAAAGAATATGGTGTTCATTTGAAAGAATTAATAAAAGGTAATAGGAAAGGTACAAAATAAAAGTCAATTATTGTATATATTATCAGGTAATGGATATTGGTTAATTATAAAGGAAAATTACTCATGAATAAAAAGTTTCCGGATGGTTGTTAATCAAAGAGAACAGTGCCTCAGGAATTTCTGCTAAATTTAGTGATGAGGACTATTTGCTAAGTACTTTATTACGCAAGTGGCACTCAATCAGACAGTAACGTAACACCTGTCAAGACATCATATGCTCATTTATTTTACCCTCAAAAGTACTTTTATAACATTCATTCCCCTATATTTGTTTGAAGTAGTCCCTTGCGTGGAAATTATTACTGTTAAAAAAATAGTCATAGTAGCATGAGCCTTAAAATGGAGAAACAAATCCACAGTTATGTATATGTATATATATTTGAAGATAAAACTGTACAGATGGCTATCGGGAATCTGTACAGTTTTATCTTTAAATATATATAAACATATACATAACTGTGGATTTGTTTCTCCATTTTAAGACTCATGGTTTATCTCTTCCTATTTGTGACATCAGATAACGTACAATTAATTAATCGGTCAATTGCTGCTCAACCTATTAACAACTTTCGTTGATAACTTTTCCTTTCCCTCAACTTCTCAGCTGTGGAATCTTCTTCCGCTTCCGTTTTTCATTTTTTTAACATTTCAATCCTTATAAGCTACCTTCTTTAAAGAAGTCAACCTCTCTTCTTTCGTAGTACAGCAACCTGTTTCTCCCCTCCTTTTCCTTTTGTTATCTTCGGCCCTGGGCTAGAAAAGGTCATTAGGAGCCCGTCTCTTTGGCCTCTGTTAATTCAGAAAATTGCGGAAGGAACAGCAGATAACATATCTGTTTAATCCTTCCTTAGATCAACATATTAAAAAAAAAAAGTCATAATTTGAGTTTTTTCATGATAAAGAGAACGTGGCGGACGAATAGGGTTAAATATAGCTCGGTCAATTTGTTCATTGGTTTTTGTTTATTGAGATTTATTACAGATTTATTCGGTATATTTTTAATTTTATAATTTCATCAGTTTGTTCACTGTTTTCTGTTTATTGCAGATTTATTACAGAGTTATTTGTTATCTTTTTTTTACTTTTTAAGTCTTCTCTCCGATTTTTTCCTTATGTATGTTCAAATTCTGCTTTCAGAAAGCTTCCAAGCACCGCAAGTCGAACATTAATAATGCTAATAATAGCATGAATCGTTAGTCACAGATAAAACTTCATTCTGTGTCCATCGCTTATTGTTTTTATGTTCATTACAGATTTAGTAGATTTTTATTATCAGTTTCATGCACGAGTAGTTTTTTTAACGTCTCTTTGTGTTTTCCTTATGTATGTTAGTATTCTATTTTTAGAAAGGACTGTGAGTGGCATATCAACGATACTAATAATAGCAAGAAATGTCAGTTACAGATACTGCTAAAAATAAACGTGTAAATTCCAGACATCCTCTGTGTGACCATCGCACAGTGACGCTGAATCTCTATGGTTCACAAAATCGAAAGGACAAGAGTTCCTCAGTAATTATATGGGATGGATTAGCCGGGACAGAGTCTTTTGATCTCGAAATTAATGACAATCACTTCCCAGTCGATGGCGTCGAAGTTTCATACTTCGATGTCAAACGCGTTTCAATACCTTTGTGGACTTTGTACTGTAATTAACTGGCAGGGGAATTCAGGTGTAACTGAAAGTAAATCGGCAAAGCGTTCCGCTAGATTTTAAACTTTTAGAAATAAGTTTTGGATAAATATGTCGTCCTTTTAGGGTTAAAAATGAAGTATTTGCTGAAGGGTAATGCATATTTGGACAAATATATAAAGTGCTTTATAAAATGTATTAAAGTAAAACTCTGGGTATGTAATAACTTTCCGAGCATTTAGATATATGATATCTCGGCTATATTTCACACAAGTTTTACGAACTGAAATAAAGTAATCATTGAGTCTCTGAAAAATTTGGAGTTCTAATATAAAGAACTGAGCAAGTTTTAAACAACAATGGATTCAAAAGTATACAGCGACTACTTAACTATGCTAATATCTTAAGCGAGAAATAAAACATAGACTTAAATTAACTCTACCTCGCTCATTAATGAACACGAATAAAATTCATACAAACTTTACCACAATTTCGAGCTGATAAATAAGGAATTTCGTAACTCGGCAGCCATCGTCAATCTTTCAGTGAAGATAATAAAAGAAATATAGTTATTATTAAGGCAAAGGAAAGTTGTCATAACAACAAACAACTGGCGAAAAATATTAAAACTAATTCCCTGCTTTATCGATTCAGTTCGAGGAGCATGAACACAGCGGTTGAAACAACAGTTAAAAAGTAAAAAATGCGCCGAAGTTTCTTCGGCGCAGTCGAGTTTTCTGTACAGCGTACAATGCTGTGTGAAACTTTCAGTCACGGCCCATGAAACTCTTAGCCGCGGCCCATTAAACTCAGCCATAGTCCAGTGGTGGCCTCAGCCACGGCAAATGAAACTTAGCCGCGACCCATGAAAGTCAGCCACGGTCCGGTGATGGCCTGTGTTGTTACTATAGCGGTGCCAGAATTACAATTATGGGTAAATTTAACCTTAAATAAAATAAAAACTACTAAGGCTGGAGGATCGCAATTTGGTATGTTTGAGGCTTGGAGGGTGGATGACCAGCATACCAATTTGCAGCCCTCTAGCCTAAGTGGTTTTAAGATCTGAGTGCGGACACAAAAAGTGAGGGCAGAAAAAATGCGGACAGAAAAAGAGCGGACGGAAAGACAAAGCCGGCACAATAGTTTTCTTTTCAGAAAACTAAAAGGGGGAAAAATTCAGTTAGCAAAGAAAAAAAAGCTATATGAGGGGAAAACAGGGCAAAGCTGAGGAAAACGAAAGCAAACATGTGCTAACGGGGGTAACGGCAGACGAAACACGGCTATGATAAAGAAAGTGGTAGGCAAGGAAAGCGAACAGGAATGCAGGAAAAGCAAATAAGGTCTAGGGAAGGTGAACAGCTTTACGCAAAGTGCACAGTAGCAAAGGGAAAGTGAACAGCTTTAATGCAAAGCGAACAGCAGCTAAGAGAAAGTGAACAGCTTCAACGTAAAGAGAACAACAGCCAAGGAAAAATGAACAGCTTCAATGCAAACTGAACAGCAGCCAAGGAAAGAGAGCAACAAGCGAGGAGAAGGTAACAGCATCCAAGAGAAAGAGAGCAACTAACAGGAAAAGGTAACAGCAACCATGAGAAAGAGGGGAACAAACGAGGAAAAGGTAACAGCAGCCATGAGAAAGAGAGCAACAAACGACGAAAAGGTAACAGCAGCCATTGAGAAAGAGAGCAACTAACCAGGTAAAGGTAACAGCAGCCAAGAGAAAGAGAGCAACAAACGAAGAAATGGTAACAGCAGCCTAGAGAAAGAGAGCAACAAACGAAGAAAAGGTAACAGCAGCCAATGAGAAAGAGAGCAACTAACCAGGAAAAGGTAACAGCAGCTAAGAGAAAGAGAGCAACAAACGAGGAAAAGGTAACAGCAGCCATGAGAGAGAGAGCAACAAGCGAGGAGAAGGTAACAGCAGCCAAGAGAAAGAGAGCAACTAACAAGGAAAAGGTAACCAACAAACGAGGAAAAAACGTAACAGCAGCCATGAGAAAGAGGGCAACAAACGAGGAAAAGGTAACAGCAACCATGAGAAAGAGAGCAACAAACGAGGAAAAGGTAACAGCAGCCATGAGAAAATGAGCAACTAACCAGGAAAAGGTAACAGCAGCCAAGAAAAGAGAGCAACAAACGAGGAAAATGTAAAGCAGCCATGAGAAACAGAGCAACAAACGAGGAAAAGGCAAACAGTAACCAGGAAAAGGAGCAACAAACGAGAAAAAGGTAACAGCAGCCATGAGAAAGAGAGCAACAAACGAGGAAAAGGTAACAGCAGCCAAGAAAAGCAACAAACGAGGAGAAGGAACAGAGCAAAGAGCAACAAACGAGGAAAAGGTAATAGCAGCCATGAGAAAGAGCAACAAACAAGGAGAAGGTAACAGCAGCCAAGAGAAAGAGAGCAACAAACAAGGAAAAGGTAACAGCAGCCATGAGAAAGAGAGCAACAAACCAGGAAAAGGTAACAGCAGCCAAGAAAAGAGAGCAACAAGCGAGGAGAAGGGAACAGCAGCCACGAGAAAGAGAGCAACAAACGAGGAAAAGGTAACAGCAGCAATGAGAAAGAGAGCAACAAACAAGAAGGTAACAGCAGCCAAGAGAAAGAGAGCAACAAACCAGGAAAAGGTAACAGCAGCCATGGTTAAGAGAGCAACAAACAAGGTAAAGGTAACAGCAGCAATGAGAAAGAGAGCAACAAACCAGGAAAAGGTAACAGCAGCCATTAGAAAGAGAGCAACTAACCAGGAAAAGGTAACAGCAACCAAGAGAAAAAGAACAACAAACGAGGAAAAGGTAACAGCAGCCATGAGAAAGAGAGCAACAAACGAGGAAAAGGTAACAGCAGCCAATGAGAAAGAGAGCAACTAACCAGGAAAAGGTAACAGCAGCCAAGAGAAAGAGAGCAACAAACGAGGAAAAGGTAACAGCAGCCATGAAACAATGAACAACTAACCAGGAAAAGGTAACAGCAGCCAAGAGAAAGAGAGCAACTAACCAGGAAAAGGTAACAGCAACCATGACAAAAAGAGCAACAAACCAGGAAAAGGTAACAGTAACCATGAGAAAGAGAGCAACAAACAAGGAGAAGGTAACAGCAGCCAAGAGAAAGAGAGCAACAAACGAGGAAAAGGTAACAGCAGCCATGAGAAAGAGAGCAACAAACAAGGAAAAGGTAACAGCAGCCATGAGAAAGAGAGCAACATACCAGGAAAAGGTAACAGCAGCCATTAGAAAGAGAGCAACTAACCAGGAAATGGTGACAGCAGCCAAAAGCAAGAGAGCAACAAACAAGGTAAAGGTAACAGCAGCCATGAGTTAGAGAGCAACTAACCAGGAAAAGGTAACAGCAGCCATGAGAAAAGAGAGCAACTAACCAGGAAAAGGTAACAGCAGCCAAGAGAAAGAGCAACAAACGAGGAAAATGTAACAGCAGCCAAGAGAAAGAGAGCAACATATGAGGAAAAGGTAACATCAGCCATGAAACAATGAACAACTAACCAGGAAAAGGTAACAAGGAAAGAGAGCAACTAACCAGGAAAGGTAACAGCAACCATGAGAAAAAGAGCAACAAACCAGGAAAAGGTAACAGTAACCATGAAAAGAGAGCAACAAACAAGGAGAAGGTAACAGCAGCCAAGAGAAAGTGAGCAACAAACGAGGAAAAGGTAACAGCAGCCAATGAGAAAGAGATCAACAAACAAGGAAAAGGTAACAGCAGCCATGAAAAGAACATACCAGGAAAAGGTAACAGCAGCCATTAGAAAGAGAGCAACTAAAGGAAATGGTGACAGCAGCCAAAAGCAAGAGAGCAACAAACAAGGTAAAGGTAACAGCAGCCATGAGTTAGAGAGCAACTAACCAGGAAAAGGTAACAAAGAAAGAGAGCAACTAACCAGGAAAAGGTAACAGCAGCCAAGAGAAAGAGAGCAACAAACGAGGAAAATGTAACAGCAGCCAAGAGAAAGAGAAACATATGAGGAAAAGGTAACATCAGCCAAAACAAACAAGGAGAAGGTAACAGCAGCCAAGAAAGAGAGCAACAAACGCCGAAAAGATAATAGTAGCCAATGAGAAAGTGAGCAACAAACGATGAAAAGGTAACAGCAGCCAATGAGAAAGAGAGCAACAAAAGAGGAAAAGGTAACAGCAGCCATGAGAAGGAGCAATAAACGAGGAAAAGGTAACAGCAGCCAAGAGAAAGAGAGCAACAAACGAGGAAAAGGTAACATCAGCCAAGAGAGAGCAACAAACGAGGAAAGGTAACAGCAGCCAATGAAACGAGGCAACAAACGGTAACATCAGCTGAGAGAAAGAGAGCAACATGCGAGGAGAAGAGAACAGTAGCCAAAGAAAGAGAGCAACAAACGAGGAAAGGGTAACACCAGCCGAGAAAAAGAGAGCAACAAACGAGAAAAGGTAACAACAGCCGAGAGAAAGAGAGCAACAAGCGAGGAGAAGGGAACAGTAGCCAAGAGAAAGAGAGCAACAAACGAGGAAAGGATAACACCAGCCGAGAAAAAGAGAGCAACAAACGAGGAAAAGGTAACATCAGCCGAGAGAAAGAGAGCAACAAACGAGGAAAAGTTAACATCAGCCGAGAGAAAGAGAGCAACAAACGAGGAAAAGGTAACAACAGCCGAGAGAAAGAGAGCAACAAGCGAGGAGAAGGGAACAGTAGCCAAGAGAAAGAGAGCAACAAACGAGGAAAGGGTAACACCAGCCGAGAAAAAGAGAGCAACAAACGAGGAAAAGGTAACATCAGCCGAGAGAAAGAGAGCAACAAACGAAGAAAAGGTAACAACAAACAAGAGAAAGAGACCAACAAACGAGGAAAAGGTAACATCAGGAGAGAAAAGAGAGCAACAAGCGAGGAGAGGGGAACAGTAGCCAAGTGCAAGCGACCATCAGAAACACCTCGCTCTCAATGTACGATGCTCTCTTATAAAACAACGAACAACCAGCCATTCGCAGCATCGATTTGGGGCAGAGGAAAGCGAGCATTAGACAGGCTTCGCCGATGTCAGTTGCTGAGCAAAAATGATAACGGCCATTTGTGGCTGTCGTCCGCCATGAACGACGACCGATAATCCCCTCACAAAAAGATGACCGTAATTAAGTCCTAATTGGTCTTGGATTCCATTAACAGATGTCAGCCCTTCCATCGATCATCATTATCTGATAAAACTGACAAGATCCAGGGAGTTGGATGTTGGCAATCTCTGGTGTAATCGGCATTCTAAAACAGTTTGTCATCCATCAGCTGTTTTATATGGAAGAGGGCCTCTTGAAAAAGATGGCGAGGAAAGTGAGAGGAGGGGAAAAGAATCACGAAAAAACTCAATAAAAACATAAAGAATGAAAATGTGCATCTTGCAACACGACATAATTAATGACAAAGCAAGAAGAAACAAAGAGGAAAGTAAAAATGTCCATATCTTCATAAGAAGGCATGATGCCTATTTTGCAGAGAGAGAGAGAGAGAGAGAGAGAGAGAGAGAGAGAGAGAGAGAGAGAGAGAGAGATGGGTGAAAACGTTAGGAGGAGGTCATTAATAAAAGAAATACTTATGGAATGGGTTAGGAGGAGAGAGAGAGAGAGAGAGAGAGAGAGAGAGAGAGAGAGAGAGAGAGAGAGAGAGAGAGAGAGAATTTCCTTAAAAAATGGCACGGGGAGTTATTTCCTTCTAGTGAACGAGTGAGAGAGAATCAGAGAGAAAGAGAGAGACAGATAATAACATTAAGAGTAGGTCATTAGTGGGTAAACGAAAAAACTCCAGGAAGGGACTAAACAGAGAGAGAGAGAGAGAGAGAGAGAGAGAGAGAGAGAGAGAGAGAGGAGTCAAACGCCATCCACTCCTAACTGAAAAAGTTCCATACTTGGTCTCCATCAGGAAGATCTGTTTCCAATGAACGTCACTAATCATTCTTGTTGGGGCAATGGACGTTTCCTAAGTGATTTGTTATTACCTCACACGTGGAGGAAAAGAGATGTTAGACAATAACAGTCCATTAATGATATGAAATACAGATGACTGCGATCAAGGGTATCAGAAAAAGTTTAAATAAAAACGTGGAATTGATGAGACGGCTGGAGTTTTTCTTTTTGGCTTTATTCACGTACTACCATAAATAAAACGTATTCCAGTCAAAGCGTATTATTAAGTAACCGACGAGGCGTAGAAGCGTAAAGAGCTCTTGTAGTATACATTAGAGGCACCTGCCCACTTATAGACGCGCTGGCTAACTGAAAAGATTTAGGAATATAATTTGAAAATGATTATCCACAGCCGATGAAAAATGAACACTTTGGTAAGACCCACACTCCAGTACAGTGAACTACATCAATAGTTCATCCATACAGAACAATGCTATTTTGCGTTTAAAAGTGTTATAGTCCTCGATTTATTTTCAATAGAGAGAGTGTTTTCACTTCAAGAGGAGTCGCTTGAGGTATAAAGAAAACAGCAGAGAGAGAGAGAGAGAGAGAGAGAGAGAGAGAGAGAGAGAGAGAGAGAGAGTGTTTTGAATTACGGAGAACTCGGTTTTTGGTTTGACAAATGGATACCTTTTCCATGGCGAATTTGGCATCATTCACTTGTCCTTATATACAGGAGAAGTTACTTTATGACCTGAAAAAGGGATCTCTTAATGGCCTCTTGAATTATAGATGCACAAACACACTTTTTACACGCGTAACTTTTTATGGTCATGAATATTAAGCCATAAACACCCCTCATGTCGACTTCACTCTTACCTTGCATCGAACCTGGCAGGATCAGATGCACTTATCATATATAATTTTCTTTTTGTGTGAGGTATTCTCAAGGAAAGTAATATTGATATTAAAGACTCTTTGTGTTTATGCATATATATATATACATATATAATATATATATATATATATATATATATATATATATATATATATATATATATATATATATATATATATATATATATATGTATATGTATATATTTCAAACACTAAGCTATTTCATCAAAATTACGCCCTCATATATAAACAGGAGAGAGAGAGAGAGAGAGAGAGAGAGAGAGAGAGAGAGAGAGAGAGAGAGAGAGAGAGAGCTCTACATGAAAGATCTGGATTGCAATGTAACAATGTAAATAAAACCAGAATATATATATATATATATATATATATATATATATATATATATATATATATATATATATATAATATCTCTCTCTCTCTCTCTCTCTCTCTCTCTCTCTCTCTCTCTCTCTCTCTCTCTCTCTCTCTCTCTCTCTCTCTATGCGCTTATATGAGGGCACAATTTTGATGAAATACCTTAGTGTTTGAAATATATATATATATATATATATATATATATATATATATATATATATATATATATATATATATATATATATATATATATATATACTCTATATATATATAATTGCATAAACACAAATATATATATTATATATATATATATATATATATATATATATATATATATGTATATATATATATATATATATATATATATATATATATATATATATATATATATATATATATATATATATATATAGTTCAAACACTACGCTATTCCATTAAAAGTACGCCCTCATATAAACGCACAGAGAGAGAGAGAGAGAGAGAGAGAGAGAGAGAGAGAGAGAGAGAGAGAGAGAGAGAGCTCTACATGAAAGATCTGGAATGCAATTTAAATAAAACCAGAATATTAAACCTACATAGGCGGAGCCACAGGCAAAATTGAAATTACTCTAAACGACATGACGTCAGAACAATTTTCCACTCTCAGAGCAGAGATGGCCGCCTAACAAGGACTTGTATCCTACTGCAGGATTCATTACTGGATCAAAAGTTGTCGGATACAATGGAAAGCCCTTTCAGTGCTTCCCTTTGACAATTGGAAATTCAATTATTTTATTTTTGCCGCATAAGTTGATATCTTTCTTATACCGTCTTATGCCAAATCCTGACTAGATGATGATCTTATTGCCATTAATTGGCAATATCTAAAAAATAAAAAATAAAAATGAATGTAAGAAAATGAGAAAGTGCATGGCCCAAAGGTAGCGATGATTCCATCTTCCGATTGAAGGAGTAACACAGAAATCAAGAAAAACAGAGGCGAAGAAAGATTTTCAAAGCCAGGAGGCGGGCACAAATTTCAAGATATGCGAGCTAAATTAAAGCTACAATAATTTATGATTTTATGAAATCTAGGCTGTCATGCCAAGTACTGGGGACTTTTGCCATTCAGTGCTAAACAGAGAAAATCCGGTAGGTCAGTAAGACAGAAAAACCAAAAAAATAAAGGAGATATAGTTAAGGGATCTAAAGGTGAAATTGGGAGCAAAACGTACAGTTGCACTAAGAAGTAACATTTTAGAGAGTTTGGGCAGCAAGACTGAAAAAGGAAGTGGGAGTGGAGGTACAGTAAAAGGCTAAAAAGTGGGTGCAGCCCAGGGGAGAAACGACACTGCTAACACCCTTTTAGTAATGCTTACAGTACCCTAAGTGAGGTGCACTGACAGTACCACTCCCCTACGGAATCAAAACTATGATGCGGCCAGTGAGTCTGAGGGTTCATTATCTTGCACTGGCAACCTACAGCTCTGAAACTGATGACCGGTAGGCAGCCAGGGCACGGTGATAAAACCCCCAAAAGTGCTGGTTGTGGCTAAAGTTTGAAAGATAAGAATGACATCAAAAGGATACGTAGTACAGGGAGTTATAAACAAACCCAATTTTTTTTTTTTTTTGGGGGGAAATTTACATACGGGAAAGGATAATCTAAAAGCGAGAGTCTGAACTCGGTGTAATTTCTCTTTCCGCGCAAGACCTTAGTAAGGTCCACCACGAAAAGGATAACAGGTAAATGACACATAACTGACAGTTCCAGAGTAATTATAGGAAATTATGTCCGTCCTCGTCCAAAGTTTACTCGCAACTCAAGGAAAATAGGAGGTATATTTTCAAAGGTGGGGTCGTTCTTGATGGCTAAAACGCTTCCTGGGAAAATATTGCCCACCGCAGAGAGAAAAAATAGTTTAATAACGTATGTTAATTACACCCCTGAATCCCCGCGGGAAAAGTTGTTGGGTTTAGTCAACAACTGTGCAACAACAAAATTCTCTTTCCTGAAGAATGACGGGAGAGTTTACAGACCCAGGTACTTGGAAATTTTGCTAGATTGTGATTAATCATCTTAAAGGGATAGTGGATGTTTGTTTTACACGTGGGTTTTCTGTCCGCACTCTTTTCTGTCCGCCCTCAGATCTTAAAGACTACTGAGGCTAGAGGGCTCATCAAACATCCAATCCAAATTACAGGGCTCTAGCCTCGGTACTTTTTATTTTATGTAAGGTTAAAGTTAGCCATAATCGTGCTTCTGGCAACGACATAGGATAGGCCACCACCAAGCCGTGGTTAAAGTTTCACGGGTCTCGGTTCTTACAGCATTATACTGAGACCACCGAAAGATAGATCTATTTTAGGTAGCCTTGATTATACACTGTTTTTTGTTTTGCGCCGAAGAAACTTCGGCGCAACTCGGCGCATTTTTACTTTTTTGTTTATTATCTGTCCATTAATAAAGAAGCTTATTTCTACTGTTATGTGAACGCAGCCAATGTTTATATATTTTTAAAATAATTTTCTAATGAGTCTTTTTTTATTGCTACTGCTGAACGTAAATCTCCCTTTCATAATAAGTCTTCCAAGTTTTCAACTGCAATTGCATTTTTAAATTATATACGTCACCTCAAATCTAGAAGACTTTATTGCATTCGTATAATTCTCTCTCTCTCTCTCTCTCTCTCTCTCTCTCTCTCTCTCTCTCTCTTTCTCTCTCTCTCTCTCTCTCCTGTAACATTCACCATTACTATTTACTAATGAAATTACAACCAAACGATCCTCGTCCTGTTCTCTCTGTAAAATTCTGATTACTTTATTGATGAAATCACAACAAAACAGTAATTGTTCTGTACGGGTAAACTTTTATTATTGTTGGTTTACTTTGCTGTCAAATAAAAACAGTGAATTTTTGGTTGATGAATGATGATATTAAATATTTACTACTACGCAATTTGCTTAATTACAAGAGGTTCAATGTTTTCAAGCTGCGAAATTGTCAAAAGAGGAAATTAAAACTTTCTATATTAAATGAAAACCTTTTAAGCACTTGAAGCAGTTACACGCATATATCAAACGCGCGCGCACACACACACGCACACGCACACACACACACACATATATATATATATGTATAAAATGCATCTCTCTCTCTCTCTCTCTCTCTCTCTCTCTCTCTCTCTCTCTCTATATATATATATATATATATATATATATATATATATATATATATATAGATAGATAGATAGATAGATAGATAGATAGATAGATATATATAGATAGATAGATAGATAGGTAGATAGATAGATACATTAGAAGTAATCAACAGCCAATCAAGTGTGGATAAGAAATAATTTTCTAAATTACATAGAGATCGAATCAGGTAATTAAAACTGAAAGGTATGGGCGTTGCCAAATGAATTATTTCTGTTCCACAAGTGATTGTGTGTCGATTACTTCTGTCAAATTCACTAAAGGATATTTCAAATGAAATTCAATCAATTTGTTCACTGTTGGATCAGGAAGTTGGGTAAAACTAGCTGGTATGCTAGGCAGTAAGCCTACTTAGGTAAAGGCCTTAGGTTCGGTGGTACTGACGTTCCAACTCCTCTTTTATGACTGAAGTGGTTCAGTTGGTAGTGCCCTTGCCTTTCATTTGAAAGACCTGGGTTCGATGCTGATGTGAGTCAGAAAATCACACACACACACACACACACACACATATATATATATATATATACATATATATATGTATATATATATATATATATATATATATATATATATATATATATATATATATAAAATTTTTATCACACCGTGATTTATATACAATCATGAAGCTACAAATGTCGTTTAATATCAAATTCACGCTACCTCGAGTATCTCCGATGGAGAATTATCACCGAAGGGGAATTTATATAAGTGATAAATGAACAGGTACCACTGGGACGCGAACCCTTGACACGGACCCATTCAACGACTCAGTGGACGTTACCACCGCGCCATCTTGAGTAGCGTGAATTTGATATTAAACGACATTTGTAGCTTCATGATTATATATATATATATATATATATATATATATATATATATATATATATATATATATATATATATATATATATATATATACTTGTAAATACGTGGGTGTCAATTAAATTAGGGTTTTCTACATTTCTATTTCATTCAATGCTTTGTAGTGAGGAGCGTATCAAAGCGTAAGAAAATAAAAGTGCGAGAAGTTAAAAGGTCATTAGGGCAATCTAAAAAGCAATATTGCTGTAATAATAATAATAATAATAATAATAATAATAATAATAATAATAATAATAATAATAATAATAATAATAATAATACTGTACATACTGGAATGTCTGTGCATGAGTACGGATGGAGAAAAATCTGACGGACACCATTGCTTTAAAGTTTCTACTTTAAGCATCGCCATAGTTGTGACATTAACCTTAAAAAGACAGTTTTCCCTTGCTGAAAAAAAAGTGCTTTCAGCGCAATCGTTTTCTGTATATAATATAGTTAAGTCCACCGAAAACAGATCTATCTTCCGGTGGTCTCGGTATAATGCTGTATGAGCCGCGGCCCATGAAACTTTAACCACGGGCCGGTGGTGGCCTATCTATATTGCTGCCAGAAGCGCGATTACGGCTAACTTTAACCTCAAATAAAATAAAAACTACAGAGGCTCGAGGGCTGCAATTTGGTATGTTTGATGATCGGAGGGGGATGATCAATTTACCAATTTGCAGCCCTCCAGCCTCAGTAATTTTAAGATCTGAAGGGGGCAGAAAAAGTGCGGACAGACAGTCAAAGCCGGCAAAATAGTTTTCTTTTCAGAAAACTTGAAAATGTTATACAGGAATCCCTATAAACGTTTTCTTGAGTTATCAATATGGTCTTCAAAAGATTACATCTAATCACCATTTCTGTTGACCCAAAATGACATAATTATCAGTTTTCCTGGAATTTAATTCGTCCAAACAACAATGAAATTAATTGAAATATTACCTCCATATTATTCCTTTCATTATAACTTTTATTATTATTACAATTAATCATAATAAGCACGCACTCACATGAAACTAGTATAATTGCACTGACTTAATTAGATGTAGCCACAGAATAAACTTCTCTTTAGTGGGTAAAAATACTACAAAATAAATGCTCGAAACTTAAGTGCATACAAATTTGAACTATTAAACAAACAAGCACGTAGAAAGCTAAATATAAACCATCTAAAGGCACTATAATAATAATAATAATAATAATAATAATAATAATAATAATAATAATAATAATAATAATAATAATAATAATATTATAATAATAATAACAATAATAATAATAATAATAATAATAATAATAATAATAATAATAATAATAATAATAATAATAATAATAATAATGTTCTTACAAATAACAAGAGGGACATCTAATGCCATTCTTTATTTCACATTCCTGTTTTGTTTTAAATCCCTAATAGAGGGCTTTAACTATGGTTTTCTTATACTGTTCCTTCGCATACCAAAATGATTATTCACTTACGGTATTTGACGTGTGTTCAGGCTTGAGTATACGCACAAAGACATCCTACAAACGCCTAAATACGCATCCAGTCAACAGCATAAAGCGCGCACAAACTTATAAATCATCCCTATTTGACCCTCACGCGCGCATTACCATAGGGATCATGAAAAAATAAAATCTCACACTGAGATAAATTTTCCGTTCGTCATGCAAGGAATGGATTGTAGAGTTTAGGCCAAAGGCCAAGCACTGGGACCTATGCGGTCATTCAGCGCTGGAAAGGAAACTGAGAGTAGGTAGGTTTGAAAGGTTAAGTAACAGGAGGAAAACCTCGCAATTGCACTAAGAAAAATTTGTTACGAGAAGGTGGAAAGTAAGATGGAAGAAAGAGAATATGAAGGGAGGTACAGTAAAAGGAATGAAAGGGGTTGTAGCTAGGGGCAGAAGGGAAGCTGCAAAGAACCTTAAGTAACCCTAAGGCATGCCTACAGTGCACCACATGAGGATGTACAAATTCAACAATCAACCCTACTTTGCCACAACGCACGCAATAACCAAAGAATCGTGTAAAAATAAAAATGTCCGCTCGACATCTAAGGGAAAGGCCACACTTCCAGCAGATCACCAGTGCTTTGGTGAAGCCATCACCTGACAGACGATTAATGCACCTGTGACGCCAAAAGCGGGGAGGTGTGAAAAAAGGCCCATTAATTTTTTGCTTGATTGAAAGGTATTCGGCGCTTGGGGCGCTTGCAAATCGAGCAGCAGAAGCAATAAACGGCGGCCATCGTTTATAGATTTTCAAACAGATTATTTCGGGGAGTCTGTGGTGGTTGCTTCTGTCTTTTCGTAAACAACGCTTCGGAGAAAAACAGCGTTTGGACCAATGATGCGAAAAAATTGGGAATTCGTTTCGTCCTGAATTATGATTTAAACCTTATGATTTGGACGAATTTTCATAATAATTAAATTGAACATTCATTTTAGCAAGCTTAGGAAACTAAATCAGACAGCAACTTTACTGTGCCCTACATATACATACCTGCTGTATACATGCAAACAAACAAACAAACATATATATATATATATATATATATATATATATATATATATATATATATATTATACACACACATATATTATATTACATATAATATATATATATATATATATATATATATATATATATATATATATATATATATATATATATATATATATATAGATAGATAGATAGATGGATAGATAGATAGAGATATAAAATATTCGCATCAAATTCGTTTAGACAAAAGAAAAAACTAAGTATTGGTGAGAATTAATATGATTTGAAACTCACCGTAATTTGCGTGAGCAATTTAAATATAAAACACTTTGCTAATTGCATTAGTAATTTATGTCTGAACCATTCTTTTCCATTATTTTAAATGGAAGATAAAAAGTTATTATTTTAATAGACTCGGAACATTAAAAAATAGACACCATTTTATTCTGATGTTACAAATCTCTCAGGACTTTTTAATCGAGTGCCTTCATCTTCACTTCTCTCTTTAGTCGGGGGAGAATCCAGAGGTCTACACTGGGCCCTCATTCTATCAGAGGACTGCATAAGGCTGGCTAAGCCTAAATGGACCAACCACTCAGTCTTTATAATAAACTTTCGTATCACCTTCGTCTGTATCGTACTAAGTCAGTATTTTAAGACTTGAAGTGCTATTGGTCATTCATTTAAGCTTTTAAGTCTAGCAGTCCAGAAGGCGACGCTTCTTCCCATTTTTCCAATAAAATTTCTTCATTTGAAGAAGCAAGTCTATAGCTTCTTTAAAGGGATTCTTGTACATTTTCTTTTCTCTCTCTCTCTCTCTCTCTCTCTCTCTCTCTCTCTCTCTCTCTCTCTATTTTAGAACAGGGAGATTAGCCAGGAAGATTGGACACAGGGAGATTGGACAGAGACTGGGAGATTGGGCAGAGAGACTGCCAGTTCCAGTCCGTGATGGTCTTCGCCTGAAAAAAAAAAAGGAATATTACCAATCCGGGCCGCCAAGCGTTCTTCATTTCGCTAATTGACTCCAGCGTTCAGTCCTGGTTAATCCACATCAAGCAAGAGGCAGCCCGTTGTTGTAGGTATTCCCGTCTCTCGTTCCTTTTGCGAACATTCAACAATCACACTTGCCTCTCATGAGGGGGATTGTGCCCGCCAGCAGCTCCTTTTAGGAGGATTGTGGCTCCTTTTGTGAAAAATGAAAATTGGAAAAAAAGGTAAAGAATTTATACAGATGATGGTGACGGTGACTGTTTGATCTCTTGTAGGCTGGCAAAGAAACACGAGCAAAGATATGTCTCTTTAATAAGAGATTACTGTACAAACTGACGGCTAAACAGAGACTAACCGTATTCGTTACATACATACAAAGAAAAGTATTTACAGAACTCTCGCTTGTTTATTTACATTCGAAACCAATTACCATTACAATATAATTATCGAACCACCCATTACATAACTAGTAAACAAATGAATATGGACATTTGGAGGTATATCACACCTCCCCCTAAGACGTCTAGGGTAATAATATTATAATCCCTGGCGTCTGAATATCCTTCTTATTCATATGTATTTTCTTCCATTTTACTTGTAGACGATCAGGTTCTTTCCTATGCCGCAAACTACGACGTGGAGCTGGTGTAGGCAGGATTGATTGCTAATAACCTCAGCAGTAGAATTATCTTGTGACTTCACATCATTTGGTTTTACTGGGAGTATTAGTTGCATCAAGGCTTGATCCATATATTGGTAGAAAAGGTCGATGAGGTCTCAGGAACTTTCGGTTCCTCCACAAAATGCGCCCACTGCCCATCTTTATGAGATAATCTCGCCTTGATCAATGCCGACAACAACACCTGGGCGATTCCAAAGTCCTGTGGTGTGATCTTGAACATCAACATAACTACCCATTTTCAAATGAGAAAGGGGTCTGGCAGTACTGTCGTATCGTTGCTTCGCCTGACTTCGCAAATGCTCTGCTTTAACATCACATTCCTCTGCTTTCTTTTGCCACTTTTTGGCAAATGAGCGACGATGTGTTGGAATAAAAGACCTGAGGGGATGACCAAATAAAACTTGAGCTGGTGATCTGCCATCAGCACGAGGTGTATTCCTAAGCTCCAACATTCCACGGGTAAATTCATCCGCATCCAGGTTCCCATTCTTAGCAGTAGTCATAATCAGCTTCTTGATAATTTTCACTGATGCTTCTGCATGTCCATTTGCCTTCGGATTATATGGCGAAGTAATGCGATGTTCTACTCCCAGCGAGATAAAAACGTCTCAAACCTGACGAAGCAAACTGTGGTCCTCCATCAGTTTTCAACAAAACAGGAACACCAGTATCTGAAAATATAGCCCTCAGTGACCGTATTAGATTGGATGCAGAAGCTATACCCTGGCACGAAGATACACAAGGCCATCCAGACAACCTGTCAATATAAACAAGATAAGTACGACCCATGACATGAAAATAATCCGCAGATACGGATTCAAAAACTCTACTTGGTAGATCTTCTTCTTGCCATAGAGGTTCATTTCTTTGATTTGGTAGAAGAGGACGGCATTTGATACAAGAAGAAACCATGTTCTCAATATCTCTGCCAATTTTAGGCCAGTAAACAGTTTGTCGCGCCCTCCTTTTTGTGCGGTCTATTCCCTGATGACCATCGTGAAGACATTCAAGAGTTTCCGTCGAAGACTCTTGGGTATAAGAAGTCTTGCTCCATAAACAATTAGGTCATCATCTACAGCAAGCATATCACGTATATTCCAGAAAGGCCTGAGTTCTACTTCCAAATTATGGCAGTGTTCAGGAAAACCTTTCATTATAATTTTCAAGTGAATTGTATTCTGCATCTTGTTCAGCAGCAACACGTACCTTTTCCAGCGTTTTGTCCTTTAGGGGTGTCAGAAGTACACCATCTTCATGCATGTCAAGGGCATTCACAATTGCAACATGCAAAGGATCAGTGGATCCATCCTCATTCAAACAATTTTCTTCCGTAGGATCCTGAACTGGTGCACGCGATAAAGCATCTGGAATACAATGAATACTTCCCTTCTGCCAGTGGACAGTAAAACTGAAATTACTTAGCTTCTCCCTCATGCGTTGAAGTCTAGGGTTTTCAATTTCACCAAGTGACTTACTGTTAAGAATTGGTATCAATGGTCTATGATCTACCACAACATCAAAATGAGGTAATCCAGCCAAGTAAGTATGACATTTCTTTATTGACCATAATACAGCTGTCATTTCCAGCTCTATCACAGAATATCTCGTTTCAACATCTGAAAGGAATCTTGAGCCACATTGCGTTAGTTTCCAGTCCGTTCCATGCTTTTTGAAGTAAAACAAATCCCAAACCATGCAGTCGCGATGCATCTGTCTGCAACATGGTTGGCAAAGTTGCATCAAAATGTGCAAGTACAGGGGTGCAGTAAGTGCTTCCTTCACTCTCCCAAAAGACAAATCATGCTGTGTTGTCCAACACCATTCATTACGCTGCCTCAGTAAATCTCTGAGTGGTTGTGCTTCATGTGCAATTACTGAAGAAAAACTTCAAGCTGATTAACAAGTCCATAAAAGATCGAAGATCTGTTATATTTTAATGGTACAGGAAAGTCTGCAATAGCCAAAACTTTGCGGGAATCAACTGTGTAGCCATGGCTCGAGATTTTATACCCACAAAAATCAACTACACGTTTTGCAAAGCAAATTTTCTGAGGATTAAGAGTTATCCCATACTCATCACATCTTTGCAAGATAGAAATAATATGGGGTAGATGATCCTTATAAGAATAATCGTATGCAAGAACATCATCAACTATCTTTACAGTTTGTGGTATGTCACCAAGAGCTTGGTCTCCTCTTCGATTATATTCATCTCCTGAAGAAATAAGTCCCATTACCGCTCGCTTGAATTTATAGCGACCCCATGGGGTAATGAAACATGTGAGATCCTGGTCTTCTTCTGCAATCTTGACTTGGAAATATCCCATTTTTGCATCTAGTGTAGAGAACCACCTTGCCCCGGTGCTAATCAAGCTACTGCATCATGTGGTGATCGTACAGGATAAGTGGGTCTACATACATACTTATTAAGCTTAGTCAGATCGACACACAATCTTACTCCATTTGGCTTCTTAGCAACAGGCACTATGGGATGACACCATTCTGTTGGATGCTCAACCTTACAGATAATATCTTTCTCAAAAGTTCATCAAGCTGATCCTTTATTTCCGACCTCCAGCTGTATGGTATAGTGCGCGGGGCTGTCACAGCAAATGGTCTCACATTCTCAGACAACTTTATATGCATGGGACCTCCATGCATCTCCCTCAGTGTTTTGTGGCACCAAATACCCGAGGAAATGCTGATACCAAAGCTGCAGCATGCTCTGCCCTTTCTTCTTCAGTTGGATCACGTTCATAAGGCCACCTTGGAAGTGCAACAGGAGCATGAACTACATTACAAGTATTGTCTTTTTTTTCTTTGTAGTCCTTTGAGCCCTTCTCTTCATCTGGATCTACAGACAGTCGTACGGGAAGAGAATTAATTTGAGCAGGAAAATCCTCCGGTAGAATTCCCAAAGCAATAGAATCAAACCAGCTTAATAAAGCCCCCTTTACTTCTTTCACCACAGTTATTTCAGCTTGAGTTTGTCGATCACCAAGCGAAAGGTGTGAAGTAAAAGCTCCCACACAGTTAAGGGTCTGATAACCAGCCGAACAAAGCTTTTCAATTTTAGAAGGTTCAAGCATATAGGGATATATACCAAGAGACCTCGCTACATTGAGGCCCATCACCGTTGCTTCTGCTCCCGAATCCGGTGTCCATAGTATAGAAGAATTCCCTGCAGGATGGGTAATGTGAATCTGGACTTTCGGGGTTGCTTGAGAAATGGCACTGCTAACATACACATCACTTATGATCCTATGTACATCCCTGTTAAGTCTACCATTTGACTTTAGTTTCGAATCTTTACTCTTTTTCAGCAAAGAGGAGTTTCCTTTCCTGTTGACCTACACACAACAACAGCAAAATGTCAATCTTTCCACATTGGGAACACTTTTTGTCCTTTTGCCTTACAAACATTCATGTCAGAATGTCGATCTTTTCCACATCTAAAGCATTTTCATTTTTATATAAACTGTTGGGTGCTTTCTTGTAGTCTCTTTTGTACCGTGAAACTTTTGATATACTCTGTGGGATCATTCCTCGTATTGTAGCGCTATTCTCATTAGCACTCTCAGAAGCTCGACAAATATCTACAGCCCTCTGCAAATTCAGGTCCTTCTCCTCTAGCATACGTTTTAGAGCTTGTTCATCACAAGTGCCAACAACAATACGGTCTCTCAATCTATTGTCCATACACGAAGAACAAAATCACAGAATGCTGCAATTTCCCGGATACCACAAAGGAAATCGTCGAAACTCTCACCTATTTCTTGTTTCCTAAGGTAAAATTCTCTTCTGTCGACGATGATATTCCGTTGACCGCGCAAGTGACTTTCCATGGCATCAAGTATAGTTTCAAGATTTGCATCAGCCGAAAACGAGAGGCCATATCGTAATGTTCGTGTCAGTCTTCATCTAAAGAGAAGCGAGAACCGACCTTTGCTCAGCAGGTGTTAATGACTTGATTCCAGTCAGCATTGCATACCCTTCAAATTTATGCCGCCAAGCATCGAACTCCTTCAAAGAGACTGACGATGACAGGTGAGGTGCGGGTGTGGCACTATGGGAGTTTTATACCGGTACTGCGCATCATTTTGCGTGTTTTCAGCACCTCCACTTCGTTGACGATTTTCGTTGACATTTCCATTTTGCGCGCTCATCATGGTTTCTAACATCGTAGCTAAACGTTCTTCCCTCTTCTGAGCCATATCCGCTTGCTTCGCCAGCAGCTCCGTCAATTGTTGTAGTTGCTCTTCCATCGTGTCAATCAAATCTTAAATTTTGAATCACCTCTGACTACGATCATTCCACCAGCAGAACAGACCCTACTCACTGCACCATGTTTGATCTCTTGTAGGCTGGCAAAGAAACACGAGCAAAGATATGTCTCTTTAATAAGAGATTACTGTACAAACTGACGGCTAAACAGAGACTAACCGTATTCGTTACATACATATAAAGAAAAGTATTTACAGAACTCTCGCTTGTTTATTTACATTCGAAACCAATTACCATTACAATATAATTATCGAACCACCCATTACATAACTAGTAAACAAATGAATATGGACATTTGGAGGTATATCACAGTGACTCAGATCGTGACTCCTCTACCGTAAAGGACGATAATTTTTTTTTATTACTTAGGTTAAACAGCCATTATATGCTCTGAATGCCCAACCACGTCTTCACGCGCATAATCAAATGGTTTTTAAATGAGATAGACGGAGAAGTGATAATAGAAAAGAGCAGTGAGGTATACAGGGTACACAGAGGGTGCAGAATTCAGGCTAGAGTACACACACACACACACACACATATATGCATATATATATATGCATAGACAGTATATATATATATATATATATATATATATATATATATATATATATATATAATGTGTGTGTGTATTTATACATATATATGTATATACGTACACATATATATATTAGCTGGCCAACCCAGTGCTGCCTGGTAAAACTCTGAATAACCGATAAACTCTCTCTCTCTCTCTCTCTCTCTCTCTCTCTCTCTCTCTCTCTCTCTCTCTGTATATACAGTATATATATATATATATATATATATATATATATATATATATATATATATATATATATATATATATATATATATATATATATATATATATATATATATATATATATATATATATATATATATATAGTTTATCAGTTATTCAGAGTTTTACCAGGCAGCACTGGGTTGGCTAACTAATATATATATATATATATATATATATATATATATATATATATATATATATATATATATATATATACGTATATACATATATATGTATAAATACACACACACACACACACATATATATATATATATATATATATATATATATATATATATATATATATATATATATATATATATATATATAATATGGGTAGTTCGAGAAACGAAAGACAATAATCGGCAACATTCTGTGACGGTAAAGAGTTATTTTTCCTCCTCACCTCAAACAATTTGGAGCTAGATATAGCTGGCTATAACTATTATAAACGTGGTAGAGGTGAATACAAAGATCAAAGAAAACAGCATTACTTGGTTACTAACGGAAGGTGCATGGTTCGAATTTAACTGCAATAATACAACTGAAGACTGAAATAAGAACACTGGGCTTAGAAAAGGAAGTTAATAGTTAGTGGGTTAAGTATTTGTTATGAAATGTTAAAAGTGAAAAGTCTGAAAGTAAAAGGAAATAAGTAAATATGCGCCAAAGTTTCTTCAGCGCAGTTGAGTTTTCTGCACAGCGTATAATCAAGGCCACCGAAAACAGATCGATCTTTTGGTGGTCTCGGTATAATGCTGTATGAGCCGTGGCCCATGAAACTTTAACCACGGGCCGGTGGTGGCCTATCCTATATCGTTGCCGGAAGCACGGTTATGGCTAACTTTAACCTTAAATAAAATTAAAACTACTCAGATTACAGGGCTGCAATTTGGTATGTATGATGATTGGAGGGTCGAAGATCACCATACCAATTTGCAGCCCCCTAGCCTCAGTAGTTTTTAAGATCTGAGGCGGACAGAGAAAGTGCAAACAGAAAACGTGCGGACGGACTGACGACAATGCCGGCAGAAATGTTTTCGAAAACTAATACATTTTCGAAAACTAAAAGTTGTTTGTGGCATTCATGTACTGAGAACAAAACTTACGGTGAAGCAATTTAAAGGACGTCAAGGATGTATGAACACTTTGTGATAAAGATGTATAATAGATAGAGTAAGTTATTTTAAGTGATTAAGAGTTTTTAAGATAGAAGTAAAACCTGTCAGAGTATATACAACTACTAAGATAAGGACTGGTTTAGTGTAAAAGTGGGTCTGAGACAGGAACTTCCTATATATACAGTACATGGCTGTTTAATATTTCCAAAGGTGTGGTGGAGCAAAAAATGCAGATGAAAGATAGTATAGATGTAAGTGAAAGGTTGTGGATTATATGAGTCATGAACAGCGAGTGGAATGGCTGTTGTTTGCAACTGATGCGCCGAAGCTTCGCAATCCAGTTTTCTGTACAGCGTATAATCAAGGCCACCGAAAATAAATCTAACTTTCGGGGTCTCGGTATAATGCTGTATGTGCCGAGGCCCATGAAACTTAACCTCGGCCCGGTGGTGGCCTGTTCTATATCGCTGCCAGAAGCACGTTTATGGCCAACTTTAACCTTTAAATAAAAAAAAACTGTTGAGGCTAGAGGACTGCAGTTTGGTATGTTTGATGATTGGAGGTGGGTGATCAAAATACCAATTTGCAGCCATCTAACCTCAACAGTTTTAAGATCTGAGGCGGACAGGAAAAGTGCGGACGGACAGACAAAGCCGGCACAATAGTTTTCTTTTACAGAAAACAAAAATTTGACTGGGAATAGTGAAAAGAAACTGCAGAAACCACCGGTGAAAGACAAATGGAAAGGGGAAGGGTGGGGGGTTGCAGGTTAGCACTAATGGATGGATGAATCAGATCATTCTATCTAGATTCAACTAGCCTTGTGCTGGCACGGGCTCTTGCTCTTCAGCAGCCCGTAACCCAGATGATTTTTCTGACGGTTTGGTCATTTGGAAAGAATGGGAAACGATGGGATGGTGAAAAATGTATAAATTGAAAGTGTTAAAAAGTGTTGGAAGACAGAGTGAGAGTTCCTGAAATGGAAGAGCTACAGAATCCATGACATGTAAGAGTGCAATGCAGAGTGTGTATTGGTGTTCAACACCCTGTTCATGAGCCTTTCGTATAGGTGCATGTAGCAGCTTATCAAAGTTTTCTACACAACGGTTCACCCATGATTTAGTATTTCAACAATGAATGCAACCGTAAACACCGTGTTATTTTTTGTTTTGGAGAAACACTCTGTTCCAGGAAACGGCTTTATATTGAATGAAATATGTGCCCAGGCGCCATTGTATTCTCCGAAACATATAAAAGCTGTATATGTATTCATTTTCTAACCTTAGGCAGATGAATGCATACTGGAATATAAAAAACACGAATGCTTTTCATTAGTTTTGTTTCAAAACAGGGGATTATGACTGAACAACAATACCTAATGGAAATACAGTGTTTTGATTGTTATAACATGTACTTTTTCTATGGGACTT
>NC_089799.1:19339901-19369901 GCF_040412425.1 Macrobrachium rosenbergii
ATATATATATATATATATATATATATATATATATATATATATATATATATATATATATACACATTCGAAAACACATAATTACTGGAAAAGCAGAATGACCTTGACACCTACACTAGAGGTGAAACAAAGCCTAAGAATAATTGTTTTAGCCTGAACTGAAAGAACTTTTCTGAAATGAAGAGAACTGCTCTGATGATGCTCTGGGAATCTCACCGAAATCATTAATGCTATTCCTAGTCAAGAGAAGTTTAATTAGACCATTATTCTTTCAGATATGACTTTAAGACCGCTTAACTAAAGATTCTTCATTACTACAGTTCATTTCAGGTATATCTAAATGTAAAACCAATTTGGACCCGGAACATGGTTATGTAAGTTCTTTCAACTAAATATACTAATATATATATATATATATATATATATATATATATATATATATATATATATGTATATAAATGTTGAGATAAATAAATATATATACATATATAAATATATATATATATATATATATATATATATATATATATATATATATATATATATGAGATTATTATTCTCTATATATATGACTCTAAGATAATTTAACAAGAGCTGAGTCATTATTCCAGTTCAACTCGGCTTTATCTAAGATCTCACATGTGAAACCAATTCAGACTCGAAATAGAGTTATATAAGTTCCTTCAATTAAACATACCTATATTTCCACTTTTCTTCAGCTATTTCTATATCGGCGGGATCACGAAGCCTCGGAAGGTAAATAGCATTCTGTTGATATTCTAGGAAAAAGGATCCTAATGGCAAACGGAAATAAGTAGTTTTCTATCCCCATTAATAACGGAACATCACGCACGCTGAAAAACATGAACCCGACGGGGAAGGACGATCGTTTCTATTATGTAACTGCCACTGAATACTTCTCTAGGCGTCTCCCCATATCAGGTCTTTGGGGAGAGAATGATATTCTCGCTTTCTGTTGTTATTTTAGGCTCAGCTCCATTTACTGGAAGTTTATTTGGGATGTGGGAATTCTACATTTTTCACATAAATGATGTGGACGTTTCCGTATGCATAACAACAACGAAGATTAAATCATTACGGGATAGGTTAGATACGCTCCTTTGCAACTGCAGGTGAATGCATGGAGCAGCAACGATAACGGCAAGATTGATGACAATAATGATAATAACACGCATTTTACATGTATGAAGATATAAAATATATGAAGTGTTAAAAGTGCGTGAAGATATAAAAATGTAGGAGACATAAAAATTCCTGAAGAGATCAAAATGTATGAAGAGATGAAAATGCATGAAGGCATAAAAATTTATCACGTGATTAAAGATGTATGAAGAGATGAAAATGGGGTGATTAAAATGTATGACGAGATGAAAATGGGGTGATAAAAATGTATGACGAGAGAAGAATGCTGGAAGAGATAAAAATATATGAAGATATATAAATATATGGAGATAAAAATATGTGAAGAGATAAAAATAGAATAAGAGATAAAAATGTAATAAGAGATAAAAATACATGAAGACATAAAAATGAATGAAGAGATAAAAACCCCGAAGAGACAGAAGCGCACGAAGAGATAAAAAAATATATGAAGAGATGAAGATATAAATTGTATAAAGAGAAAAATACCTGCGCACGAAAAAGTCAAGGACACAGGGACTAACGCACCCCGCCCCCATCAAAAAAAAGAAGAAGAAAAACGCCGCTGGAACGGGTCAAATCCCCGAAATTAATTCACTAAAAAGGAACTTCTGCGAAACAAAAGGGTTTTGGTAAAGTTACGGAAGTACGAGCAGGGGACATTGTGCCTTCTCGGTATTTTTACGTTTGTTTTTACGGATATTTTCCCTCGGTTTTATGGAGCTCGCGAACGAGGAAAGAATCGGCCGAAACAGGAAGGGCCGAGGACTCTGGAAAAAGGCTCCTTCGAGGTGGGGGGGGCGGGGAGGGGAGGTCGAAGGATTCGGGAGGATAAGGCTCCTTCAGGGTGACGACCTTCATGCAAGGAGACCCCGATTCTGTCCTTGTTAGATTTATGGTCGGCGATTAACAAAGAGAAAAGAAGGCCGTTCGTTGGAGAGAGAGAGAGAGAGAGAGAGAGAGAGAGAGAGAGAGAGAGAGAGAGAGAGAGTTGTATTTGGCTGGCAATAGTGAGAATGCCACAGCTGTTTGTTATTTTATTTTGTTCCTTCCTAGGGCTTTCGATGATATTTTTACGCGTTAATTATTTCCTTTTCGTGTTGTTTGAGAGAGAGAGAGAGAGAGAGAGAGAGAGAGAGAGAGAGAGAGAGAGAGAGAGAGACCACTTATACTTTGCTTGCAATAGTGAGAATGCCACAATTGTTATTTAATTTTGTTCTGTACTTGGACTCTCAATAACATTTTTTACCTGTTAATCATTTCCTTTTTTTTCTTTTTGAGAGAGAGAGAGAGAGAGAGAGAGAGAGAGAGAGAGAGAGAGAGAGAGATAATCAGCATGATATTCAAAATAATATTAAGAAAATCTCGTGGAATCAGAACTGATTCCGGCGATGCAGTAAGTTGTATTTTCCATATGTTAGTAACAGAAATTCTAACACTTTCAAAAAATAATAAAGAAAATCAGTAACACCAAGAGAAAAAAAATGTTTTTCTGTAGACGACTACGCAACTGAGGAGTACAGAACTCGCTGGAATAAAAAATCAGAAAAAAATTCCTTTTCACAAAGCAAGCCTTAAAATTCCTTTGTCCACCACATTTTCAGAAAGCTTTTACGACTCCGAACATTCACTTAGTCCAAAAATATATATAAAAAAAAAATTCCATATACAGAACCCGAGTTCGGAAATTGCTTTATCTCAATATTTATGTTCGAAAAATCTGCTAAAATGCATTTTCAATTTCCAGGACCCCTTTCTCCACGAGACCAGAGCCAACCATTTAAACCTCCATCTGGTTCCTTAATAGAATTAGTCTCTCGGGGTGTCCTCATGGAAACAATGTTGTGTAAGAGATACCTTTCCTGTCGATAGTGAAAATTCCCTTCAGTTTAAACCCTTTTTTATATATATATGTTCTTCCGGATTTACCCCTTTGTGTAAGTGAGTTCATGCAGGACTCTGGGGGTTGGGGAGGGGAGGGGAGGAAACAGATACGACACCGGCCATTTAGGGTCATCTGGAGGAGTGTTCCTCGTGTCATTATGCCAATTGTCCCTCCTAAAGGTTATGATTTTCATGGGTCATATCACCCAATTCCAAAGTAGAGAACAGGCAACCAGACAAACATTTCGAAATAATACTATGGAGGATGCAATGATCGCATTTTCTAACGACCGAGTGTGCAAATTTCACACCAAATATTCCAAGAAAGGTGGCGAAAAGGAGTTCTAATCATTAACCTGACTGTGAAACTGAGAAGAACTAGGTTCATTAACCTATCTTTTAAAACTGAAAAGGACTATTTCATTAACTTGATCTTTAAAACTGTTATTATTAAAAAGGCTAGGATCATTAACCTAGTTGTTATGACTGGAAAGGACTAAATTCCTTAACCTGACTGCTATTACTGAAAAGGAATGAGTTCATTAACCTGACTGTTATGACTGAAAATGTTTAAGTTCATTAACGGACTGTTATGACTGAAAATGTTTAAGCTCTTTAACCTGATGTTATAAGTGAAAAGGAGTCAGTTAATTAACCTGACTGTTATAACTGAAAAGGACTAAGTTCATTAACCTGGCTGTTATAAGTGAAAGGACTAACTAAATTCATCAACCTGACTGTTTTAACTGAAATGAAAAGGTCTAAGTTCATTAACCTATTACAATTGAAAAGGACGAAGTTCATAAACCTATTACAACTGAAAAGGTCCAAGTTCATTATCTTATTACAATTAAAAAGGTCCAAGTTCATTATCGTATTACAATTGAAAAGGACTAAGTTTATTTATCTTATTACAATTGAAAAGGACTAAGTTCATTAACCTGTTGCAATTGAAAAGGTCTAAGTTCATCAACTTATTACAATTGAAAGGACTAAGTTCATTAACCTATCACAATTGAAAAGGATCAACTTTATTAATCTAACTGTTATAACTGAAAAGGACAATAGCCTTAGAGAAACTGTTCAGAAAATAAAAAAAAAGTTCATTAGTGTTGCAGAGTTTGTTCAAAAAAATTTTTAAAAAGTTCATTCACCTCAAGGAAATTGTTCAGAAAATAAGAAAAAACTATAAAAATAAGACCTAACCCTGTAGATACGTCAAGAGAATGAATCATACAAATGCCGCCAATTCTAACAGCATAGCAGAGGACCCAAGAGCCATATCTGTAAGGTTAAGCGTTTATTTACTCCTCTGAAGCGAAATGAATAAAAACACAAGTAAAAAATGCGCCGAAGTTTCTTCGGCACAGTCGAGCTTTCTGTACAGCGTATAATGTTATATGAAACTCTCAGCCATGGCCCATGAAACTTTTTGCCACGGCCTGTGTTGTTGGCACCTATAGCTGTGCCAGAAGCACGATCATGGCTAACTTTAACCTTAAAAAAAATGAAAATTACTCAGGCTAGAGTTATGTTTGATGATTGGAGGGTGGATGATCAACATAACAATTTGCAACCCTGTAGCCTCAGTAGTTTTTAAGATCTGAGGGCGGAAAGACAGACCAATAGCTGTCTCATCAATTTTCTTTTACAGAAAACTAAAATCTATAAAAACCAGACCTCTAACCTTTTACATAAGTCAACAGAATAAATCACGCGAAAGCAAACAATTCTAATACCATATCAGAGGACTTAGGGATCATATCTCCCAGCTTAAGCATTTATTTTCTCCTCTGAAGCGGAACGAATAAAAAAAAGGGGGGGGGGGGATGAAGATAAAGCGAAAACGAACACTTTACAGCTCGGCGGAAGGTGACGGAACGCACGTATCAATCTCAGAGCAAACACCGAGACCAATCATCACAGAGCAGTCAAATGTCCGGAGAATGGCAAGCGACCAAACAAGAGAAGGCAAACAGAGGTTAGGGAATTGCTTGTCCTCCTAACCGCAAGTAGAGGAAAAGAAAACAGGGAGGGATGGCGACGACATTTTGACGGGTCATAAACGGTGACGGCGGTGCAAGAAGAAGAAGAAGAGAAGTCTCACCGGTTACTTTTACTCAGGTTACGTTAGTAATTCGTCGTAAATTTATGCATCATTTCTCTTTAGTAATGAGCCTCCTTCAAGCAAATTTCACTTATTTTTCATTAACAATTGTTTGTTTAAGCCGTTCTTTTACCTCCTGTTTCTTCTCTCTCTCTCTCTCTTTCTTTCTCTCTCTCTCTCTCTCTCTCTCTCTCTCTCTCTGTCTCACAACAATAAGTCATTTGCATTACTTCCAAAGACTTCTATCTCTCTCCCCCTCTGTCAAACACACACACACACACACAACAGTAAGTCATTTACATTAAGTCCAGTTTCTTCTCTCTCTCTCACACACACACACACACTCGTCAACACCTGCCAATGAAATATGAAAAGGACATATTTTGGTCACTTTTAGGTTCGCCATGGCCTCTCCTTCAGCGCAAACGTCTTTCGCCTCTTTTCTCCCGCGATCCAACTCGGAGCAAATTTTCCTCTTCTTCTTTCGGCCAATTCCATGAAATCGACCCTAAAGAAACTCGTGCCTGTTTGTCTGCTGCACGCCAGTGAATACTTCCTTCCTTCCTCCTCACGACGCCCCTCACCCCGGGGAAGGGGTCTCCTCCCTGCTCTCTCTCTCTCTTCCTCATTAACAGATGCCAAACATACAAAAGCCTCCCATTTCGGGTTCATTTCTCATCTATTTGCATTCTTGGGCACCTTTGAAAGGCGCCCGGGAAGAACACGCCGGTCGGCTAGAGATGGCTTGATATCAAACCAACCCTGACTCTCCTTTGCCTCAGGCCTCAGATATTTTCCCTTCTAAGGCAACTCGTGATTCGAGTTGGGGGACTTGGGGGAGGAGAGAGAGAGGGGGGAACAAGGACTTCTTTGGTAGGAAGGTTGTTGTGGACGTGTGGTTGGGCCGCAAGCAAACATTTAACTCCACCTCACCCCACCCCTTCACCTTTCAATTCAACCCCCCCCCCTCAACTTCCCCATCACCTGGCGTAAATACAGAGCTAAAATTTCCCAATAAAGATGATGATTAATCGATTCAGGGTCTGGAGAGGGACGGGGTGGGTGGGGGAGGTCGATTCTGGGCTTAGCGGGTCTTTAATAATAGGATAAAATGATGAAGACTATCATTCGCGAAGGCCAGGGAGAATGAACACACTTGTGAGGATTTCAGTGTGTATGGATACACGGGTACACTTTATGAGTACTTGTGTAAAATCTTGCGATCGTGCGCGCCACCGCACACACACATGCACACCCACACACACAGATAAAAATATACGTGTGTGTGTATGTGTGTGCGTTCGTCTTCATGCAAGAATGTTCAATGTCTGTTTGATAGGTATTATATTCCCGTGTTCCTTTAGAAATTAGTCTAGCAATGGAAAGTATCTTTCTGAGCATGTATGTGAATTCAATTTATATATATATATATATATATATATATATATATATATATATATATATATATATATATAAATATATATATATATATATATATATATATATATATATATAAAACGGGTTTTCAGACTTACACTCACACACGGAATGAATGAGTGAGAAAGATACAAAAATACACACGAACGCTGTAGGAGCATGGTTTTAAAAGAACTTGCATGCAAGCGGCTGCAAGTTATGACCATAAGCCCCTTTTAATGGCGCACTGCATTGTAAAGTATGATTAATGAGAAATTTTGTAAATAAATATGAAATATAATGGCTTACTATGCATGATATGAATGTCATTCCTGTTCTTCCCGGTTCTATTGTTCAGATCGCGTCAGACGAAAATGGTTCCTGAAGTCAGGTTTGATTTCTGAAACTTAAGCTGAATTTTGGAAATAAAATGTGTTTTTAGTTTTCTGTAAAAGAAAACTACTGTGCCGACTTTGTCTGTCCGTCTGCACTTTATTCTGTCCGTCCTCAGATCTTAAAAACCACTGAGGCCGAAGGGCTGCAAATTGGTATGTTGATCATCCACCCTCCAATCAACAAACATGCAAATTCCAGCCCTCCAGCCTCAGTAGTTTTGATTTTATTTAAGGTTAAAATCAGCAATAATCGTGGGTCTGGCAACGATACAGGCCAGGCCACCACCGAGCAGTGGTTAAAGTTTCAATGGCCGCGGCTCATAATAATAATAATAATAATAATAATAATAATAATAATAATAATAATAATAATAATAACTTATGATGTACAGAACTGTACTTATACATAAACGTTTAATGATAATCATCTCTTTAAAAAATATGGTTATAATTACACTTGCACATTAAAACAAATATATGGTAATAATAAAACTTGGAATCCTGAATCTCAGCCATACAGAAATCGTCAGTGAACCTTAATGACAGGAGCTACAAGTTAAATTAACCTTTGTCTGCGAGAAGTCCACAATATCGAAAGATCAGCCAAGTTACGTCAAGTTCATCGGAGTATAATAGTGCCACTGTAATAACTGTAGGATAATTATATGCTGTTTAGGTTAGTAAAAGGAAGCGTTATACGAAAGAGGAAACAGATGTCGTTAGGAGCAAATTTTGTTATGGCGGGTGGCTATTAAAAAATAAGCACAAAGACAGAATAAATAAAATTTTCGCAAAAGAGTATATTAATTACTGTTTTTGAGTAGCCTGTAACTAAAGCAATTTGTGTAAATTGTCGGTTTAGAGGGATTATGATTGTGTAATGAAATGCTTATGTATACTGTGTTGATGCATACTGTAACCATATATTGTAAATATTGTAATTGTAATCCTTTCCATAAAAAGTAAAAAAAAAAATAAATAAATAAAAGTTCATCGGAGTTCTGTCTGTCAGTCACTCGGGCTGAAAGTGAATTTAGCCTTATTGCTCTTGTTTTCCATTACCTTACGAGATGTAACTGAGGACTTTCTCTGGAGACTGAATGGGTTAAATCGGACATAGATTCATACATATTTACAACTTTAAATTTGCCTGCACATGTGCGCAAGCAATTGCATATAAATAGACAGATAGAGGCATACTTACAATACATATTTAGAACCTCGTAGTTACTTATTACTAGACGCATGAAATTTTCATCACCACAATGCCCCCTTAACTTCTCGATTTCTTCACGTTCTGGCAACGCTTGTCACCATTCATCCTAAATCCAAATAAAGAAAGAAATGAAGATATTCTGATGCCCCGAAGAGATTCAAACCCGCATCTGGGGTATCAGAACGAGGTAACGTTTACTAGCTGGCCACTAAGAAAAGTTGTTTATGTTCACAACAGATCTTCTTAGTTCTTTAAACCAGAAAGCACAGCTGAATGAAACAATATTTTGCACACTTTCATATGGAAAGCCTCACGAAAATTCATATAAGTTATGCGTGTCTGGATGAAAAATCCTTGATCGGATTCCGTGTGTACCCTGGCCGAAGAATTGGTGAGAATAATATTTCAATAGCATTTTGTGGAGGTAGGAAAACGAAATCGTCTTTTAGCTGTTGTTGAGTGAGCTTAACTTGGCAAAAGCTGCTTACATTAATGATAAACGCTGAATAATAATAATAATAATAATAATAAATAATAATAATAATAATAATAATAATAATATAATAATAATAATAATATGGCTGCATTTTGCGAACTGATTTTATACCTAGTTTTCTTAAATTCTTCTAATAATTCCCTTTTCATGCACATCAACATTAGTCAATAATTGTCCAATCTTCATATTTCGATGGATGAAACAGTGTATTTCTTCCAGCAGAAATTCTTTATTTTAAAGCATTACAGCAGTTTACTGAAACCTGGGATGTATATCCGTAGATTTTCCTGATGGTATTTCTTCTTTTTTTTCTTTTTCTGACATCTTTCTGGCATTTTTAGTACTCTTTCTGTCGACATGTTTCGATAACCTCGATGGTAATCTTCTGGACTTAGGGATGAGTAATAATAATAATAATAATAATAATAATAATAATAATAATAATAATAATAATAATAATATAAGAAAGTACACCCTCTCTTAAACATGTGCTGTTGACAACGATGCCTGCATCATGCAAGTTAATTTTATATCGAGTCTTCTCAGTTTTCCGTTTAATTCTTTTCCCCTGTACGTTATATTGAGCAATACTTGGCCAATGATCATACTCTGGTAGATAATAATAATAATAATAATAATAATAATAATAATAATAATAATAATAATAATAATAATAATAATAAAATAATAATAATAATAAAAAAGTATCATTGCTATTACTATTGCAGTTATTTCTAACAGAAATTTACTACTGTTTCTGCTTTCGTATGGGTGCACAATTCGAAATTAATAAAAAAAAAATAATAATAATAATATCATACTACTGCAACCATTCCTAACAAAAACCTACTGCTATTTCTGCTTTCGTATGTGTACTCAATTCGAAATTAATAATAATAATAATAATAATAATAATAATAATAATAATAATAATAATAATAATAATAATAATAATAATAATAATAAGTATTGCTATCATTATAATACTACTGCAACCATTCCTAACAAAACCTACTGCTATTTCTGCTTCGTAAGTGTACCCGATTCGAAATTAAGACATATAAAAATTCTAGCAGTTAAGAAATACTCTCCGCGTCCAAAGCAATTCTGAAATGCTGCTTCATCAACTGAAGCAGCATTTCCAATTTCTCCTTCCTCGTCCCTCCGCGGCTGTGGCGTCATGCAGTCTTCATTTTAGATAAAAAAAAGAAGGTGAAAAATGAGGGGGAACTCATGATAATTCCTGAATTTTTTACATTTTTTTTCTAATGGGCGTGGCTGTTGCCAGAGTAATAAAAATAAAAAAAAAGTAAATGATGTATTCATACCAGTAATAGAAATGAATTCATTAACAGAGGTAATAAATAAGAAATGAGCAGATACTTCAAAAGGATTCATTGGTAAAATATTCAAATGAATTACGTTTAACTGATTAGGGAGTAATGGTAAAAAAAAGTCATTTTAAATGGAAGTGAAATCAATGGAACAGTGATTTATTTTTTGCAGAACTCAAGCCTGAGAAAAAGGTTTGTAAAGAATGATACAAAAGCTACAAATGGAGCGAGGTTTCCTGAAGAGAATGCGTTCTGCAAGGACAGAATAAATGTTTTGAAGAGCTGATGAATGGGAAGGACTTAAGAGTGACAGGACTGAACGACGCAAAAGTATAAATTCTGAAATGTTTGTGGAAGGGAATTTTAACGATGAAGCGATGGCAATTAATAAACTGGAGAAATGCGTGGCATTAGAAGTGGAAGGGATTATTAGTGAGATCGTGCCATACTGGAAAGTGTGACCGAGTGGCTAATGGCAGTGTGATAAGTTGGGATAAGGATAATGCTGGTAAGAGGGATAATTGTTCATTCTTATAGAAGTGACTGTTGGAGAATAACATAATACAGCACACTAGGGAAAGCAAAGCAGGTAATAGAAGAATACATAGGCAAAAATATCATAGGTTTAGACTATGGAAAGAGTCTGTGGGCCAGCTGGCTAGAATTGAACATTTAAATAAGTTGGATGTACGGAAAAAGTTGCGAGTAGTTTATACGAACAAAGAAACTGCTCATGGAAATCAAACGGATAATGTACAAAGAGATTGAGTTAACATCTTTATATGTAGAAATGAATATAGAATTTTAGCCAACGGCCAAGCACCTGGGACCTATGAGGTCATTCCGCACTGAAAAGGAAACTGACCGTAAAAGGTTTGAACGGTGTAACAGGAGGAAAACCTCGCAGTTGTACTACGAATCCAATGTTAGGAGAGGGTGGAAAGTGAGATGGAAGAAAGAGAATATGAAAGGAGGTACAGTAAAAGGAATGAAAGGGGTTGCAGCTAGGGGCCAAAGGCACGCTGCAAGGAACCGTAAGTACGGCTAGGCGGGCCCCCCCCACCCCGGGAGAAATATCTTTATAGAAGTGAAGTGTGAATGCTGAATGTGAACGAAAGACAGCTTAAGCTACTGAGGTAATGTTTACTTCAGCAAATGCACAGTAAGAATGAGCGAACAAGTGAGAATTACTGAGAGAAGCAAAATACACACAGCTTCTCACCTTTGTTTCGCATACGCCATGTTTCGTGGATATTAACAGCAACGCCTCTCGCCATACCTTCTAGTCTCTTTCACCATACCGTTACCTCTTTGAAGACAGAGTATCTCAGCAACTGCCACATTTTTCTTTCATGCACATTCAACGATCATGTTCCGCTTCCGTGAAGGAGTTACTGAGCAATCTCCTTACGCATTCCAATGTTGTTTCCAGGGTGTGTTTTCTTCTCTCTTAGCACTGTTGCAGAGCTGCTACTATATTCCTTACTTCGCCCTTCATTTGATTTACCTCCTTACACCCTTCCGTCGTCCATTCCATTTGCACCAAAGCACCTAACTAGTCAACCACTTCCACCTATAAATACTATTCATGTATCGACCTTATGAGCTTCTAATTATCCTCATTAACTTTCGCCTGCTAACATTAGCATTCATCTTTGTCATAGAAACCCTTTCAGGATCTATCATCACCTCTACAACATTTCAACTTTCAGCTATAACCATTCACAGCCGCTTTTCTTGCTGCACAAACTCTCTCTCCATCTGTTTTCTCATTATTCCATTAAAAAATAATTAGCCCATGAAGACGTAAAACGTGATTATCTGAAACCACCTTCTGCAGAAAACATTCTAATACAAGTTTTGTTTTCACTTTGACCCCATTAATCTATCTCAAATTACCAAATGCACGTTATATCTTCAATACAACCCATATTACAATTTTATTAGTTTCGTCATAAACTTTCTCAGAGCCAAGGTCCCTCATATTTAGCTTTCATCCTTTTATTATCAGATTCCTCACGTATCTGCTTCCTACAAAGCCCTTATTTATTAAAATCTGGTTGTCCCGAGCAATTCTTCATTATTCATTTTACTGACGTGACGTTAACATTTATAATGATCACAGTTATGTCACTACCCATTACAATAAATAATAAATATACCTTTCACCTTATTTCTTAGGAACCTTTCCATCATCCAGACGTACCTTACATACTAGGTCAGCCACTCAATTACAGAGTATCAGCACCATATTACGTCGACTGCTTCCACCGTATTATTCTTCAGCCAGAGAATTCCGTATTGACTTTAAACCAATTCCCTCTTAAAACATTGACATTCGCCTCTCTTTTATCTCCCTTATTCAAGAGCTCTTTCAAATATCCTCTCCATCGACAAAGGAGAGTATTCTCTTCTAAAAGCTTTCCTCCGTTTCCAGTTTTATTCCTGATATCGTTTTGCTTATTGGCAATTTTCTTCGCGTTTACTTCTGAATAGCAAAGCAACGTTTTTCTCTTTTAATTTCTAACTCACAGTTACAAGAAGAGTGTTTTTTTTTCTGATAACTTATCGCCATTATCTTTTTCCTGAAGCTGACTTTTAAGTTTTCATTATTTACTGTTGTACAATTCCATCACGACCGAGTGGCTCTATTACTGCTTTGGTGCATACTCTCCTATCTCCTATCTTTGACATTTGTCCTTTGTTATCCATTTTAGTTTTCTGTAAAAGAAAAATGTTGCGGCGGCTTCGTCTGTCCGTCCGCACTTTGTCTGTCCGCCCTCAGATCTTAAAAACTACTGAGGCTAGAGGGTATGTTAATCATCCACCCTCCAATCATCGAACATACCAAATTGAACCCTCTAGCCTCAGTAGTTTTGATTTTATCTAGGGCTAAAGTTAGTTATAATCGCACTTCTGGCACCGCTATAGGTAACAACAAAACAGGCTACCACCGGACCGTGGCTGAGTTTCATGGGCCGTGGCTGAGGCCACCAACGGACAGTGGCTGAGTTTCATGGGCCGCGGTTAAGTTTCATGGGCCGTGACTGAAAAGTCTCATACAGCATTATACGCTGTACAGAAAACTCTTGCGCCGAAGAAACTTCGGTGCATTTTTTACTTGTTCCGTCTCTCTGCCAGCTCTCTTTTCTTCTCACAATCACAGCCTCATTCAGACCCTTCTTATCCAATAAACATTACCTACTTTTTCCCTTATCACTTTCCCAATGTAATAATCAGATATTATCAGCATCCCTTGTTCTCTGCATTGCTTCGATTCACCAGCTATCCTACCAAGCCTCTACTGACGCAGAAAAAAATCTTTTCTTTAAAACTTTCTTTTCTCAGCTAAAATTATATATCCTTTTTGAGCCACGTGTCTCTACATTGGATATTTATTAAGCCCCGTGTCTCCAAATTAAGAGATTTTTTACAATATAATTATCTGTGAAATTCTAAATTCTCCTCAAACTAATTGCAAGAAACTTGTCACCTAAGTATGCAATATTTAATTTATTTAAGTATGCAATGTTTAATTCATAAATAATTACATATGTACATACTGATTTTATATATATATCATATATATATATACATATATATATATATATATATATATATACATATATATATATATATACATACACATATATGTTTCACGTTTGTGCGTATCTAAATTTGCGTTCGTTGCATTTGTTACAAGTTTCATACATGGGCGACAGTATAAAACACACACACACACACACACACACACACACACACATATATATATATATATATATATATATATATATATATATATATATATATATATATATATATATATATATATATATATATATATATATATATATATTGTGTACGTGTGTGTGCATCCTACAATAGTTGCATGTTTTTACAGAGCACTCATTCTCCTTAGGTATGTTTCATTCCATGAATGAAATACAAGTTTCATATCCGCTGCATTTATTGAAGCTTTCGACAATGAAGGACAAATATTTCCCACATTTCCTAACTGACTTCACGTTCATGAGTTAGATCTTTTTGCAAATTTATAACACGAGGAAAGAAAACATAGGAATAACCATGACGACAGATGTCTGTCATTGATTATATATATATAAAAAATAATGCATCATCAGGGGAGACAATTTCCAGCAGCATCAGATAACACCCAATTAACAGCAATTTCTTCTCGTCCGGCGAAGGTCGTATTATGGGAACGAAATCCGAGAACATGCACGAGGCCAATTGGTGGTCATGTCAATTTCAAACAGAGGAACGAATTAGAAACTTAATTTTCTGTGGCAAAATGACATGCAACACTTCTGGCTATTATTCTATATATCTTCATAAAAAATGCAACACCTTTCGCAACTGCCTGTTCTGTATCAAAAAATAAATAGAATAAGAATTAAAAGGCGTTTTTAGAAGTCCGGAAACTCGGGTGATTTGGAAAGAGATGAGAGAATATCAAAAGCAAGTTTTGTTTGCTACGCAGATTAAAAATGAAAGTCTGTGCAAACATCTATCGAATCTGCAAACCAAAATCCTTTCATTTGAAGGTCAGCTTCGTTTTGCGTAAACAACGCGTTATCTGTTGAAAGGAAAACAGTGAATACGCGAATAACAGTTAAAAAAACGAGGAGAAATGTAATAAAGAAATAAAGAACGAGAGAGAAAAAATCATCAGAAATTGCAAACGAGTTTTCTCTCTCTCTCTCTTCATCGGGAAATTGTCGTCCATTTTTACTCGCGTGACAAACGCAATGCGCAGTCCATCCTCCACGTTGCATGCGTTATAAAATAGATGGCTGGGCACACATATATAAATGAAGAACGAATGCTGCAAATTATATCATACGTTTTCGTGTATTTGCATCAACCAGAGTTGGCATGTTTGGAGTTATTGGAAGGGGAGGTGTGGGCGGGTGGGTGGGTGGGTGGGAGAGGGCGTAGGAGGAAGGAAGATAAGGGGGAAGAGGCGGGGAGAGTCCACCCCACTACTCTATCCGTCTTCGCGGGTGAAATTCTCTCTCTTGCAAAATCGCTGACGAAATGCAAATATCTTTTCTGCCTTCAATTGAGGATAATTGTTTTCATATGCGACCGCAAGCAAGCATGAGCGAGCGGGCGTTCGGGGAACTGCCCTCGTGATCTTTATCCGACTGTTCTGACTTTTATTTATTTATCTATTTATTTATTTTTTAAGGTCTTATTTTTTCGTGGAACTGTACTTCAAAACCACAACTGCTGAATTTACTTGTGGCCAACGCTTGCAAGCTCGCGTATGAAAGTCTGTTGATACTATATTGCAGTTTGCGATCGTAAACGTCGAGATGATGAACGAAATGATGAACGGATAAATGGATCAGAAATTGGTACGTGCTTGTCTTTACACTCCTGGTGACACTTGCCAACTAAAGGGCATATATCAAGGAAGCAATAGGAATCAAGCATCTTTTTTAAAAATTTGGAAATAAACGCTCACGTATCATATCAAAGGCTCAAGAAGCAGAAAACTGGCTTTGTTTTTGAACATAGTTTATAAATAAATACGAAACGTAATAAAGAATAAAAAAAAAAGTAAAAAATGCGCCGAAGTTTCTACGGAGCAATCGAGTTTTCCTTACAGCCGCTAAAGCGTATAATCAAGGCCACCGAAAATACTTCCATCTTTCGGTGGTCTTGGTATAATGCTGTATGAGCCGCGGCCCATGAAACTTTAACCACGGCCAGGTGGTGGTCTATCCTGTATCGTCGCCAGAACTACTGAGGCTAGAGGGCTGCAATTTGGTATGTTTGATGATTGGAAGGTGGATGATCAACATACCAATTTGTAGCCATCTAGTCTCAGTAGTTAAGATGTGAGGGCGGACAGAAAATGTGCGGACAGAAAAGTTGCAGACAGAATACAGTGCGGACGGACAGACAAAGTCGTCACAATAGTTTTCTTTTACAGAAAACTAATTAGCTAAACATGAAAAAACCCAAACTAGATTAAAATATATTGCAACATCACAAACAACAAAGTAAAATGAAACGGCACAAAATGTAAAAGGGCCATCAGAGTGCAATGGACAATACCTAATTTCATTCATATATCCTTGTACTTGAGTTTTTGAGGAGCACATTTCAGGATTTTACCTAATCAATATTTATGGTGTGACAAGATGCGAGTGTTGTGACCTAATTTATTAAAATGCGGAGTACAGAATGATTTGTTATTGAGAATTGAGAATAAAGAATAAAGAATAAGAGAGAGAGAGAGAGAGAGAGAGAGAGAGAGAGAGAGAGAGAGAGAGAGAGAGAGAGAGAGAGAGCAAGGCACCAATGACCTGTCCTGGATTTGAATAAAAATTAGGTTAATTACTGGTCACATGTGCATCTGTAATTACTGACCTTATATTGTAAGATATGTTCGGGTAATCCACTTTTTATTGAACCAATGTATTTTGCTGCGCGAATTTACTTTCATTATAGATGAATCTTTTCCAAATAACGGGGACAGGGAGCAACTGAGTTTGACCTCAGTTTCGGGGAGAGGAAATTGGCTTAATTTGATTGATCCCAGCTTGAACGAAAATTAACGAGAATTCATCGATCATTGGCATAAATGCGACCTGGTTTACAAGACTATTATTTTTTTTTTTTTTACTGGAATTAGCACTGATCTATTTTTTGTTCTGGTTTTAGTTTTCTGCAAAAGAATACTATTGAGATGGCTTTGTCTGTCCGTCCGCACTTTTTCTGTCCGCCCTCAGATCTTAAAAACTACCGAGGCTAGGGGCTGCAAATTGGTATGTTGATCATCCACCCTCCAATCTTCAAACATACCAAATTGCAGCCCTCTAGCCTCAATAGTTTTTAAAATTTTATTTAAGGTCAAAAGTTAGCCACGATCGTGCGTCTGGCACCGCTATAGGACAAGCTGAAAGTTTCGTGAGCCGTGGCTCATACAGTATTATGCGCTGTACAGAAAATTTGATTGCGCCGAAGAAACTTGGCGCATATTTTACTTGTTTTTATTGTAATTAGCACCGATCTATTTTCGGTTCAGGCGGATTTTCATGCTATGCTGATTGTGTTCTATTTTGGCATACTATATATGACCTGAAATTTTATGCTAACGTTTATACTTCTTGAGGGATAAGCATATGAATATTGTTCTATTCACAAGGCCAAAATACTCTGCCGTAAGAAAGACTGAAGCTTATTGTTATAGCTTTCTTAAGATTTAAAAAAATAAATGTCCGTGGGTATAGGTTTCTTAAGAATTTAAAAGAGATATATGTCAGTGGGTATAGGTTTCAAAAGATTTTCAAAGAAAATATATGTCAGTAGTTATAGGTTTCTTAAGAATTCAAAAGAAAATATAAGTCGGTGGTTATTCGTTTCATAAGAATTTAAAAGAAAATCTGTCATTCGTTATAGGGTTCTTAAGATTCTAAAAAAAATCTGTCATTGGTTATAGGGTTCTTAAAAAAATGTCAGGGGTTACAAGTTTCTTAAGAATTTAAAAGAAAATATATGTCCGCAGTTATAGGTTTCTTAAGATGGCTATAGGTTTCTCAAGAATTTAAAAGAAAATATGTCATGGTTATAGGGTTCTTAAGATTCTAAAAGAAAATATTTCAGTGGTTATAGCTTTATTAAGAATTTAAAAGAAAATATATGTGAGTAGTTATAATTTTCTTAAGAATTAAAATGAAAATATATGCCAGTAGTTAGGATCTAAGTTCTTCACTCAAATATTCTACCGCACTTTTGAGAAAATAGGTTTAAGGCTCTACCAAAGATGTAAAATATTAAACTCTAAAAACAATTTTTGGTATTACAGAAAGTCTTTCTCACTGAAAATGCCTCAAATTGGAAACACATCGTCTCACCTACAAATGTTATCGAAAAGATCAACGAAAAACTATTTCTTTTCCGAAACAGCACCAAAAAGATAAGGTTAACGGTACCCTTTCCTTATTCGGGAGTGCTATTTTCGATCAGCGCAACTCACTGTGAAACATTTTCAGGTGGAACGTAACTTCATTTTGGTGCAGCGTCTGAGAATCAACGTAACATTTATTCCCGCCGAGTTTGGGTTTCACCGACTTGCAAACAGTACTATTGAAGGCAACGTTCCATTATCTCCCTCTTGGAGACTATTCGTAGGGTCTGGGTAAAATTTATCGTTTTGAAATCATACTTTCATCATTAGCCTGATTTTATTATTCAACAAATTATTTGTAAGATATATCGTATAAAATATTATTTTTACCGCCAACATGATTTTATTCTTTAGAAAATTATTTGTAGGAAATACTGAATGAAACATTATTAGGATTTATTGATAGGATTTCGGTAAAATTTCTCATTTTGAAGCAATACTTTCTTCAGCCCGATTTTATTCTTTAACAAATTGTTTTTTTTTCTTCGTTTTAACGTGCTTTTTTTTCCCATTTTTATTTTATGCCTTCTTTGAAGGACTTTGATTTGTGGGGTAGGTATGTAGGAAAAATCGTATAAAATATTTGAGGGCTTTAATCATAGGAATTGTGTAAAATTTCTCATTTTGAAACAATACTTTAGTCATTAGCCCGATTTCATTCCTTAACAAATTATTTGTAGGAAATATCGTATTAAATTTTACTAGGACTTCAATAATAGAACTTGAGTAAAGTTTCTCATTTTGAAACAATACTTTTATCGTCAATCTGATTTTATTCTTTAGAAAGTTATTAGTAGGAAATATCGTATGAAACATTATTTGAATTTATTGACAGGATTTGGGCAATGTTTCTCAGTGTGAAATAATACTTTTGTCATCAAGCAGATTTTATTCTTTAGAAAAGTATTTGTAATTAATATCGTATAAAATATTACGAGGATTTAGTCTTAGGATTTGGGTAAAATTTATTATTTTGAAACAATACTTTATAATCAAGCTAATTTTATTCTTTAACAAATAATTTTTTATGAAATATCGTATAAGTTATTACTAAGACTTTATTCATAGGATTTGGGATTTTTCATTGTCAAACAATACTTTTGTCACCAACCTGATTTTATCCTTTGACAAATTATTTGTAAGAAATGTCCTATAAGACATTACTATAATAATAAAAAATATTTATCCTCTGTTATTCATAACAGCAACGCATTTTCTGAAGCAATACTTTTAGGATAAGTGTATCATGTCAATCATTATTAGTGGATAATGCGGTATCACCTGCATATCTATATTACTATAAAAGTGGGATAGAACTAATAATTTTTAATACTGGAACAGAATTTTTACACAGACAAAACATTTTTTCCAGCACTAAAACAGCTTTGTGGTCATCGGGGCCGTCCCTTTAAAAGTTATTGGTAAAAACATTTGTCTGGTGCAGTTGTGAAATCTTCTGACCTCCAAATATTTATGCAAGGAGCAAATTCATTCCTGCTCTCTGCTAATATCACCTTAATTTCAGGTGTATCTGTTTTATTTTCTGTTCCCTCATACTTCATCGTTTATCCCTTTTTCCGATAACTTGTCCCTCTCTCTGCAGGCTGATTTGCTCTGTGGAACTCTCTTGGGTATAAATATAATCTGTTGACTCTGTCCATTATTGTTTTCAGCTGAAGATTTAAAGAAAGAAAGAGAAGAAATTTTTATTGTGAGCGAAGTAGATTCCTCTCCTTAGATAGGGAAGTACCCATGATGTGTCTAAACTTTGTGAAAAATAAAAGAGGGAAAACAATGGCTATGATCAAAGCAGAACGTCCCCATTCTGCAAACGGCGCTCTCAACTGAATCCCCGACCGCTGAATGACGGGTGTATCATGCCAGGTGGTAAATTTCTGAGGTGTATATAGTATTGCAACAGCCCCAGTTTTTTTTTTTTTTTTTTTGCCATACCCCTAGGTTAGTTTAGGTTAGAATGGGTGGGGTTAGGTTAGATTAGTTACTATACAATAATTTGGGAGTGTGGGAAACATAATGAGATTATTTTCAAGAAATTCTGTGCTTAGTTTTTAAGACATGGCGTCCTGCTTTTTACAGGGAAAGGTCTTGGTACTCGGTTACATCTCAGAAAGATAACAAGTCTGCGAGCCATTTTGATGGCTGTCCGTACAAAAGTGTGATGCTGGAATCTGCTATCATCAATCAAACCAACAATATGAACCTGTCATGTACATTGTAATCGGACGCCATTGACACCTAATCCTCGCACCCTTTTTGATAAGATGACCCATATAAATACCGCCAGATCCATCGCCAAATATATATAAAAACCACTAGGGAATTTGGTCAATCTCCTATATTAAGAAACACCTTTTTAACATCGGAGGCCTAGGCATTCATGTTTTGTATATATACCATTTCTTTCCACCTGTCATATTCTACCAGTGAACAGGGCACGGTCTTATATCTTTCAACGTTTAAATAGGTTTTATGTCTCCTGGGAGATAAATATATACTCGAAATAAAGATATGCATGACCTTTATATTCCTATATATATATATCTCCCCCTCGGTTTCGTCATTCATCTCTGCGTATATATTGTATAGTTCTGTTGCAATGTCCCGACGATATTTCTTTCAGGGCAGGAACCGATTTCTTATTCTCTTAACGCTGAAAAGATTTCGTTCTAATGTAAAATAAATCAGTGAAATAAAGAATGCATGACCTTTCGTTCCTTGGCCTCCACCTCCCCTGTGTTTCGTCATTCATCTCTGCGTACATTGTAGTTCTGTTGCAATCTTTATATTCATAGATTTTTATATGATAAGATATTCTAATGTCAAAGGAAATCAGTGACTGCTAAGTGTTAGTATGTATATATGTATATGTGTGTGTACGTATATACTGTGTATATATTTAATATATGTATGTATGTATGCATGTATATATACACAAACACACACATATATATATATATATATATATATATATATATATATATATATATATATATATATATATATATATATATATATATATATGAAAGCGCGTGCCTGTATCTTTATCTCTGTGTATTCATGTACCTGGCAGTCTAGTACTTCATGAACCTGCACAAGTGAGAGACTGATTCAAATCTTAAATAATTTTTCAGTCTGGAAAAAAAAATCTCGCATCGCTGAAAGGGTTCGAGAGATTCGCAGATAGGAATATTCGTACTCACTTGAATTAGATTCTTCGTCCTTTGCACGAAGGAGAGAGAGAGAGAGAGAGAGAGAGAGAGAGAGAGAGAGAGAGAGAGAGAGAGAGAGAGAGAGAGGATAAAGCGTAACTCATGCAAAAACATCCGAGATTTTTTTTCGCTCTCTATAAATGAGAACGAAATGTCGGAGGTATTTGGAATTGAGGATAGAAATTTAGTTTTGAATCGACTGGAGACTTAGGTGAAAGATGGATATACATACTACAAACATCTTTGGTTCCGTATTAAATTTGCTAAAATCAATGTATTCGATGTAAATAAATAAATAAATTAATTAATTAAAATTATTAACAGACTTACTAAAATTAATGCATTCATCATAAGTAAATAAACTGATATATATCTATATATATCTAAATATATCTATCTATCTATCTATCTATATATATATATATATATATATATATATATATATATATATATATATATATATATATATATATATAGAGAGAGAGAGAGATAGATAGATAGATAGATAGATAGATAGATAGATGGATGGATGGATAGATAGACAGATAGATAGATAGATAGATAGATAAATAACAAAAACTTATCCTTAATAAAAAAAACTCCAAGTGGGAGGAAGAAATGCAACCCATTAAAAATCTATTACAAAATATGTACGTAAAAACTGTAAATATTCTACGTGAATATGTATAAGGAAATATAATACAGGATAATTAATAACTAAATAAATCATTATATACTACAGATTTCCTATTGAAGAGCGAAAATCTGACAAAGAAACAAACAAGGATAATAAAAAAAGAAAAACACATATTAAAATAAAAAAAAATTACGTAGTACCAAAAAATAAAACTCCAGGAGACTGCAATATAGCATGACGTGACGCACAAAAGGCGGCAAGCAGGCGCATGCGCAAAGAGGACTCGAGACACTAGCAAAAGATAATTGCATTCCACTACGAACAAATATGACGAACCTCGTTATGGGTAAATTAAGAGAAGCTATTCGTTGACTTTTCTTTGACGGCATAATAACCTCGGATAATCAAATATAGAGAAGGATATTTGTCATGAAGTCTTTGATTACCCGAAAGACAACAGGGAATTATTTTCGTGAAAAAAGTGTTGAGACTTTGGCACGCTCGGCAGTTCCGGTGACGTAAATATATACCCTTTCACTCTGAAAAATTATTTAAGATTTGAATCATCCTCTCACTTGTGCAAGTTCCTGAAGTACTATAGACTTCCAGGTACATAAATACACAGAGATAAAGATACAGGCATACGCGTTTATATATATACACACACACACACACACACACACACATATATATATATATATATATATATATATATATATATATATATATATTATATAATGTCTGCTAGTAAAGGACCGTTGTGTCGAAAGGCCTAAACCACTCCGTTGTTTCACTTTCCTTCGTGGCATCTGCATTTATTTATGCAAATATATTCGCAAAGACATTCGATGTTCAGTGTCGTGTCTTTACACAAAATTCACATAAATACAGATCTATTTTACTCATAATATTCACGAACATACTTGACGTTCAATGACATGTATACATCAAGTCTGCACAAATACTGAAACATTTTATTCATAATAATTCACGAATATACTTTGCATTCAATGACATTTATATAGAAAATGCCGCATATATACCGAACTATTTTATTCAAATATTTTACGAATGTACTTGATATTCAGTGGCATGTATACACTAAATGCCGCATGAATACCAAACTATTTATTCATGATATTTACGAATATACTTGATATTCAATGACATGTTTACACAAAATGCCACATAAATACAGAACTATTCTGTTCATACATGTGAGCTAAAGTCATGCATACGCGGACGCATTTACCCACGGATATAGGTAGCCTACCTGATAAACAATGACATGTGTACACGCAATTTAAACAAATATAAAACTATTTTTATTAATAATATTCACGAATATACTTGGTATTCAATGACATGTATACACACAATTTGCATGTATTTAATACAGAACTATTTTATTAATAATTTTCACGAATATATTTGGTATTCAAGTACACGTATACACAAAGTGACGCATGAATAAAGAGTAGACTACCTGATAAACAATGACATGTATAAACACAATTTGCATGAATACAGAACTATTTTACCAATGATATTCACGAATATACTTGGTATTCAATTACATGTATGCACAAAGTGACGCATACATAAAGAGTAGCCTACCTGATAAACAATGACATGTACAAACACAATTTGCATGTATTTAATACAGAACTATTTTATTAATAATATTCACGATAAAATTACATGTATGCACAAAGTGACGCATAAATAAAGAGTAGCCTACCTGATAAACAATGGCATGTATATACACAATTTGCATGTATTTAATACAGAACTATTTTATTAATAATATTCACGAATACACTTGGTATTCAATTACATGTATACACAAAGTGACGCATGAATAAAGAGCTATTCTGTTCATACATGCGTGAGCGAATGGCATGCACACGCGGACGCATACAAACCCGATGCCAAATTCGTCTTCGCCAATTATCGATTCGCTCTAATGAAAGAGCGAACATTCAGACCAGGGCTGACGGTCCGTGATTTTTACATGAATTCCAATTAGCTGATTCCGAGAACTGAAAATGGCACCGCCTGCTGTCTTTAACGCCTATTACCTTCACAAAGACCAGCTACCCAGGACGTGACAACCACCTCAAGACCCACTCTCTCTCTCTCTCTCTCTCTCTCTCTCTCTCTCTCTCAGGCGTTCTAGATATGGTCCCCCAAGTCCTTTACATTCTTCCAGGCACGAGGAGGAGGAGGAGGAGGAGGAGGAGGAGGAGGAGGAGGAGGAGGGAGGGAGGAGGAGGAGGAGGAGGAGGAGGAGGACGCTGTACCAGCTCGAGATGAAATCTCTTATGATGTGAAAGAAATTCGTTTTATGGTGTAAGAACATTTACATGAAAACCCAGTTTCCAAGGACGTTCAGTGCATGTTTTTTTTTTCTTTTCATTCGTATTCCGAGTAGGAAATTCGGACAGATATAAAATGCACACGCCCACACGCCACATTGGGACTCTCTCTCTCTCTCTCTCTCTCTCTCTCTCTCTCTCTCTCTCTCTCTCACTATGTATATATATATAAATATATGTGTGTACATATATACAGATTCATAAGTATATATTTATATATGTATGTATATATGTAACATATATATATATATATATATATATATATATATATATATATATATATATATATATATATATATATATATATATATATATATATATATATATATATATATATATAGAGAGAGAGAGAGAGAGAGAGAGAGAGAGAGAGAGAGAGAGAGAGAGAGAGAGAGAGAGAGAGAGAGAGAGAGCCAATTAATAATGAGTAAAAACTTATTATTTTTGAACTGAAACAGGCGCATCTGGAAGACAACCATTCCCCAAATCTGCAGCTACTCTGTAGTATCCTTATTCAAAAGTTTCATTACCTTATATTGTAATTTCTTTATTAATTTTTGGGGTCGAGGCTGGATTTTTACATGATGTATAATGTTGACAAAGGTACATTACTGCCCATTTACAAAGTTAAAAGAACTTTATATTACTCGCTGTCTTCTCGATTAAAATCACTTTGAAAGACTATTTGCTAATATAATTTACACTCAATTCATGTACCAAAGACATAAGCGTATTCATTTTACGGATATATAAGTGTCAGTGAATAACACTGAATTCAGATGACAAGACGAAACTCTGTAGTTACATTCTGAATGACTGTTTGTTACATGTACGAGTAGGTGAAAATATGTAGGACTTTGTCATGTACACTTTTTACGAGATTAATATTACAAGGCAGAACTGTCGTTTGCCCTTTGTGCTAAACACAGAGGGCCCTTGTGTGTTATTACTTTTTATTTCATGACCTGCGTTTCTGTCCTCCGCTTTTGCTGCGAGTTTAGGTCTATGGACACTTTAGTCCTGGTTCTTTGTCGACTTTGCATTTTATGCATTATAATAAACGAAAGTGCTGAAATTATTTAAACAAGTAAAAGTACGCCGAATTTTTTTCGGCGCAATCGAGTTTTCTGTACAGCCGCTACAGCGTATAATCAAGGCCACCGACAATAGATCTATCTTTTGGTGGTCTCGGTAAAAAGCTGTGTGAGCAGCGGCCCATGAAACTTTAACCACGGCCCGGTGGTGGCCTATCCTATATCGTTGCCAGAAGCACGACTAAGACTAACTTTAACCTTAAATAAAATAAAAACTACTGAGGCTAGAGGGTTTGCAATTTGGTACGTTTGATGATTGTAGGGTGGATGGTCAACATACCAATTTGCAGCCCTCTAGCCTCTGAGAAAAAGTGCGGACGGACAGACAAAGCCGGAACAATAGTTTTCTTTTACAGCAAAACTAAAAGTAAAAAATATTCAAAATCAAAAATTAAGAGAACGGATAGCCTACTCACTTCACATTAAGTCATTTTACGTAGCATAACCCTTACTTCATATTTATATGACATTATGGCAATTCGGGTGAAGAATGTAGAAAGCATTTTCTTCCCCATTTTTCGGCATTCGGGAATGATTAATTTCATTTAGTCAATTACACGCATTTATCTGATAAAGTAGATTAAGTTTCTCCATATTTCTGACTACTTGATTGATTGACTGTAACAAAATATAAAGCCTGAATGTTTATGTCCTGTGTCGACTCAGACTCATATTCAGACATTAAATATATTCTTAAAATTGGTTTCAGTCTAAGCGTCTGATGGAATGAGCGTGGATTCGGTCTTGGGTTCTGAAATAGTGGAATCGATTGCAGCACATATAAACTTCATGTATATATATATGTATACACACACACATACACATATATATATATATACACATATATATATATATATATATATATATATATATATATATATATATATATATATAAAGGAGTCTATGTGTGTTGTAATCTATTCCACAATTCAGGACGAAGGCAGGGTCCGAACCGAATACATCCCATCCATATATATATATATATATATATATATATATATATATATATATATATATATATATATATATATATATATATATATATATATATATCCATATAAATACAAATATATATACATATACATATAAGTATATATATACATATATAAATATATATATACACATATATATATATATATATATATACACATATATAAATAAAAATATATATATATATATATATATAAATATATATATAAATATGCATATATATATATATATATATATATATATTATATATATATATATATATACACACAGTATATACAATACATACATAAACATACACTCATCCCGTCCTCTGAAACAATCAGCAATGTTCTTTGAACTCCAATGACTAGAAAGTACATAAATCGAAACCAAGCCATAAAAAATTAAATAAAATGAAGGTGGCTTTGTGAAATAAAAAAAAAAGCAGTGCCACACACACACACACACTGGCTCTCCAAGAACACGTAGTTTTGAGGTTGAAAGCTAGACTTGAATGACACTTGAGATCTGAGGTAAGCCTAATAAAACCTGCAACAAAGAGAGAGAGAGAGAGAGAGAGAGAGAGAGAGAGAGAGAGAGAGAGAGAGAGAGAGAGAGAGAGAGAGAGAGAGAGCTTAAATACCTTTATCTCTTTTTCTCTGTACACTATGTTTTTTTTGTTAGAATTTTTCCATTTGAGACAGAGTGGCTCCAGAAAGGTTAAGGCTCTTCGGTTCTCAGCAAGACTTGAGAGATGAAGTTGCCAGCCCTACATCCTTTTCTAGACCAACAGTAACGCTGTATCTATGACCTCTGGGTTAACTGGTGGCAGGTATGTTGTTGACTGAACTGCTCATTTTGCGATTACGAGCCTGGTGGTGTGCTACTAATGAACTGCAGGTCTCATGTCTCATGTGACCACACATACATACATACATACATATATATATGTATATATTTATGTATATACACATATATATATATCTATATATATATATATATAATATATATATATGTACATATATGTATATATATATATATATATGTATATATATATATATATATATATATATATATTTATCGATTTATTTATCTATATATTTGTGAATCTTTAACACTGACGCTTTTTCCTAAGCAGGGGGTGGCTCTGAAGGAAAAACAGCACAGTAGTCCCTGGCCCAATACATTTTCTAACAGGAGAATTGTGGATGAGCCCACTGTACTGAATAACTTCACAATATTAGACACTGCATGCACTCATAAGTTGAGTATACCTTAGTTTTACTAGACCACTGAGCTGATTAACAGCTCTCCTAGGGCTGGCCCGAAGGATTAGACTTATTTAACGTGGCTAAGAACCAATTGGTTGCTTAGCAACGGGACCTACAGCTTATTGTGGAATCCGAACCACATTATAGCGAGAAATGAATTTCTTCTATCACCACAAATAAATTCCTCAAACTCTTCATTAGTCGGCCGGACAGCCGAACTCGGGCCTAGCGAGTGCTAGGCCACAACTCTACCGACGTGCCCAACGAAGAGCTACATACACTCATGACAGTGGCTCATCGGTGGCACATCAGATATCCTGCAAACCTTACAATATTAACCTCTATCCTGCATGAGTTCCTTGATTAGTGGGCTTTTTCTATTAATACTTCCTTCATGTCATTTATCCAACCTGTTTAGGTGCTTTCTTTTCTTACTAACACTTGTTAACAGTACATTCTATTCATTAAACGAACTACCTTCACTCCCTCTACATGACCACCGTATCTAGAACTAATCAGATTGATATTTCAACAACATTAACTCTTATATTATGTCCTCTACGTATTTCCATATCCCTCACTATTCGAAATTTTTTTTTATGTCACATGTACTAAACATAAATCTTAAAACCAACCATTTTACTTTATTTTCTCTATAACAAAAATGTAGAAAACATACAATTCCGAAGTCCACAGAAGTTATGCGAGAAAATGAAATTTACAAAAACAAACAATTCAAAAGTCCTCAGAAATAATGGAGGAAATGAAATTTACAAAAACAAACAATTCCAAAGTCCACAGAAATAATGCGAGAAAATGAAGTTTACAAAAAACAATTCTAAAGTCCACAGAAATAATGCGAGAAAATGATTGTAATATTTACAAAAACAAACAATTCCAAAGACCACAGAAATAATGCGAGAAAATGATTGTAATATTTACAAAAACAAACAATTCCAAAGTCCCACAGAAATAATGCGAGAAAATGAAGTAATTTTACAAAAACAAACAATTCCAAAGTCCACAGAAATAATGCGAGAAAATGAATGTAATATTTACAAAAACAAACAATTCCAAAGACCACAGAAATAATGTGAGAAAATGAATGTAATATTTACAAAAACAAACAATTCCAAAGTCCACAGAAATAATGCAAGAAAATGATTGTAATATTTACAAAAACAAACAATTCCAAAGTCTACAGAAATAATGTGAGAAAATGAATGTAATATTTACAAAAACAAACAATTCCAAAGTCTACAGAAATAATGCGAGAAAATGAATGTAATATTTACAAAGCGAAATAAAACGGAGCATGCATCGCCGTCACCGAGTTCTTTACGATAAGACTGACGCAAGAGAACGCTGGAAATCCTCGAGCTATTGTTGCATATTGCAGATTTCCGCACAAATATCTCGAAAACGTTTACGATAAGGCCGCATCTTTTTGCCATTCGAAGGATGCGTTACAGTACATGGCTGAACTTTTGTTCGTTTTATCTGTAGGCAAGTGGAAGCAAGAAGATTATAATTTTTTATTTTTATTTTAGAACACGCGTTTATAAATAAATTCAGATTATTTCAGAGATTCTTGGAAAATTTACTTACGTACTTTAATGCTGAATTTTTCTGATATATACTGTATATAAATATATATATATATATATATATATATATATATATATATATATATATATATATATATATATATATATATATATATGTTAACTTTATCATATACACAATTGTTCTGTGCATTAGTAGAATTACTAAAAGGAATGAGGTCCGTACGGATACTTGATAATGTGGACTGTTTGTCCAAAAAAGCCTGCAACTTTTTCTGAATAAATACTCCATTAGATACCATCCAGTTTGAATGAGGTCCTTTTAGCAATATATATATATATATATATATATATATATATATATATATATATATATATATATATATATATATATATGTGTGTGTGTGTGTGTGTGTGTGTGTGTCTGCGTGTATGTGCAACCCATGTACCTTCTAAATAGGAATGACCCATTCTTAACAATAACGTTCTTGTCATAAGAGTATTAAAAAAATCGATATACGTCCTATCTTTAATTGTTTGAATCGTCGGAGAGACACGAAAATAAATGGGACCAAATTTCATGAATTACTCCATCAAAACAAAAATCACCAAGCAGTCTAATATACGACAGCCTATTTACCTAATCTTCAGTTTACCAGCACCCAATATAGCAACCCAAATATCCACCTGAAACTATAAATAGGAAAAAAAAAGTGAAATATTCTTGCACTTCTGCCTGTAATTACTTCCCAATTTTGGGTCATGAACACGCGCCCATCCCATAGAAAAGTCCGCGATTATATCCCTCGATGCTCGTTCGCTCCTTTACGGCCAATTAGGCCCCGTAAGCAAACACCGTAAACAGTTAGGAGCAGCAAGGAGGGAGGCAAGTGTCCACGGGTGGGAGA
>NC_089799.1:19372401-19392401 GCF_040412425.1 Macrobrachium rosenbergii
ATGCGTTCTCTGGAAATCTACCTTAACGCACAGGGAGGCTAAGAAGTACTCAGATATATAAATGCAGATTTGGGGAACTGCAGGTTTTGTATTTAGAAAGGAGGGAGAGTCAAGATATAAGAAGAATGTGTGGTATATGTAATGTAAAGGAGAAGTCTAGGGAAGCTAATCTGAGGTATTATGGCCATGTAACAAGAAGAGACGAGGTGGAACTAATCAAGAGAGCTAAGAACATGCCAGTGATGGGGAGGAGGTGTGTGGGGCGTCAGCTGATCAGGTGGATGGATGTGGTGAGGAGGGAGATGGGTGAGGTGGGACTTGGGGAAGAAAAAGCAAGGAACAGAAATAGATGGGGAAAGTTGACTCAAGCGGCCGACCCTGCTATATGGTGGGACTAATGAGGTCGAAAGAAGAAGAGGAGGTTTTGTATTTAGAAGCTGAAATTATGTAATACTGGAGGTACCAGAGTGAGAGTTTAATTCGTTTGCCGACACTAAAAGAGTGGCTTGTCTATCCATGCGTTTTCTTTTTATTATATCACCATTTTCTTTTACTATATCTCTACTTTATTTTATCGTGTCTCCATCTGTATGACATCTGACCTTCAAATTAAGTCCAACTCTATTTTCTCTTACTGATTCCCTATTTTCATTTATTATAACTCATTTGTAGGGCATCTGACCTCACATTAAGTGGAACTCTACCGTCATCTGACCCCAAATTGAGTCCAACTCTATTTCCTTTCATCATATCCCTATTTTCCTTTACTATGTCTCTATTTGTAGAGCACCTGACCACAAATTAAGCACTCTACTGTCTTTTATTATATACCTGGTTTCTTTTATTACATCTGTATTTGTACGGCAACTACCCTCAAAATGAAGCCGACTCTATTTTCCTTCATTATATCTCTATTTCCTTCTATTATATCTTCATTTGTATGGCAACGGCCCTCAAATTGAATCCGACTCTCTTTTCCTTCATTATATCTTTATTTCCTTCTATTATATCTTCATTTGTATGGCAACGACCCTCAGACTGAGTCCAACTCTATTTTCTTTTATCGTTCCTCTATTTGTATGGCATCTGACACCAAATATAGTCCCTTCCAGGATTTGGAAGACGAAGTTAAGCAAAGTCCTTTCGGGTCGTAGGACTCCTGAGCAATCTCACTGCTCGAGAGAGGCAGAAGTCGTTCGAGTTTCTCCTGTCGAAGTTGTATTGGGAAGGAATTCGTGTCCTCGCCCTTAGTCAGACGAGGAACAGATGTTCTGTTCCTTCGACAGAGGTTATGTACTGTCATCGTCAAATATTTACGTAAACTGGATGAACAAAATATAACTTTTAAAGAGAAACCAAGGAAAAATTATATGCAAATATCTCATTCTAATATGTTAAAAATATATGCAAATATCTCACTCTTATATGTTCTTTTTATTGTGAATCTTTATCACATCACCGTGAAATATTCTCATATTCACAAACATTAAGCTACCGATTCCCCCTCGGTATTATTCCCGAGGTAGAGCGAATTGGGTATTAAATGACATTTACTGCTTATTTTATAATAGATGAACAAATATAGCTTATAGAGAGAAGACTAGGAAAACTGATATACAAATGCGTCATTTTTATATATCGTTTATCTTATGAATTTTTATCACATCACAAACATTAAGCTACAAATGTCGTGTAATACCCAATTCGCTCTACCTCGGAAATAATACCGAAGGGGAATTATAATTCCCTTTCGGTATTATTTCCGACGTAGAGTGAAATCGGATATTAAACGACATTTGTAGCTTAATGTTTTTGATTATGTATATTATGCACATTAGGTATATTACATGTACCTAATGTACATAAGGTCACTGCTTACTGAAAATTAACGAATGAAGATACAAAATTAAGAATGATCCTTTGTCTCAGCCCTATATTAAAAAAAGGGAACAGCTATCGGTATAATACAGGAAATTAATTTAATATATAATACGTTTAGAGTTCTCAAGCCACAAAGAATTACGGTGATTTGCTTTACTATTCACCGGCTGGAATGAGTAACAGGAATAAATTATGAATCGTTGGAATCAATTCATCGAAATCCTTCATGATGTGCAAAATGTCTTAATGTTTTTTTGCGAAGATGATCTTTTTTCCTCTAGAAAATATGAAGAAGAGGATTCAACCTAATTTCAGCACGTAATTTTAACTTTTATTTCTTACAGTGTCCTTTTTTTCAGCATAGTTCAGTAAATTGCACCTATTCAGGTTTAAAATGGCCCCAATGGAGTTTTCTAGAATGGAAACTACTTTGATAGAGAATTATATCGAAAGGCACATTCTCCGGAGAATTTCAGAAAAAGTAAAAAAAAAATTAATTTCCAGCATTTCACTAACAATAACCGCTAAAAATGGAATTGAAATATAAATATAATTCCAAAGATAGTTTACAGTGATTCTGCAAAGTGTAAGAAATGTATATTTTCTATACATTATATCAGGTTTTTTATTAAAGAGCTTACAGCTTATTCGATTTTATCAATTTCAACTCGTCATTTTGGCTTTTTATTTTTGTTATTATTTTGATATTTTGGACAAAGTATGAAAATTTAAATCTATTCAAATGTAAAATAACACAAAACTAAGTATCCTAATACCATAGGTGACTTTAGACAGAAACTACCATGGATACGCGTACCTTTTTCGTTTTCTGAAAAAAGAAAACTATTGTGCAGGCTTTGTCTGTCCGTCCGCACTTTATTCTGTCCACCCTCAGATCATAAAATTACTGAGGCTAGAGGGCTGCAAATTGGTATGTTGACCATCCACCCTCCAATCATCAAACATACCAAACTTGCAGCCCTCTAGCCTCCTCAGTAGATTTACTTGATTTACAGTTAAAGTTAGCCATTATCATGCATCTGGCAACGATATGGGACAGGCCACCACCGGGCTGTGGCTAAGGTTTCATGGGCCACGGCTCATACAGCATTATACCGAGACCACCGAAAGATAGCTTATTTTCGGTGGCCTTGATTAGATGCTGTGAAGGCTGTACAGAAAACTCGATTGTGCCGAAGAAACTACGGCGTATTTTTTACTTGTTATATAATAGGACATACGTATCCAATTCACTCTACCTCGGAAATAATACCACAAGGAAGGTAGAGGGATTTTGATATTAACATTTGTACCCTACTGTTTGTAAATATAAAAAAACAAGTGTCCCGGTAATGGGATAAAAATTCATAACATGCATAAACTATATGAATGACGCATTTCCATATCACTGGAATTTATACCATATTTGGCTGCATAGGTAGCTTTTAACATTAAGATGTTTCATCTAACAGGTGAGGGTTCCAAGACAAAATCAATAGTGTTCATTGTTAAATTCATACTTTAACTACTGGATCTTGCATGAGCCTCTTGTGCAAAAAACTTTCACGCCATTACCTACTTCATACACAGAGTGGAAAGCTCATCAGCTGTGAATCGACCCCACCACTACAGCATACTGTTCCATTCACCTCCATATCGCAACTCACCTCCTCATGATTCCAGAAAATTGAGCTCCCTTTCCTTTCATTATGTCTTTCACCTCATTTATCTAACACTTTCAAAGCCTTATTTTGGTCTTTCCCCACGGCACCTTTGAATCATAAATTCTCTCCTTTTCGTAAGCCATTTTCACCACACGACCAAACCATTTCAAAGCAAGCTAAAACATCCTTTCATCAATGCTAAGTTTTTCCCCACTCCTAAGTACCCCGACATTTCGTACCCTGTGAGATGTGTTGCTTTTTTGGGAAATAAACATATAATGACTTGAAATTCCTAAAACGTTTATTTGAAAATTACTCCTGAAGGAGATAATCTTATTTGCATCTTCGTCATGAATGAGAGAAACCATTTTTTTTCAGAAGCATTTCTTGAAGCTGCAAATATGTCCTCGAAATTTATATTAGAATAAATAAAATATTTTGAACTGAAGGACAGATAAACATCCGTCTACAGCACTGAAGGACAGATAAACATCCGTCTAGAGCACTGAAGGACAGATAAACATCCTCTCTTAAGCACTGAAGGACAGATAAACATCACGTCTCGAGCACTAAAGGAAAGATAAGCATCCTGTCTCAAGCACTGAACGACAGATAAACTTCCTGTCTTAAGCACTGAAGGACAGATAAACATCCCGTCTCAAGCACTGAAGGACAGATAAACATCCTGTCTTAAGCACTGAAGGATAGATAAACATCCTCTCTCCAGCCCTGAAGGACAGATAAACAACCTGTCTCAAGCACTGAAGGACATATAAACATCCTGTCTCAAGCACTGAAGGACAGATATACATCCTGTCTCAAGCACTGAATGACAGATAAACATCCTATCTCAAGCACTGAAGGACAGATATATATCCTGTCTCAAGCACTGAAGGACAGATAAACATCCTGTCTCAAGCACTGAAGGACAGATAAACATCCCGTCTCAAGCACTGAAGGACAGATAAACACCCTGTCTCAAGCACCGAAGGACAGATACACATCCTGCGTCCTTCAGATAAACATCCTGTCTCAAGCACTGTAGGACAGATACACATTCTGTCTGAAGCACTGAAAGAGAGATAAACATCCTGTCTCCAGCACTGAAAGACAGATAAACATCCTGTCTCAAGCACTGAAGGACAGATAAACATTCCGTCTCAAGCGCTGAATGACAGATAATATCCCGTCTCAAGCACTGAAGGACAGATAAACATCCTGTATCAAGCACTGAAGGACAGATAAATATCCTGTCTCAAGCACTGAAGGACAGAAAACATCCTTCTCAAGCACTGAAGGACAGATAAACATCCTGTCTCAAGCACTGAAGGACAGATACACACCCTGTGTCCTTCAGTTAAACATCCTGTCTCAAGCACTGAAGGACAGATATACATCCTGTCTCAAGCACTGAAGGACAGATATACATCCTGTCTCAAGCACTGAAGGACAGATATACATCCTGTCTCAAGCACTGAAGGACAGATATATATCCTGTCTCAAGCACTGAAGGACAGATAAACATCCTGTCTCAAGCACTGTACGACAGATAAACATCCCATCTCAAGCACTGAAGTACAGATAAAAATCCCGTCTAAAGCACTGAAGGACAGATAAAAATGCTGTCTCAAGCACTGAAGGACAGATAAAAATGCTGTCTCAAGCACTGAAGGACAGATAAACATCCCGTCTCAAGCACTGAAGGACAGATAAAAATCCTGTCTCAAGCACTGAAGGACAGATAAAAATACCGTCTCAAGCACTGAAGGACAGATATACAGCCCGTCTCAAGCACTGAAGGACAGATAAACATCCTCTCTTAAGCACTGAAGGACAGATAAAAATCCTCTCTCAAGCACTGAAGGACAGACAAACTCCCGTCTCAAGCACTGAAGGACAGATAAAAATCCTGTCTCAAGCACTGAAGGACAAATAAACATCCCGACTCAAGCACTGAAGGACAGATATACATCCTGTCTTAAGCACGGAAGGACAGATAAAAATCCCGTCTCAAGCACTAAAAGACAAATAAACATCCTGTCTCAAGCACTGAAGGACAGATAAACATCCTGTCTCAAGCACTGAAGGACAGATATACATCCTGTCTCAAGCACTGAAGGACAGATATACATCCCGTCTCAAGCACTGAGGAACAAATAAACATCCCGTCTTAAGCACTGAAGGACAGATAAACATCCTGTCTCAAGCACTGAAGGACAGATAAACATCCCGTCCCAAGCACTGAATGACAGATAAACATCCTGTCTCAAGCACTGAAGGACAGATAAACATCCCGTCCCAAGCACTGAAGGACAGATAACATCCTGTCTCAAGCACCGAAGGACAGAAAAACATCCTGTCTCAAGTACTGAAGGATAGATAAACATCCCGTCTCAAGCACTGAAGGACAGATAAACATCCCGTCCCAAGCACTGAAGGATAGATAAACATCCTGTCTCAAGCACCGAAGGATAGAAAAACATCCTGTCTCAAGTACTGAAGGACAGATAAAACATCCCGTCCCAAGCACTGAAGGACAGATAAACATCCCGTCTCAAGCACTGAAGGACAGATGAAAATCCTGTCTCAAGCACTGAAGGACAGATATATATCCTGTCTCAAGCACTGAAGGACAGATAAACATCCTGTCTCAAGCACTGAAGGACAGATAAAAATCCTGTCTCAAGCACTGAAGGACAGATAAACATCCTGTCTAAAGCACTGAAGGACAAATAAACATCCTGTCTCAAGCACTGAAGGACAGATATATATCCTGTCTCAAGCACTGAAGGACAGATAAACATCCTGTCTCAAGCACTGAAGGACAGATAAAAATTCCGTCTCAAGCACTGAAGGACAGATAAAAATCCCGTCTCAAGCACTGAAGGACAGATAAAAATCCCGTCTCAAGCACTGAAGGACAAATAAACATCCTGTCTCAAGCACTGAAGGACAGATACACATCCCGTCTCAGGCACTGAAGGACAGATAAAAAACCCGTCTCAAGCACTGAAGGACAAATAAACATCTTGTCTCAAGCACTGAAGGACAGATATACATCCTGTCTCAAGCACTGAACGACAGATAAACATCCCGGCTCAAGCACTGAAGGACAGATATACATCCTGTCTCAAGCACTGAAGGACAAACAAACATCCCGTCTCAAGCACTGAAGGACAGATAAACATCCTGTCTCAAGCACTGAAGGACAGATAAACATCCCGTCCCAAGCACTGAAGGACTGATAAACATCCTGTCTCAAGCACTGAAGGACAGATAAACATCCCGTCCCAAGCACTGAAGGACAGATAAACATCCCGTCCCAAGCACTGAAGGACAGATAAACATCTTGTCTCAAGCACTGTACGACAGATAAACATCCTGTCTCAAGTACTGAAGGACAGATAAACATCCTGTCTCAAGTACTGAAGGACAGATAAACATCCCGTCTCAGGCACTGCAGGACAGATAAACATCCCGTCTCAAGCACTGAAGGACAGATAAACATCCTGTCTTAAGCACTGAAGGACAAATAAACATCCTGTCTCAAGCACAGAAGGACAGATAAACATCCTGTCTCAAGCACTGAAGGACAGATAAAAATCCCGTCTCAAGCACTGAAGGACAGATATACATCCCGTCTCAAGCACTGAAGGACAAACAAACATCCCGTCTCAAGCACTGAAGGAAAGATAAACATCCTGTCTCAAGCACTGAAGGACAGATAAACATCCCGTCTCAAGCACTTAAGGACAGATATACATCCCATCTCAAGCACTGAAGGACAAATAAACATCCCGTCTCAAGCACTGAAGGACAGATAAACATCCTGTCTCAAGCACTGAAGGACAGATAAACATCCCGTCCCAAGCACTGAAGGAGAGATAAACATCCTGTCTTAAGCACTGAAGGACAGATAAACATCCCGTCTCAAGCACTGAAGGACAGATGAATATCCTGTCTCAAGCACTGAAGGCCAGATAAACATCCCATCTCAAGCACTGAAGGACAGATAAACATCCTGTCTCAAGCACTGAAGGACAGATGAACATCCTGTCTCAAGCACTGAAGGGCTGATAAACATCCTGTCTCAAGCACTGAAGGACAGATAAACATCCTGTCTCAAGCACTGAAGGACAGATGAACATCCTGTCTCAAGCACTGAAGGCCAGATAAACATCCCGTCTCAAGCACTGAAGGCCAGATAAACATCCCGTCTCGAGCACTGAAGGACAGATAAACATCCTGTCTCAAGCACTGAAGATCAGATAAACATCCTGTCTCAGGCACTGAAGGACAGATAAACATCCTGTCTCAAGCACTGAAGGACAGATAAACAACCTGTCTCAAGCACCGAAGGACAGAAAACATCCTGTCTCAAGTACTGAAGGACAGATAAACATCCCGGCTCAAGCACCGAAGGACAGATAAACATCCTGTCTCAAGCACTGAAGGACAGATAAACATCCTGTCTCAAGCACTGAAGGACAGATAAACATCCTGTCTCAAGCACTGAAGGCCAGATATACATCACATCTCAAGCACTGAAGGACAGAAAAACATCCCGTCTCAAGCACTGAAGGCCAGATAAACATCCCGTCTCAAGCACTGAAGGACATATAAACATCCCGTCTCAAGCACTGAAGGACAGGTAAACATCCTGTCTCAGGCACTGAAGGACAGATAAAAATTCTGTCTCAAGCACTGAAGGACACAAAAACATCCCGTCTCAGGCACTGAAGGCCAGATAAACATCCTGTCTCAAGCACTGAAGGACAAATAAACATCCTGTCTCAAGCACTGAAGGACAGATAAAAGTCCTGTCTCAAGCACTGAAGGACAGATAAACATCCTGTCTCAAGCACTGAAGGACAGATAAAAATCCCGTCTCAAGCACTGAAGGACAGAAAAACATCCTGTCTCAAGCACTGAAGGACAGATAAACATCCCGTCTCAAGCACTGACGGACAGATAAACATCCTGTCTCAAGCACTGAAGGGCAGATAAAAATCCTGTCTTAAGCCCTACAGGACAGATAAACATCCTGTCTCAAGCACTGAAGGATAGATAATCATCCCGTCTCAAGCACTGAAGGGCAGATAAAAATCCTGTCTTAAGCCCTACAGGACAGATAAACATCCTGTCTCAAGCACTGAAGGCCAGATAAACATCCCGTCTGTCTCAAGCACTGAAGGACAGATAAAAATCCCGTCTCAAGCACTGAAGGACATTTAAACATCCTGTCTCAAGCACTGAAGGCCAGATAAGCATCCCGTCTAAAGCACTGAAGGACAGATAAAAATCCCGTCTCAAGCACTGAAGGACATATAAACATCCTGTCTCAAGCACTGAAGGCCAGGTAAGCATCCCGTCTCAAGCACTGAAGGACAAATAAAAATCTCGTCTCAAGCACTGAAGGACAGATAAAAATCCTGTCACAAGCACTGAAGGACAGATAAACATCCCGTCTCAAGCACTGAAGGACAGATAAACATCCTGTCTCAAGCAAGTAAATGAATAAAAATTTCATGTAAATTAAGAAAAAATATGAATAAACATTTCTTGTAAAGCAATTAATAAAAAAAAGACAATTCTCTTGATAGCAGCGATCCAGAACCCCACCAAAAAAAGAACATTCAAGCGCTTCAACATAATATTCTCCGGTGATTTACGTAATACTTGCGACTCAATTATTTTATTCATTTACCTCCTAAGCGCCTCTTATATCATTTTCCTCATTACCGTTTAATGCTCCAAATGGGAATTAAGGTAAGAAACTCGCTAATTAATTCCAGGCTAAAAGTCTGCTATATTCTCCTGCTGTAAACAGTACTCATTCGGGCCTTCTTCTACGTGAAATTTTCACCCTTAGTTGCGCGCTCTTGCAAAATTTATGGTTTCTGCTATAATAGCCTGAAGAACAATTCTCTCAGTCCTCCTTAATCTTTCCTCTCTCATTCTATTGCGTAAAAAAAAAGTTATGATGAACTGCGAGACAATACTCAGGCATCGGCGCGGCACTGCACACCATAAATAACGTAATGAGAAGCATTACTAGAAAGCGCGGGTAACCGCGTAATTGCAGAAGTCGTACCCTGCGTGTTACTGGCCACCTTCAACCTAAGTAGGAATAGTCCCAGGAGCAAAATAAAGCAAGGCTTGGAATATCCTGAGTTATTTTCGTGTTCTTTTATTAGAAAATGACTTTTTCTTTGTGCGTTAATGCCTTTACCTAGGCTATTGGGTAGGCGAACATATTAGGAGCCCGATGAAGTCACATTTACATTCTTTCGAAGCATGAATTTCAAGCCAATTTCCCTTGCGGGCTTGTTTCATATGAATTGGGTTCATCTTCTGAATAATAATAATAATAATAATAATAATAATAATAATAATAATAATAATAATAATAATAATAATAATAATAATAATAATAATAATATATACATATGTGTATATATATATATATGTATATAATATATATATATATATATATATATATATATATATATATATATATATATATATATATATATATATATATATATATATATATATATATATATATATATATATATATAAGTGAGTAGACCCTCTTTCAAGCATGTTCAGTTAAAAGAATGGCAGCATCAATGGAATTGATTTTACATAAGGTCTTTTCAATTCTTCTTACTATTATCTTTTCTTCAGGGCTGACAATTGCTAAGAGCTGGCCGATGTACATAATCTGGATAAGGAAGGCAATTGTTCTGTATAAAGTGACTTTATTTTTGAAGTTAATGGCTTGTGATAGCCGTAGTTTCGAGTCTCAGCAAACAAGACTTCGTAGACTACAGAGGCTTGTTTGCGGAGACTCGAAACTCTACGGTTATCACACGCCGTATTTAACTTCAAAAAATAAATTAACTTTATACCGAACAATTACCTTCTTTATCCAAATTATGTACATCAGCCAGCTCTTAGCAAATGTCAGCCGTGAATAAAAGAAAATAGTAAGAAGAATTGAAAAGACCTTATATAAAATCAATTCCACTAATGCTGCCATTCTGTCTAACAGAACATATTATTATTATTATTATTATTATTATTATTATTATTATTATTATTATTATTATTATTATTATTATTATTCAGATGAACCTCATTCATATGGGACAAGCCCATAAAGGCAATTGACTTGAAGTTCACCAAGGAATATAAATACATACATACAGTATATATATATATATATATATATATATATATATATATATATATATATATATATATATATATATATATATATATATATATATATATAATTTATATATATATATATATATATATATACTATATATATATATATATATATATATATATATATATATATATATATATAATTTATACATATAAATATATATATATATATATATATATATATATATATATATATATATATATATATATATATATATATATATATATATATATATATAATCATCATGTGAATAAAACAGGAAAATATGAATCGAATGAAACATGATATATTTTGTATTCGTAAATAAACCTTGACAAAAAATAAAACATGGAGAAACTCCATAAAAAACCTGGGTATAAAATTTTTACAAACTGGCATACAAAATGAAACTTATTCTCTCTGAAGCCGAAACGCGTTCCACCAACCCCGGCAAAACTCTAAAATTCAAAGTTCTCACAAGTGTAAAAATTTCTTGCCGGGGTTGAACTTGAATTTTGAAGTTTTCCCTCTTTAATTTTAGAGTTTTTTCACTTTCCTCTGGTTTTACCGGACTCAGATATTCAGTTTCTCGATTCATCTTTCTGCTTTTTCATTTTGTTGATTTGCAGTTTGTAAAATATTTCAGGACAAGGATAAGAATATTGTTTATGGATGTATTTGCCGAGACCATGAAAAATTATGAATGTAAATCGTGTTTGTTTACAAATTAAAAATACATGTATAAAATACATTCAACACTTCATATACACACAACATGCACATAAATATACATTAAAACAAGACAGTATATATATATATATATATATATATATATATATATATATAATATATATAAAATAGGATAAGAGTATTGTTTATGGATGTCCGGAAGAGATCATGAAAACTTATGAATGTAAATCGTGTTTATTTACGAATACAAAATAGCATGTATACAAATACATTCACACATACATATATATGTATATGTCTATATATCTATATATATGCATATATGTATGTATGCATGTATATATATGTATACATACATATGTATATATGTATGTATGTATGTATGTATGTATGTATGTATGTATGTGTGTATATATATATATATATATATATATATATATATATATATATATACATACATATATATATATATGTATACATATATATACATGCATACATACATATATGCATATATATGTATATATATTTGTGTATGTGAATGAGCATAAAATCATATATTCATAGATATACAAATAAGATCTACATTCTTTGCTTACGACACCCACTGCATAAAGCGCAACGCCAGGTGTGGATGATATTCATCATGATCAATATGAAAATCCCACTGACAAGCCTGAACATTATTCAAGTGCCACGTATTAAGATAATATATTCAGACAGTTTTAAATCATTTTTCTGACACTATAATGCACAACTAAGCAATGGATTTCATATCTGAAATGATATATCATAAATGAATTATTTCAAGCTGTGATGTAAATGATTAAGTGGGCCCCTTTGGAAACGGACAAAAAAGTCATTGGGTCTTTTGAATACGAAGATCCAAAATTGAGTTTTAATTCCTGACATATTTTATATCTGACATACTCAATGCTTCTGTCACACTGTCCGATTCATTTCTGTCACACGGAGTCATATTTATATCCGTAGCACAAATGTGTCCTTAATGCAGCACAAACTTGCCTCGTGTTTGCCCAAAAGGGAATGATTCACGTTCACATGTGAATTGGTTAGTCATTAATCAGGGCGGAACAACGTATGTTTAATATTTATCAAGAAACGTTGATAAATGTTGATATATCGCAAAGTAAACTTTGCCGAAATTGGGCCCAGTTTTTCATAAAAACTCTAGTTTATCTGAAATAATATTTGAGGTCTTGAGTAATAGTGGACACGTCATGCTATTTTTACAACTATGATATTTTCCACTGACAAACAAATGAATTTGGTTTTGTTCATAAAAATACTGAATTAGTATTAGAAATTTCAGGAAAAGGAAGATGAAGATATTCCAAATAACTAGCCATTATTGGTCGTTATAATGGCTACTGTGATACAGGTGGGTTCAGTAAAAGATATTTTAGATGTTTAATCACATCAAAATATTTAGCAAGAGCGTCTTTGTTTTATAAAAGATGCCTACATCAGCCTTCACATGACTGATTACTATTGCTGAGAATAGAAAATAGATGCTGTTATATATATATATATATATATATATATATATATATATATATATATATATATATATATATATATATATATATATATATATATATATATATATATATATATATATATATATATATATATATATATATATATATTATATATATGTATATATATATATATGTGCATGTGTGTGATTTTGCATTAATTACTTTGCTTTTCTCTAATCTAAGGGGCTGATGTGGAATCTTGATCTAGTCGCCCTCAATTAACTGCACCTACATCTATTGCATACACTGATTGCACGTACATCTAAGTATCTTCAAGCAAACATATTCATCTTGAAAACTAACAGTTAGTTGGGTTAGTATCTACAAAAGCATAATCTCTTGCCCACCGCAAGTTCCTTTTATATCATCCAACCTGAAAAGAAAAGGTTTTACGTTTCGACATATCCTCCGCGAAGTGATATTTATATCCTCCGCTATGTGATATTGACTCGAAGCCTACCTTCTTTTAACGGTCTGTATTGACGTCATGTTATGTCATTAAGTCTGTCAATAAGGAAGGAATGACTCTTCAGGAGGCAATACACTATATATATAAAAAAAAACTTTTCCTGTCTCGCCCCCGGTACCGGCATTTAATGCATAAATATAAGGAGGTCGTACCCAAACGTAAGCCGAGGTGGTGGCATTTTGTACGCGTGTCTGCGCGTGCGCACGACGCCGTACGTACGAACGGACTGCGCTTGAAGGTAATGCCATGTATAGCATAATGCGACAGCGAACAGGTTTACTGCGTGTGAATGCATATGCAAATGAAGTTACCTAGTATATGATTCCATGTAGTAGGAGGCTTATGAGCTGAAAGGTATGTCTGTATTCGGGATCTCCTGGAATTAAGCATAATTCGAGTTCACGCGGGTAATGTTTATGCAAATTGTCCCTTATAAGCCTCTGTGCCTCGTATCGTTTTTTTTTTTTTTTTGCTTCATTTTCATTTTATTCTCTGTGAAAATTTTGAGATCAATGTAGGAATTCGATGTTATTCGTGTTATTCCTGTGGGCCCTTTCAGCTTAGCATAATAACAACAGAGGCAATAATGTCATTTGTTTTTCATATTTGCACAGCTCCAGTAAATGTGAATAAATATTCAGGAACGACATCACGTTTTGAAAGAAAGTTCATGGTTACGTTAATTATATTACAATATTATCTTAAATTATATTACAACACCACATTATAATTATAACATTGAAATAACGAATGAAAATTACACTACATTACATTACAGTATTATCTTAAATTATGTTAAAATAGTAAATAATAATATATTATAACATGCTGAAATACCGATTGAAAATCATAATAATACCAAACTATATCAACACAATTATAAAAAAATTGGACATTATTATAAAGACTGCTTTAAGTGACTCATATTCAGTGGAGTTTATTTAAGTAAACTGGCAGAACAATATACAAACAGGTAACAAGAAACCAAAAATGGCCGATTATAAGAGAGAGAGAGAGAGAGAGAGAGAGAGAGAGAGAGAGAGAGAGAGAGAGAGAGAGAGAGAGAGAGAGAGACCTTCCAAAACGTCAGCTGTGTAGGAACTGCTCTGTTTGCCTTAAAGCAGATGTTTTCAGCATTGCCTGTCTGAACAACGTCAGCAACGTCAGCTGTGTTATATATAACTGCTCTGTTTGCCTTCCCCTCATATATGTTTTGAAATATAGATGTTATATATATATATATATATATATATATATATATATATATATATATATATATATATATATATGTGTACATATAGATATATATATATATAAGTCTTCATGAATCTGTCTGTATAACTATATGTACATATAGATATATATATATATATATATATATATATATATATATATATATATATATATATATATATATATATATATATATATATATATATATATATATATATATATATATATATATATATATATATATATATATATATATATATATATATATATATATATATATATATATATATATATATATATATATATATATATATATATATATATATATATATATATATATATATATATATATATATATATATATATATATATATATATATATATATATATATATATATATTCCTATATATAGATATAGCAGCAATATATATATATATATATATAAGTATAATATATATATATATATATATATATATATATATATTCCTGAGGAAGGAGGAGGAGGAGGAGGTCTAAGGCATATAAAGAGCGAGGTTTTTTCAGGAGACTTTTGATGCGGGAAAAACAACCCCCCTTTTCCAAAAACGAGGACCGTTTTGATGAATGTCAAAACATCGTGAGGACAGAACGCTCTCTCCCCCATCTGGAACGAGGACACATATGGCGTCGTTCTTATTGGAAGATATTGGCTTTTTTTTCGCTTCGACAGCGTATGAGGAAAGACTCACACGGTTTACCTGACTAGAGGAGAATGGAAGTGTATACAGTATTTCCGGGTTTTTAGTTTTCTGTAAAAGAAAATTATTGTGACGGCCTTGTCTGTCCGTCCACACTTTTTCCGTCCGCCCTCACATCTTAAAAACTGTTGAGGTTAGAGGGCTGCAAATTGGTATGTTGATCATCCACCTTCAAATCATCAACCATACCAAACTGCAGTCCTATAACATCAGTAGTTTTTTTGTTTTTATCTTATTTAAGGTTAAAGTTAGCCATAACCGAGCTTCTGGCAACGATATAGGATAGGCCACCACCGGGCCTTGGTTAAATTTTCATGGGCCGCGGCTCATACAGCGTTATACCGAGACCACCGAAAGACAGATTTATTTTCTCTGGCCTTGATTATATGCCTTAGCGGTTGTACAGAAAAATCGATTGAGCCGAAGAAACTTCGGCACATTTTTTACTTGTTTTCTAATGATATTAACGGTGAAAATAAAAAGGAAAAATAAAATTCCCTGTCCAACAGAAAGGACTATGATAAAGGACTGTGATAATCGATCCGGAATTATTTGAATTGCTGAAAATTATATTTTTATGACAAAATATTTAAAACTAAGATAGGTTTACTGAGGATGTGCAGTTAGAACCTCAAAAGGTATTTTAATTATCTATCAAAATTTTTCTTTATTTATTTATTAATTTATATCATCTAATAACTAGTCTCTTCTTTCTGTAATTCCATTATCTTCTGTAGTTTCTCTCAAATGAGCACCATATTCTTTAGAAGCTTGAATTTCAAGTTAATGGCCCCTGTAGGGTTGTTCCATAAGAAGAAGTTAAGTATACCTTAGTTTTACCAGACCACTGAGCTGATTAACAGCTCTCCTAGGGCTGGCTCGCAGGATTAGACTTATTTAACGTGGCTAAGAACCACTTGGTTACTTAGCAACGGGGCCTACAGCTTATTGTGGAATCCGAATCACATTACAGCGAGAAATGAATTTCTATCACCAGAAATAAATTCCTCTAACTCCTCATTAGCCGGCCGGAGAGGCGAACTCGGGCCTAACGAGCGCAAGGCCACAACTCTACCGACTCGCTCAGGGAAGAGCTAATACGTATAGGGGTTTATCTTACTACTACTACTACTACTACTACTACTACTACTACTACTACTACTACTACTACTACTAATAATAATAATAATAATAATAATAATAATAATTTAATGAATCATACCGTAGTGTTACAGATTTACTTATGAGAAAGAATAAGACGGTGGTCTGGCAATGGGGTAAAGGGTTATTTTTTAAATAATAATAATAATAATAATAATAATAATAATAATAATAATAATAATAATAATAATAATAATAATAATAATAATACCGAGTTCATGAACCAAATCGGTACGTGTTACAGATTCAATTATGAAAAGCGATAAGAGAACAACCGGTCAATGGGATAAGAAGTACATTGGTCAAAATAATTAGAAAATAATACGCATATCTGACTATAAATATGCGAAAGACCGATAGTGAATAAAACTAGAAAAACATATGCATGTCGTGAATATAAGTTTGTGAAAAACAGATAGTGAATAAAACTAATAAAAAAAAATAATTCGCATATCGTGAATACAAATATATGACAAACCGATGGTGAATAAAACTAATTAGAAAAACATACGCATATCGTGACTATAAATATGTGAAAGACCGATATTGAATAAAACTAATTAGAAAAACATACGCATATTGTGACTATAAAAATGTGAAAAGCCAATAGTGAATAAAACTAATTAGAAAATAATTCGCATATCGTGCATATAAATATGTGAAAAACCGACAGTGAATAAAACTAATTAGAAAATAATACGCATATCGTGCATTTAAATAGGTGAAAGACCGATATTGAATAAAACTAATTAGAAAAACATACACATATCGGAAATATAAATATCTGAAAACCCCACAGTGAATCATGGCTGACAGACTAAAGAGAATTTTCCAGATCACGAATAATTACATTGAAAGTTACGAACGGTTCAAACCAGAATAAAAATACTTGCCAATTCAGTCAACAACAATTCAAGCGCGAAGCAAGTTAGCGCGCGCGTGACAAGCCTGGTAACGACAAACGCTCTTAGGCCACAAGTCAAAACCGCGTTATGGATACATCTGAGGCTCAATGAACGGCCTTTAAAATTTGTCACAAATGCGTCACGCTTCCTTCACTTGTCTTTGTGCATGAGCGAAGTTTTGTCATGAATTTCGGGCATTGTGTCGTTGGCGCGTAATTCATCGGTCATAAAGGCCAAGTGGCATCTCCTCTAATGTTACAGTTTTGCTTTTTTTTTTTTTTTTTTTTGTTCTATAGTTGGGTGATTTGCATAATGATTTGTCCTGAATGTGATATGTTTCGTATTTATGTACATTTTTTTGTTAGAGGTTTTGCTTGTTTTTAACTGATGTATCACATTTTGCGTTTTCTTCTTCATGTCCATTAGTATAATTGCTCGAGAAGGAATAACTAAGGCAACGATAATATAATAATAATAATCATAATAATATGTACCATCCCCTCCAATGTTTCGTTTTTTTTATAGTTGCTGGTGATTTGCATAATGATTTGTCCTGAATGCAAAATGTTTCGGTATGTTTTTAAATGTGTTTTATGTATCATATTTTTGGCTCTTTGTTTCCAAGGAATTTGTTCATTAGTATAATTAATCGTAAATTTAAAATAATAATAATAATTTTACTGATGTATCATATTTTTGCCTCTTTGTTTTTTTTTTTGTTCTATAGTTGCTGGTGATTTGCATAATGATTTGCCCTGAATTTGTTCATTTATATAATTTTTGGAGGTTTTACTTGTTTTTAATAGATGGAATAAAAGGAATTTGTTCATCAAATTACTCGAAGGTATAATTAATAACGATAATAATAATAATAATAATAATAATAATAATAATAATAATAATAAATAATAATAATAAAGGGAATATTTTTTTAGTTGCCGGTGATTTGCATAATCATCGGCATAATCATCCTAAATGTGATATGTTTCGTATTTATGTACACGGTTTTTGTCAAAAGTTTTACTTATTTTTTTTAATGATGTATCAATACTTTCCGTTTTCCGTTTCATGTTCATCAGTATAATAATTACTGGAGAAGGAATAACTACGGCAATAACAGCAACAATAACAATAATAATTGTTTCAAAGGAATTTGTTCATTAGTATAATTACTCGAGAAGGAATAACTAGGGCAATAATAATAATAATAATAATAATAATAATAATAATAATAATAATAATAATAATAATAATAATAATAAATGACTAACAAACAGGTAAGTAATTTCATGCCACAAAAAATTTTTTTTGATTTAGACACTCAGGACATTTCTAGTGTCTACACCTTAAAAAATAGAGAAATTCGACGTTCTAATTAGATAAGAATGCTTCTGCAGCATGACATCATCACTAAGTGTGCATTTACCAATTAAGATCATGACTGACTGCCTCAACACTCATTTGTTACGCAACGGTGCCATGCTACGAACCAATTACCTTGTCACAGATACGTCTCGACAAAGATTGTTTTAATTCTCTGCGTCACATTCTTTACACAAAAAGCATACAAGCATAAAGGAAAATATGTAAATTACATACCATTAGCCTGAAAAGCAAAATTAATTAATAGCTGGTTTTAAGTATTCAGTGCTTTAATAGAGTTCATGATAAATCATTGTTAGTCCCTTCAACATTAAATGGAGATATTTTGCATAATTAATGCACCGCTTTCCAAGCAAACCTAAAACAATCGATTTGTATCCCACTGTCTTTGAAGCACTTGTAAGGTATTCTTAGTCTTACCATTTCCTGAGAACATCTTGAATGATTAATTCTGCAGAATACTGGATTTTGGCTTTTAAAGTCATTCAATGTAAGGGAAGTTTGATACTGTAGCCCCAAAAGCACCACAGAAATCATTATTCCTCAGTCTTTTATTGTCTACAGCTGTCCCATGGAAGCCACCACAAACGATTTTGACCCAGGAATTATAAAAAAAAAAAACAAATGTAGAATACCGCATTATTGGCTTTTATAACCATTTCGTTTAAGAGAGGTTTGATGCCGTGGCCTCACAAGCACTGCAGAAATCATTATTCCATAGGCTGTTAAAGCCTACAGTACCCTTTGGAAGTCACCACAAAAAAGTTTGACCCAGAAATTATAAAAAAAAAAAATGTCTACAGCGGCCCCCTAGAGTCCACCACAAACGATTTTGACCAAAAAATGATTAAAAAATCAAATGCAGAATACTGGAATCTTGGCTATTATAACTATTATTCCAAAGTCATTTAATGTATAAAGCACCCGCTGAAACCCCCAAACAAACGATTTGGGCCCATAAATGACTGAATAAAAAAAAAAAAAGACAAAATGCAGATTGAGAAAATTGACGAAGCATCGTCTCTGGAAAGCGATCAAATCGCTGGCTTACTTCACACGCCTTGGTTGGGCGGAGCGATTGGCAATTCATTCACTCTGTTTC
>NC_089799.1:19394901-19417401 GCF_040412425.1 Macrobrachium rosenbergii
ATATATATATATATAATATACAATATACTGTAGTATACATGGTCGGCTATGAACACGCCATTTAGCAAAATCATCAAGGCTATTTTATTCTCTTAAAATGATATTACCAGAACACGTATCCGTCTAGAAATCGTTCAGAGATTCTCTCTCTCTCTCTCTCTCTCTCTCTCTCTCTCTCTCTCTCTCTCTCTCTCTCTCTCTCTCTCTCTCCCCTCTAAAACGCACGAGTAAATAAACACACTCCACTCTGAAACGTACGAGTCAGTAAATAAATTTCCTTCTCCTCCTAGACTCAGTTTTGAAAAAAGAAAGAAAGAAAAAATAAGATTCCTTCTCTCTCCTGCTCGACTCTGTTTTGAAAAATAAATAAAAAAAAAAAATCGAGAAACTTTTGCTGTCTCGTAAGGACAGCTACTTCTCATCGTTACGAAACAATAACAAAGAAATGAGGATGAAGGGTCTTCTTCTCCTACGTTAGGATGATCCGAGGAACCAACCAAAGGACCAGAGAGGCCAAGTTGAAAACAGAAGGGAGACTAAAGGAAAGCCAAGAAGATATCAAAAGGGAAAACAGTTTGATTTCCTATAGTTTTGATAATGTTTTCATATATTTCTTTATAAATTTAATTTTCACATCTCTTTTTCTATCTTGACCTGATTTGCATATTATATTCCTTTTTTTATGTTGCCTTTCATAATTCCTTTTTTCGTTTTACAGAGTTCGAAAGGTAATTAGCCCATTATATCAATACCTTTCAACAGTTGTTTATCATAGGTAAGAAATTCTTTTATTTTCTTTCATAAATCTTTTTTTTCGTTTTTCAGAGTTGGAAAGATAAGCCTAATGCCCATTATATCAATACTAAATACCATTCAACATTTGTTCATTATAGGTAAACGTTTCTTGCTATAATCCTACCATTCGGAAGCCAAAAAGAAACGAAGAGACTAATGTATTTTCTGTGCGTGATACTAAAGTGTCATGATTCATTTTACTTATATTGCAGACCTATATCAATCTTCTCAATAAACCCAAAACATAGTGATGAGTAAAAGAATGTTGCTATGAAATAATTTACTTTTCATGTTAAGGAAATAAAACGAACGATAAAGTTTTTACCTATGAGAACTAACCATGAAAGCTGATTCGACTGATGATCGACACCGAAACATTAGTATTTAATAAAGTGTATTATTTAAGCAAAGAACCAACAATAAGAAATTGAAAGATTTTGCTTCTGCCAGAATCGACATAAGCTTTATCACCTTAATAAATAATAAACTAAGTTAAAATTCCAACGGTTGAATGGTATAATTTTCCCCCAAATTTTCCGTGTAACCAATGAAATTACATATGATGCAACATTATGGAAAACACAATCCAGCTATGTATATCTTAATCCTTCTGTTTAAATTCTTGCGCCATAATAAGAAGGAGAAAGCTTAGTAAATGAACGCTCGCAGTTTTACAGAGTTTAGTTGTTCCTTTGGTTTTAAGCCCTGATTAAAGAGAAAAGGTGGCCGAAGAAGATTAATAAGGATAAAAAAAGAAGAGTATTATAAGATAGGAAACGACGGTAATAAAACAAAACCATGAAAGATAGTAGGATTATAAGCTCACGTTGTTTCTAGTTATCCCCTCATCGCTTCTCTGATGATTAGAGTGAAGCTTAAGTAATATATCACGCCGGACAAGAGAGCAAAGGTTAACTAATACAAAGGATCAGGTGGTTTTGGTCTGGTGTCCGAATATACTCCGTTGAGGTTCTCCTTTTATGTGTTAATTTGTTGTACGAATTGTGAGATGTGCGTGTATATACAGTATACATATATGAAAATATATTATTTCCGAGGTAGAGCGAATTGGATATTAAAGGACGTTTGTAGCTTTCTGATTGTATATGAATCACGGTGATGTGATAAATAGTCATAATATGGCTACGTGCGACAAACGCACTACACGGTCAACATGGCAGAGGTGGGTGGATATCGTCTCCAAATGCAAAACACCTGAGTTCGACGGGTGAGTTGATGGGAGGCGATATTCACTTATAACCTCTCTTGTGGCCGAATGGGTTAGTGCGTCCCTGTAGTCCTGAGTCCTCGTCCGTCGCTGGTTCGACCCCACGGGACAGTGGACTTATTATATATATATATATATATATATATATATATATATATATATATATATATATATATATATATATATATATATATATATATATATACATATATATATACATATATATATATATATATATATATATATATATATATATATGTATAAATGTATAATATATATATATATATATATATATATATATATATATATATATATATATATATATATATATATATATATATATCTATATATATACACACATATATATCTATATATATACACATACATACATACATACCTATCTAAAACGATGACTCTTGATGACCTAAGCTCGTAAATGATGGCTGAGTGAGATGTGACTTAGGAAAAAATGAAAATCTCACCATAAAAATGCATAAACATTTTATTTCTCTTTTTTGGGGGGTTTATGGTCTGCTAAATTTCACCTTGTCGTTGCAGAATCCCCCCCCAAATATAAGACTGGTACTGAAAATAAAGTAGTTTTTATTTCAGCATCGAAACGGTTTTAATTTTCTGTTTCTGTGCGGACTTTTTCAATTCACAACTCTATTTTTTCTTACGTAATAAGATTTACGTTAAAGGATTTTTAGGCCTAGCCCTCTTTGCGAAAACACGTAGTTTTAATGTTTTTATATCAGTGAAATGACGCATACATTATGGTTTCTTTAGCCTCTCACTAAATCTCGATTCTTATGTATGCCTGAAAAGCCAAATAGTTTCCAGTAGCTATCTGTGGGAACATATCAATTTTGCAATATCAATTCTTCCAAAACTCCATATTCAATAGCCAAAAAATGTGGTTATTTATTTACCTTACCATATTTTCACGAGCTAACGGAAGCCTCAAAAAATTAGTGTTCCGGTATCTGGCAATTTTATTTATAAAGTTTTTCTCCGGTTTTATAATAATTTTATTTATAAAGTTTTTCTCCGGTTTTATAATAAGTAAAATTTTTCCCGGTAACTGTGCATCTACAAATCACAGTTAGTACAGAAGTCTGGTGATGATGTGAAACGGATATGTTATTAATAAAAGTGAATTAAATAAATACAACGGTGTATAATAAACTATATAACCGTAAGCTTTTTGACTGGTTTTTAAATCAAGCTGGCTCTGACTCTGCACGGACTCTTGCTTCTTGAATATCCCACACTGATAAATAGGCGGTCTTCAGACACTATCACTTTTACAATAAAATGTCGAAGAATTATATTGGTCTCTTTATGCGTTCTCGTTACTCAATAAAGCTATTATTCATAGAAATAAAGAAAGGATATTACCTTGACAAGCAAATCTCTGTAATACTGAAGGCTAAAAGATGACCCAATAAAACAAAATGAAAGGTAATAAAACTCAAAAATAAAAAAAATAAAAATCTGCCTGGAAAAACAATATCGAGTACAGAAGGGTCAAAAATAACCAAGAACAATGAACCTTCCGGAAAGGGCCGTAAGGTTTTGATCTTTTGTCTTTCTCTCTTTCATTTCATTTTAGTTTTAACAAAGCCTCTCTCTCTCTCTCTCTCTCTCTCTCTCTCTCTCTCTCTCTCTCTCTCTCTCTCTCTCTCTCTCTTCGCTTTTTCCAGTGTTCCTTGTCTCCCCAGTTTTTTTTTTACTGTTTTTTTTTTTGCTTTCGTGTGAGAGAACGAGCAGTAAAAAGAAATCCTTCGCTAAAAAAAACACCCTAAATGAGTCTGCTCAATTTTTTTTTCTTCTTCGTTTGTATTTACTTTCTGGGGTTTTTTTTCACCCTTGCAAATACTTTAGTGCCTTCTCATTTTCTAGCCTTTTGTATTTTTTCTATTTTATTTCTCCTCGCAAACTTTTAGGTGCGTTCTGTTTCTCTTTCTTTTATTCAGCTCCAGGCAAGAGAAGTAATTGCTACTGAAAGTATATCGTACTTTTTCTTCATTTTGAAAAGAGTATTGATATCTAAATAATATCAGTATTTTTTCCTTAGATTTAAAAGATTATTAATATTTAAATAACAGCTGTATTTTTCCCTTAGATTTAAATGAGTATTGATATATCTAAATAATACTAGTACTTTCCCTTAGATTTGAAAGAGTATTAATATCTAAATAATGCTAGTATTTTTTTCCTTAGGTTTAAAAGAGCACTGATATCTAAATAATTCCAGTATTTTTTCCCAAGATTTAAATGAGTATTGGTATCTAAACAATACTACTATTTATTCCTTACACTTAAATATTTAAGTATTGATATTTATCAGGTTTGTATATTAATAAATATATATGACAAGGGAAGTATTACAGTATACGCAATAAGCACATTGGTAAAATATCTGATATGATTAGAAAATACAATAGATTTCACATTTCAGGCTAATTCGCATTTTTAAAGTAAACATTTTGTGGCAGTATCAACTATGATTAAAAAAAACAATTATAAAAATGACATCATCATGTTAATCACTAAAATGGTGAAAAAACGCCATACAGATGTAAGTGTAAATATATATTCAAAATCACATATGCAACGGGAGCCACCGTTAATCGGCTCGATTCTCCTTACTAATAAGATAAATACAGCAGGTTTTCGAAGCTCTCGTTTATATATATATATATATATATATATATATATATATATATATATATATATATATATATATATATATATATATATATATATATATATATATATATATAAATTATATAATATATATATATATATATATATATACACATATACATATATATATATATATATATAAATTATAATGTATATATATATATATATATATATATATATATATATATATATATATATATATATATATATATATATATATATATATATATATATATATATATATATATCTCGAGTCATCTGTCAGCCGTCTGTGTTACATCGATTCGCATGCCAAGATATCCTCTCATCATCATTATTATTATTATTATTATTATTATTATTATTATTATTATTATTATTATTATTATTATTATTATTCAGAAGATGAAACCTATTCATATGGAACAATCCCACGGGGGGCGACTGACTTGAAATTCAAGCTTCCAAAGAATGTGGTGTTCATTAGGAAGAAGTTATTATGAATAATAACTTTATTGGATAATGAGAATGTATAAAAAAGGTCCCATGTAGCTTTCCTTCAGCTGTTTATTGTAAAAATATTTGTGTCTGAAGACCTCACAGATTCACTTATTTTCATTGTGGGATAACAGCTTTATTAAATAATGAGTGCGTGTAAAGAGGCCTAAGATATTCTTTCGACATGTTATTGTAAATATATATAATATATATATATATATATATATATATATATATATATATATATATATATATATATATATATATATATATATATATATATATATATATATATATATATATATATATATATATATATATATATATATATATATATAGTATATATAATATACATTTATATATATATATATATATATATATATATATATATATATATATATATATATATATATATATATATATATATATATATATATATATTTATTAAGGCTTATAACAATAATGGACTTTTTCACCAAAACACAATTAACCGAACAAAGCGTCACGGGTGAGTGGTATCACACTACCAATCAAAGAGCAGAATGACTCGAAGATGTATTGAACAATAGGAGAGAATTCCAAGAAGAGAATTCGTGAAGAAAAATGAAAAGGAATTGGGTAAGGAACCGCATGATGGCTACGACATCGGGGAAATCTCGCCGAAACCTGACCGGGAAATAAAAACTTGATTAACAGGCCTTCAGCCCCGAGTTTTATTCCTGACGAAAAGATGCCATAAAGATTTGCTCCCCGGACGGAGACGAAGCCGGAAGAGGCAGATTTCATTATCCCGGTCATCGGATGTTTTCGAAGGAGGCGGCGTCGTATTTCATAATAAAAGAAAAATCCGGCGGTCGTAAAGGACGGTTTGCGACAACCACTCACACTGCCTAAGAGAGCCATAAACCCGCGGCGTCCCTGCGTCCTGACGTCGCCGTTTTCCATTTATGCAAAACTTCGCTATTCGCCGAACGGCACGTCGGCGGGGCGTCCAATGGCCGCGTGGAAAAATAAAGGTGCTCGTGCAATGCCCTTTACAGTTGTTGCTTTTTACGTCAAAAAAAAAAAAGACAGTACCAGCTACGTCTTTTATTAGCTGTAACGTTGGCTGCACAAGACACAACAAAACAATACGATCAGGGAAGAGAAGAAGAGTTGATGGCAAACATGTAGCTTCAAGATTTGGTTGACAAACACAGCAGCAGCAAAAATTACAATATATAATAATAATAATAATAATAATAATAATAATAATAATAATAATAATAATAATAATAATAATAATAATAATAATAATATCCCTAGAGGGAACTGAAACTGTGGATTACAATAAGATCGTCTAAGGAAAAGAAAGATTAAGTGTTCTATTTCTATGCAAAATACAAAACCCCATTCATTAATGTATATCAAAATTGGAGAAAGACATCTTATAAGAGTAGTCGGGTTAAGAAAAGATGGAACAAAGTTAGAAAAAATGCAAATGTGAAGAAAAAACATTGGAATAGGTAGAGGACTGAAATGATCTGGTCGCATGCGAAGAGTTACACAAATCAGCTGGGTAAAAGGTCTCAGTAATGGGGTAATGTCGAAAGCATTTGGATACAGGGGTTCCTGAGGTTATTTCCAGGAAACGGAAGAGTGAATGCAGAGAAGGGACGATTAAATCTATGTGCTAATGGTGAGCTTTTCTGTAGGTATGTGACGCTGCGTTGATGCTAGCTATGTTTATTGTAGATTAAACATTATTCATTGTCTGGTTTTTATTTGGGGCCTCTTCTGAATGTACTGTTACGAGTAATGATGATGATGATGATGATGATGAGGAGGAGGAGGAGGAGGAGGAGGAGGAGGAGGAGGAGGAGGAGGAGGAGGAGGAGGAGGAGGAAGAAATAAGTCAAACTTAAAAAAAATAAATGTTTTTAATATCACCTCCTAATAATTGAAATGTCTTTTCTACATGAAAAAAAGAGGAAAGGAACACTTGAAATGTTACTGAGAAACTAACAAAAACATCATTTAATCTCGTAAAAAAAAACAAAAAAAAATAGACCGCATCCCAAAACAAGAGGCGCCTCCTCTCTCCTCGAGAGATTATTAACACATCAACGCCTGAAGCCTTTCGTCCAAATTACAGACACACGCGTTCAATCAGTCGCGATTCGACGATATTCGGTCCAGAGTGTTCCTTTCAAGTGTTCCTTTCACTTCCGGCCATTCCCCTCATGTTCCGTGGCTCTGTTTGAAGACCGTAATTGACGCGAAGGTCTCGCGGACCACATGAATAATAAGGGAGCTGCTGCTGCATTGGAAGATAATTGCAAGTCAATCAATCAATGACGCGATCCTCACTCAGCAGCGACGACGAAGCGGTGGCAGGCGACGACAAACGCCTACACATTGGCGAGGCTTCCTTCGACTCTCGGCGATTAATCAACATTCCAGCGGTTGGGGGAAGATGGGGTTGGGGGTTGGGGGAGGGGGAGCCAAAACCGTCATTATGAAACTTAGATTGGGGTTCGCAAAGCATGATGTCTTTAATAAGTTCCTCGCAATTGGAGAAACTCGGAAACTCTTCCGTTAATGCCATTGGCTCTTCGGAATAACCATTTTGCCTTGTTCGACAGACTAATTGGTCTTTCAAACTTGCAACTTGCTGGGGAGAATGCACTAGCATAAGACATGTGTCAGCTTGAAGTATTGAAACATATCACTTACCTGCCATATCTGACGCCAGCGGGTACATTGAATTTTTTTACTACAGTTACTTTATACAGAAATGGGAAATGTGGTTTCCAAGAGTTATATCTTGATGAGCATAGAGGTTTTGAGAACAGGTAATCATGCATGCGCTCAAAATAAACATATTTCTTATGTGTTGTGTCATCAAATATTCACATCCTTTTCAATAAATTACAGGTACTTTATGCAGAAACGGTAAATGTGGTTTCAAAGAGTTATATCTTGATGAGCGTAGTGGTTTTGAGAAGAGATAAACACGCATGAGTTCAAAATAGTTCCTGGTATACTGTGTCATCAAATATTCACATCATTATTAATAAAGACTAGGAATATACCGAATCATATATCCGCATATTAATGAAGATCTTATCATACAATTTCTTCATCTCTGTCAAATAAAAAAAAAGCCTATAGAATCACCGTTTAATTATATAACCCCTTCAATTCCGTTGTATTTTATGAAGACCTTATCACACAATTTCTCCATCTTCATAGTGCAACTGCGAGGTCTTCCTCCTGTTACACCTCTAAAACCTTTTACTCTCAGTTTCCCTTTGGGCGCTAAATGACCTCATAGGTACTTATCCTTTGGCCTTATTTTTATATTTCATTTCATTATAATCCTGAAATATTTTGTTACTAAGTAATAATCAATACTTAATTAAACGACTGAATATTAAAACAATTAATCAGATAATTCGTAGATGTGTGAGGGAAGTTTAAAAAAAGGTATATCAAGAGTAAAATACATTTCTTCTAAGATTTCCTTAGATCATTTTTTTTCACGCGTACAATACATTACAGTAAACCTCGATATATCGAATTACTTGAGAAGTTTATTAAAATGATTTCCTCCCCTCAAAGGACAAAAAAAAAAAAAAAAAAAAAAAAACCACCCTAAAAAATATGCGGTTAATGATGAAACCCCATCAATTCTTTCGTCGTATTTTAAAACCAAGTATTCTTTAGCCTGTCATGTTTAGACTGTTATGACACATGCTTTGCACCTCGCGAGAAATCGATAGTGAGATTAATGATCCCGCACCGAAATCCGGGAGGGCCCTGGAGAAACAACACTCGAACTGAAGTGGCGAGAAACAGTTATTGAGAACCAATACTCACGCTGAGGTGTCTGTTGTAGGTGACTGAGAATCGATCGTCGTTGCTGTAGGTTTGTCTTCCGACTGTGATGAGGTGGTGATCTCGCATCCTTATCCAGGACACCTGAGGAGAGAGACAGAAAAAAAAAAAATTGTTTTTATTATTATCCTTCAGAAGATGAATCCTATTCCTATCGAACATGCCCACTAAAGGGGCCACTGACTTGACATTCAAGCTTTCAAAGAATGTGGTGCTCATTAGGAAGTAAGAGAAAGTAAAGGGAAACAGAAAGAAGAGATCTCACTAATTAAGAAGAAAAAATAAATTGATAAATTAATAACTAGATAAAAATGTATTAAAAAGCGTCACACGGTTTGGAGAAAAGATAAAAGATACACAGACTTTAACAAGATTTTTTCTACCCCTGCAATTGTATTTGATGATTCTATTTCGTGAGTACTTCCATCCTTTATGCAACATCGGCACTTATGATACCCTCCTTTTATTTTTGAGTATGGTGCATGCATATATATATATATATATATATATATATATATATATATATATATATATATATATATATATATATACACACATACATGCATACACATTATATATATATATATATGTGTATATATATACACATATATAATGTGTTGAGTCTATTACAGTAACCTCGAAATAAAGAATTACTTTGGTTTATTAAAATAATTTCTTCTGTTCAAGGGGGCAAAACACTCTCTCTCTCTCTCTCTCTCTCTCTCTCTCTCTCTCTCTCTCTCTCTCTCTCTCTCTCACACACACATACACATATATATGCGCGCGCGCGCGTGTGTGTGTGTATTATAGTTTTTTGCCTCTTGAACAGAAGAAATCATTTTAATAAACCTCAAAGTAATTCGATATTTCGAGGTTTACTGTAATATAATCAGCACATAAAAAATTGTATATATATATGTATATATGTATATATATATATATATATATATATATATATATATATAATGTTTATATATATATATATAAATAATATTCAATGCATCAAATATAGTTAGAAAGACAGCTAAAAATATATAAACGTACGTAAATCCAAAAGATTTATTTGCCAAATCTCAACAATATAAACAGTCAGCTGGAGTTTCTCGCAAACAAAAGCTATGCGTAAATACAAAAGCACCACCACTTACACGCAGATACACTTTCAACAAACATATGCTAACAATCTATTATATGATACCGTTGAGCGGATCAGCACAGGAATCGATGGATTTTAATTGATGTTGTTAAATTACCTACAGACCTCTTGTTTTCGCAAATGGAAGAATATGCGATGCAGTTAAGTGTCGATCGGTGACGGAACAAATACTGACAATTATTTTATTTTCTTTTTTTTTTGTAATGACAATCTTCTTGGTAGGTTTCACGTCAGTCGAATCATTACTTCATCCTGTATTTATTAACTAAGAGGAGAAAACAAATGTCAACAGCTTTCAGCGAAAATATCATATTCACTTATTCTTTGCTGTTGTTTCATTCTCTGAGCTTCAGTTAGACTAAGAAAGGATTCATATTTCCCATAATTCATTGAACTCTTGACAGCGTCCTTGAAAGAATGACGTGAACGATTATAAAAAAGAAAAGCACTTAGTCCTTAATTCACCGCTTAGGAAATATGCCAGTATTAGACTCAAGATTCGATTTCAGGGCGAATAAGAATTATTTAACCACCTCTCTCTCTCTCTCTCTCTCTCTCTCTCTCTCTCTCTCTCTCTATAATCAAAGTTGACCAACGCGAAGTAAGCATAATTTCATGGAGTTAGAAAACTGGCACTAGCATTTGTAATAGCTATTGACATTTACTGACCACACTGCTATTATAGTCCACTGACCACTTTTAGTTCAATAGTGGTCAGTGGACTAACAGTGTGGTCAGTAAATGTCAATATATAGCTATTGCAAATACGAGTGCCGATTTTCTAGCTCCGTGAAATTATGCTTACTTCGCGTTGGTCAACTTTGATGAGAGAGAGAGAGAGAGAGAGAGAGAGAGAGAGAGAGAGAGAGAGAGAGAGAGAGAGAGAGAGAATGGTTAAATCGTTCTTCCTCTCGCCCTGTCTAAATGATATTGAAAAGGATGATATCCTGAGTCTACTACTCAGGATGATAGTAACGGTTAATACTGGTACGGAGGTCAACAGTGTGCAAGGTAAGAATTAGCTCAACAACTCAGATAATTTAACATTTCATAATGGATCGCTAGTGAACAATGAGAGAACTTCCCCCTCCCCGCATCCTCGCCCAGTACTTAGTATAGTATTGCATTGTCCTCCTGATTTAAAACATAAAGTAAACAGACTTTGTTTTATGTTTTTTAGTTTTCTGCAAAAGAAAACTAGTGAGATGGCTTTTTGTCTGTTCTTCCGCACTTTTCCTGTCCGCCCTCAGATCTTAAAAACTACTGAGGCCAGAGCGCTGCAAATTGATATGTTGACCATCCACCCTCCAATCATCAAACATATCAAATTGCAGCCCTCTAACCCCAGTAGTTTTTATTTTATTTAAGGTTAAAGGTGGCCATAATCGTGCTTCTGGTAACGATATACGATAGGCCACCACCGGGCCGTGGTTAAAGTTTCGTGGGCCGCGGCACATACAGCATTATACCGAGACCACCAAAAGATAGATGTATTTTCGGTGGCCTTGATTGTACGCTGTAGCGGCTGTACAGAAAACTCGCTTGCGCCCAAGAAACTTCGGTGCATTTTTTACTTGTTTTTATTTTTCCTTGTGACATATACCTTGCGTAAAGCTGAGTTTGTGTGTAAGTGACGTCCTTATTTATTGCTGGTGAATTTAATTGTAAGTACGGTATTATTCGCACAGTCTCTTTTAGGTTCCTGCCGTTCTATAAACTGATATCAGCTACAGAAATTCGATTATTCTAGTCTTTCAGAGATATCTCCGTTTTCTGAGTTAGCAAAAGCTGAAACAGCAAGGCTAAGCATTGCGCAAATATTGCTAAATATTTCATATTATGGATATCAAGTAATGCGCTTTCCAAATAAATATTATGTTATTGTGTTAAGAAAAATAATACTCGTAAGACACGGTTCTTCACCAACAAAAAACTGGGAGCAAATTGTTAAGATAATTCTGGACAATTGCAATCAACGCAATGACAAGATTTTCATGAATTCATTTTCGACGACCAGATGGAAATGTTTCGTCGAGAATACAGGAATTTCAATCAGACTGGAGAGCCATCCATCACTATCTGCTTCGCAAAAGCATTACTCTTCAAAAAAATCCCTCTGAACTTTGGCATTATAAGAGACGGAATCATCTCTCCACAATCTATAATGTCATTATAACAGATTTTCCTTATTGTTCGTTGCGTTCTTTATACTCTACTAAAGGGAAGAACATTATACAAATGGCAGTAATTCATATTGATAAGATTTCATTCTACAGCTCAAACCTAATGGCCAATTCAGTAAATATTTTGTAATTTGATTCATTTTAAATTTATTTGCTATGTTGGGAAAATTGCAAGAAACTTTCAAATTACCTGGCTATAAAAATTGCTCTTATATAGAAAGAAATAACTTGCTGATAATCACAAAATCAAGTGATGCATGAACTAATTAGCTTTTAAAATTATTGTTAGTGGGGATTAAATTTTGATGAACTTTACAGTAGGCAATTACTTAGAGGGTGCATTTTCCAAAGTTTTGCTGAGCTTCAGTACTAATCATCATTATTCATATACCCTTATGATAAAAATTTGTACATGTATCTATTTTTTTTTTTTTTTGTTATTGAAGGTTAAAAATAATATGTGATGGATGGATGTATGATATTTAGGGCAAAAGCCCAGGCACTGGGACCAAGAAGGCCATTTAGCGCTGTAATGAAGAGAAAATAAATTTTGTTAAGGTAAAGGAATTTATGAATTAATGAAGGAAATTATTAATAAATAAAATTGAGTGATGTGACCAACAAATAAAGATATGAAGTTTAATGATTGATGTGATATATAAATTATAAAAAATTTAATGTCATTAAAATTCTGTGCGATGTAATAAATATATTAGGAAAAAAATTAAATATCGTTAAAAATTTTTATACACTTTATAACAGAGATGACAGCAGAAATATCTGCTTCATCTCCCAAAATATCAAAGAGAGATTTAGTCTTTTCTGGTTCTAAATAAGTCAACCTGATATTCCCCTAAAATAAAATGTTGACCATAATTCATAACTAGTCCTCTCCCACACTTTATTATAAACTTTATGTCAAATGATTTTTATTGTTTAAAATCATACATCCTTAGAAACTAACTTTTTGTAGAACGTGTCAGGAATATCTAATTATTCTGCTTTATCTTTTCTTTATCAGTTATCTCAACAATATCAGTCATGAAATATCAACCGTAGTATTCTTGTAAGATGACTTTTATTGTTTACAAATTTATACACCTTGAGAAACTTGCTTTTTTTTTTTTTTTTTAGATTGTGGCAGAAATACTGATTTAGCTTGCTTTATCTTTTATGAGTCATCTCAAAATTATTACCAATGGAATAACCATCATGGTATTATTTGCTTTTCGATCAAGAAGGCATTGACCTAAAAGATATACTTGTGGCTTTCCTTTTTATTACTACTGTCTATTTCTCTATTTCGTAAAGATATAGAATGGACATTTTTGTTAATTATTAAAAAGCAGAAGTTCAGACTGATGTTACGAAGATTGAATTATTATTTGCTTTGCGAAGAAGAAGGCATAGACCAAAACGATATACTTGTGGCATTTCCCCATTGATCAAGAAGGTTTTGACCAACACCACTTATTTCGCCAAGAATGAATAAAAATGGACATTTGTTTTTCTTATGATTATTTCTAAGCGCACGATCAGACTGAAGTTATAAAAACTGAATTACTAACTTTTCTATTACGAAGACATAGACCAAAATGGTATCCTTGTGGTATTTTCTTATTGATCATAAAAGTTTTGACCAACACTGCTAACTTCTTAAAGAATAAATAAAAATGAACATTCGTTTTTTCCTTATGATTATTAATAAGCGCACGATCAAAATGAAGTTATGAAAACTGAATTACTTGATTTTCCATTAAGGAGGCATTGACCAAAGTGATATACTTGTGACATTTTCTTATTGATCTTCAAGGTTTTGACCAGCACTGCTTATTTCGTAAAGAATGAATAAAATTACATTTATTTTTTCTTATGATTATTAATAAAGGCACGATCAGACTGAAAGGTTATGAAGACCGAATTACTTGCTTTTCGATTAAGAAGGCATTAACCAAAGTGATATACTTTTGGTATTTTCTTACTGATCATAAAAGTTTTGACCAACACTGCTAATTTCGCAAATAATGAATAAAAATGGACATGTTTCTTTTATGATTATTAATAAGCGCACGATCAGAATGAAGTTATAAAAACTGAATTACTTGATTTTCCATTAAGGAGGCATCGACCAAAACGATATACTTGTGGCATTTTCTTATTGATGATAAAGGTTTAGAGACTAACGGTGCTTAATTCTTAAAGATTTCATAAAAATAGACATTTGTGTTTTTACTTATGATTATTGATAAGCGCACGATCCGAACGCAGTTATGAAAACTGAAGACTTCTGAAACAAAGTCATACACGTATTAATTATAAGGGCATTTGCATCGCAGGCAGCGCTCTCCTGGTCTCCCGGACTTCGAATAACAGTTTCATATTCATGATGGACAGCATTTGGTTCGAATCATATGCGAAGAGTTTTTTTATTAAGAGATGTCTCACTGGGTTATGAAAACATGTGAGGTGGGGGGAACCTGAACGAATTTTACATATTTCTTTTTTTTTTTGGTGTTGTCGGTCAAAATGAATGACCGAACCGAAGGCCATTTCGTGGAATGACAAAAATGAACTATTCAAAAGAGGAACTGCAGTGGCGGTAAAAAAAAAAAAAAAAAAAAGGGGGAGTTGTGTAAATGCTTCCAAAACCCTTGAAATATTTTGGACGCGATTACGCAAAGAATAGCCGAATTGAGATTGAATCCCATATCTTTTACAACAAACGAGCGTCGCTGTAAACGCTCTTTCCCCATCTATAAAATTGTATTGCTGATGCTCCAAACCCATATATCCGAACGATCTAGTGCTACAAAATGTAGGTTCGACGAATCAAAAGGATCTTCCCATATTGCGAGTTTTTTTTTTTTTTTTCTGGTCGGGCTGGGTACTCAAACATTATGGGAAATACGCGACATTACTCTAAGAGATATGTTTTGTAGTGGTATTGTGACTTAATGGATGAATATATTCATTGCCGAGACAAAGATGACGAATCTTTACTCTTATGTGAATGAATATCTTCACAGCAATATCATTTATTTAATAATAAAGGTGTTCGAAAAGCTATACATGGTCATTATTTACTCAAAATGTATCAGCGAGTAACAAATAAATAAGTCATTAACATTAAGGAACACTACACGGGATAATGATCTCATAATTCTCGATAAATACTATTAAATGACGCTCCTTTATAGTAGTGGTCCAGTCAGGAATTGTAATGGCATTAAATGGAAAAAATCTATTTACTGTAGAAGAGATGGGCCTAAAAATTCTCTCCGAAATGGCCTAATAATCGACATTGTCCTAATTTATGACTATAGCGTATGTTTCATTAAACCTGTGATTATTTGTGCCTAAGATCTCTTGTTCTTAATAAGAATGTTCAATGACTGCAGGATAAAATCACATTGTATATTCTACTTCCTAGGAAGTGTTGGTGGACGGAGGCAGGTGAATATTTAAGCTCAATCAATACGTATGACACTTAAAAGATTCATGGAGGGATTTGCTGCTTTAATCATGTGACCAGTTTATTTCTGTTTCCCTGGCGAGAATTTCTAATCTTCAACGAATATTTTAAGTAATGCAGCAAAAGATAACCACATAATTGCATTAAATATGTAGAAGGTAAAAGAAATGATGCTGATATGTAATAAGCAAGAAAGCCTTTTTTCGTAAGTTTCTAAATCAGTATTAACACTAGGGAGGTATATAACAAAAACGATAGTATTAGGAAAACAAACTGGCAGGAGCCTGACATTTTCAAAGGATATTATTATCAAGATCTCCCCTCTCCTGAAATGGAAAATTCGTCGACGGTTCTAAGTTTTCAACTCAGTCTTTCACCCTTCCGTCATTATTCGCTCTTAGTGCGGATAAATAAACGCACATTCTAGTCTTTAAACTAGAGAGTAATGCGCCGAAGTTTCTTCGGCGCAATCGAATTTTCTGTACAGCCGCTACAGCGTATAATCAAGGCCACCGAAAATGGATCTATCTTTCGGTGGTCTCGGTATAAGGCTGTTTGAGCAGCGGCCCATGAAACTTTAACCACTGCTCGGTGGTGGCATATCCTATATCGTTGCCAGAAGCACGATTATGGGTAACTTTAACCTTAAATAAAATAAAAATTATTCAGGCTAGAGGGCTACAATCTGGTATGTTTGATGATTGTAGGGTGGATGATCAACATACCAATTTGCAGCCCTCTAGCCTCAGTAGTTTTTAAGATCTGAGGGCGGACAGGAAAAAGTGCGGACGGACAGACAAAGCCGGCACAATGGTTTTCTTTTACAGAAAACTAGAAAAGGCAGAGCTAAATAATGTATATGCAGCGCCAGTTTATCGAATGAAATCAATCGATCAATATAAACCTTAAACCTAAGCAACCGCAGAATTCACGCGGAAAGACACATCACCGATGCACCCAGAGATTTCAACGAAGGAAAAAAATTCTCAATGAAATTTAAAAATTCTCCTTCTTTCATCCACTTCCAATGCTGCGGCCTCAAAAGGATATTATAAAAATAATTTCAATATTTTCTTCGTGACAGGAACGACGTTCGCCTCGTGGGATGGGGATGGGGGTGGGGTGGGGAAGTTATAAATGGAAGATAAAAAAAGACAATGTAAAGCGAGGACTCACAATTGAAGAAATAAGTTTGATAAAAATTATATTAATCATTCTTATCTCTGCGTTTTTTGTTGGTGTATTCTACATAATATATATACACTTCTCTTGAGAGGTGTATGTATATTGGTGTATTCTGCATAATATATATTCACACTTCTCTTGAGAGGTGTATGTATACTGGTGTATTCTGCATAATATATATTCACACTTCTCTTGAGAGGTGTATGTATACTGGTGTATTCTGCATAATATATATCCACACTTCTCTTGAGAGGTGTATGGATACTGGTGTATTCTGCATAATATATATCAACATTTCTCTTGAGAGGTGTATGGATATTGGTGTATTCTGCATAATATATATCAACATTTCTTTTGAGAGGTGTATGGATATTGGTGTATTCTGCATAATATATATCAACACTCCTCTTGAGAGGTGTATGCATATTGGTGTATTCTGCATAATATATATCCACACTTCTCTTGAGAGGTGTATGGATATTGGTGTATTCTGCATAATATATATCAACATTTCTCTTGAGAGGTGTATGGATATTGGTGTATTCTGCATAATATATATTCACACTTCTCTTGAGAGGTGTATGCATATTGGTGTATTCTGCATAATATATATTATATATACTTCTCTTGAGAGGTGTATATGTTTTGTATTCTGCATAATATTTATTAATATTCAGATGTATGGATATTGGTATTCTGCAAAATATATTCTCAACATTTCTACTTGAGAGGTGTATGGATATTGATCCACAGAATTTCTGCATAATATATATCAACATTTCTAATTGAGAGGTGTATGGATATTGGTTATTCTGCATAATATATAAAACTCCTCTTGAAATGGAAATTTTGTATTCTGCATAATATAAATCCACACTTCTCTTTGAGAGGTTCTATGGATATTGAAATTCTGTCTAATATATATCCACACATTATTTGCTCGTGACAAACGATTGGTGTATTCTGGCAATACATTGTTCTTTATCACTCTCTTCAGAAAACAATCTTTTGTCAGATGTTGTTTTTGAGTTAATATTCAATCTATGCCTTTTACAATGAAAAAATTTTCCGCAATTATATACGTTTTTCTCAGGCTCCATCTCCAATGCATTTGACGTAAACATATCTTGTTTGTAATTCTACCATATCAGAATAGCTGCCTTATTTGCTATCCTGATACTTTAAACCACAGTGAAATGGAGATTTTGCAGTTACAAGAGAAAATTATTTTGGCAGTTTCAAGAGAGAGAAACGTTGGGTTTCTACGAACATTGTTATGGAAGACAAACGATCGGTTTCCTGGCAACTTTCTTTATCGCTCGCTTGAAAACGTCTTTACGATGTTTTTATAGTTGTATCGATTTGACTATGTTAAAAGCATTAACCATACGCATTTATTCCATCTCCAATGTGATATGACGTAAACAGTTTTGCCTGTACAAGTTGGAATATCAGAATAGCAGCGAATATGCTGCTATCAAACAAACCTGAATAATTGAGCTTCAATGCTGCGGTCAATTATTTTGGAGGAATATCAAAAGAGGAGTTCAATCTTTTCTTATTGTTATGTAACACGTCAGTTCCCTGGATTTCTGTAGAGAAATGCTTCGGGTTTTTATATGGTATAAATTTGACTAGATAAAAAAGTGCAATGAACCATACGATTTATTTATAAGAAAGTAAGGGACTGATAAAAATTTGCATAAACAATTGGATTCTTATGCTTTGCATATTTTTGCAACTATAAACACATGGAATAATTCACGAACAACGTAACGAGGTGATACAAAGACTTATGACATGTTTAAATAAAGGAACACATTCCTGGACGTGTAGTTAAGTATATACTGAAGTTGGAAAAACAATTTTTATGAATAAATCATCGAAATTCGAAATAAATGATAAGTAAGCAAAGGAATACGTGCTTGGAAGCAAATTATGTTCAACTGCTGCTTGTACCCCAAGTAACACTCACAAATCTAAATACCCATCAGCTCAGCGTATAAACATTCCTAATGATTTTCGCGACCAGGTAACTGCACATGATTGTGAACAACTTTCTAAGAAAGGGTTAACGTGTAACAAAATCTCTCAACACAATCTACACACACACACACACACACACACACACACACACACACACACACACACACACACACACATATATATATATATATATATATATATATATATATATATATATATATATATATATATATATATATATATATATATATATATATTTATTTTTTCATTATATATAATATATATACATATATATAAAAATATATATATATACAATTATATGTATATATAAATGGAGTTTTTGTGAAGATAATGAATGAGAGATATCAAGCGTAAATTAGACAAGGCGAAAAAAATAGCGTTGCAATAATAAAAAGAATCGGTTTCTAGGAAAAGACTTATTAATTTTTTCCGAGTAGAAGAGAAATGATTGATGCCTTATAGTTACTTGCGTCCATGGACTCTTCTCTTTGTCGTCTTCCTACCAACTGTAACTCTCTCTCTCTCTCTCTCTCTCTCTCTCTCTCTCTCTCTCTCTCTCTCTCTCTCTCTCACCTCGCAGCATGTTTCTCGCTTGCAGTAATATGACTCAAGCATAGAATGTCAGTTTACCAAAGAGATTAAATTCCTTTATCTCGACAAGAACTACACAGCAAGTAATGAATAAATTCCTACCAGCTTACCAAGTCCCGAGCTGAGGACGACATATACGCTTCTGTGTTGATTTTAGTTTTTATTATAAAACAGTTATTTACAGTTGAATCCCGCTCTGAGCCGACACCGGGAATTCTGAGAAGTTTCGCTCGTAAATCTTGCTTTCGGTTGCAATCTCAAATGTTCTTCTTATCCTTTTCTTTTTTTTTACAATGTTGCAATGATTTTTTTTTCATTTTCATTTTTCTCTGTTTTTTTTTCGAGTTATCGTCGTTCTTAGGACGAACAAAAATGATCAGATTTTCGTTAAAATAAAACGAAAAGAATGGATGTAGTCTATAGGATTTTTAGAAATAAAAAAAAATAAAAGAATAAACAGAAATGCTGATAATTCCTAGCAGCGCAACACAGAGCGAGACATTCATAAAAACACAAAGACTAAAAATAACAAACATGAACAATAATAAAAAATGTAAAGACTTTCTAAAGGCAGACGCTGAGGTCGTAAAATGTATAAAAATCCAAAATGAAAGAACTCTATGGGTATTGAATACATAGTAAGTCGCCACCATACAGAAAATATTACACCTCCGCATCGACACTTAAATATCCCCTCACCACATATAAATTTTCGGTAGAAATTTATGGAAAATATTTATTGGTCTTCAGTACTGTTTATGGCCCATATCGGGAGAAACGGGACACCAGGGGTTGAGAATGAAGAGGCTGTTATAAACATATATAGAGCACTGCAGTGGAATGATATCTCACTTACTTGAAAAATTACATTAACCGAAATTAAATTACTGGCCAGTTGATTTTAACCAGAATCGTTCAGAGTGACAAGAGGATTGGTTAAAAATGAACAAAGTTTATTCGTTAGCAATGAAAAACCAAAGATGACTACTGTTATCGAAGACAGCTGCTTGTTACTCCTAGCGAACGAAAATTTTGATATCTATGTTTCGACTTGAATGGAATGATCAATAAATTGTTTTTAATTATCTTTCTGCCTAGGAGCCAGAGGTTCAGTATTTAAGAAATGGACTTTTTTACCCAGTTTGTTACATCTTACAAACGAAGTTCTGACACATAAGAGTCCTAGAAGTGATCAGTGAAGTGGACGGCCTCACCCATGAAAACTGAATTAGTATAAATGTGGGTAAAATACTAAATATTAAATTCGTAGACAACTTTGGGAAAGATGTTATTTAGCTCTGACGCTGACCAAAACTACATGACAAACAAGTGAAAAAATGCGCCGAAGAAACGTTTTCTGTACACCGTATACTGCTGTGTGAAACTCTCAGCCACGGCCCATGAAACTCTCAGCCGGCCGTGGTGGCCTGTCTTGTTGAGGTGCCAGACGCACGATCATGGCTAACTTTAACCTTAAATAGAATAAAACTACTGAGGCTAGAGGGCTGCAATTTTGTCTGTTTGATGATTGAAGGGTGGATAATCAACATACTAATTTGCAGCCTGAGCCTCAGTAGTTTTAAGGTCTGAAGGCGGACGGACAGACAAAGCCACCTCAATAGTTTTGTTTTACAGAAAACTAAAATGAAACATCATCAAAAGTGATGGCGGTGCCGGTGGACTAACAGAGATCCCTGCTACTGTTTAGAAGTGAATACCTGAGTAAGCTCCATTTGTTAGAACAAAAGATGCACGCAATCAGCAAGAAGCACCATTAATTAAAAAAATTTGTCAGCTCTATTTCAGAGGGTGAACAGAGGCTCTATGGTGTAAGAGAAACCAGCTCATCTTTAAGATATTATCATCAGAGGCTGTTTTCTCGAAACCAAAGGATGGGGGTAATATTATTAAAGACATACCATGTGGGTGGTTGAGGGCAGTTAATTTTAATTATAGAAGTAATATGAACTGAAAACTCCAGCAAAAGGAAGAACAGTCTATTAGCCCATCAACAAAGAATCTAAAACAACCTTCACATAGTATCAGATTGAGGATGTTTTAAAGGATGAGGATAAAACGGAAGACTCATTTCTTCTCATGACGCTTCATTTCTTCTCAGAGTAGTAAATTAAATTTACATTAATTTTTCTAGTATAACCGACATCCCTTGGGTCTTCCAGTTTTAGTAGAATATTTCAGAGTGGTTCCCCACATCATTCGCCAGATTTTTTTTTGCAAGGCTTGCCAAAACTATATCCTTTCATATGGGAACCTGTTGAATATGACCCATGTTGTCCAGACACATGTCAGCAATACAGTTTTGAGGCCGAGGGACCAGAGAGTGCGCTGCACTGAAAGATGATGAAATCATTGCGTTTTTCAATTATCGAGCTGAGCGTACATCAGTGGATGAAACAATAAACCCGAGTACTTTACCAAGAACAGAAAACGCCATGGAGAAGCAAGTAGCACTGTATATGCAAATAAATTAGGATCTTTTATACAAGCTAGACAAACGGGAATGCAAAGCCTTAAGGCAAGAAGTACTTGATGTTGTCGTTGCCACCTAAGCTTAAGATAGTAAGGGGAGACATTATTAAAAGATTTCTTTGTGTGATCTAGTCATCAAAATTATACCAGAGAAAGAGCTCACGGAACAAAGGAATGTCATTTATTAATGTATTACCTAGATATTAACTTCCTTCCTGTCTTACATGGGAAATATTTAGTTGCTATACTCACTCACACACACACACACACACACACACACACGCGCGCGCACACATATATATGTGTGTCTGTGTGTATGTAAATA
>NC_089799.1:19419901-19442401 GCF_040412425.1 Macrobrachium rosenbergii
CTGGACGCAATTACATCCATTTTCCAGTAATCTGGATGGCACTGCGCTTATTTCCTTAACCTAATCAAAGAGAACCGATATTTTCTTTACAATTACATGAGATTTAACCAGATTTTCAATAAATATTCCGTGGCTCTATCCCCCCCACCACCCGCCAAAAAAACACCACTATAGGGTTAAAATTCTACAGCTTGATGCAGTTTGGTGAAGGATTTTACCAGCAACTGGCGTTGGTTTACTGACTTTGCGTGTCATTGGCATTACGGTAAAATGCCGAACAAGATAAATAAAAAATCAAATAAAAATTAACCATCTCTTGGTGAATGACTGACAAGAAGTATTTGGTAACCGGCTGCCCAGCAAATAAGTATACGACGAATTAAGGCGGAGGGAGGGGGGGCGGGGTTAGCAGAAAGTATAAACCTTCGTCCAAAACTGAAAAAGGAGATGACTGATTTGTCCTTCGGCCTTCCTGAAAACTCCACTGAAGTGTTCTTCAAATGAATTAAACTCTTGAGCAAAGGTTGACTCAACCTTTTCCTTCATCTTTTCTACCTTACAGAGGATACCTAAACAAGCATTGTGTTGAAATGATTGCTGTCACACACACACACACATATACATATATATGTGTGTATGTACATGTATGTATATATATATATATATATATATATATATATATATATATATATATATATATATATATATATATATATATATATATATATATATATATATATATATATATATATATATAATTACATGTATATATATTAACAGATACATAGATAGATAGATAGATAGATAAACAGATAGACATGCAAGAGTTTATTATTGAGCAGTTGCTCGTTAAGTTTGCTAGTAAAGACGAAAACCTTCTATGCACAGAATGCCAGTTAGAAAAAATGTATTACAGAATTGCTAAAGATAAAGTATGAGAATGTGGAAGATGACTGATGAAGAAGACGCAGACTGGAGACAGAGTGATATGGTAAAAGCGGACTTGAATCAAGTGCGAAATGCAACCATGGTTCTTAAAAGGACAGGTGAAAGTACCAGTCTTGCAGAATAAAAACAAGGATTGCCAATGATTGCAGAAAGGTTGATGCTTGCATATGACGTAGCCTGAGATAGCAAAAAGAGGTTACAAAGACTGTGAAGAGCTTTAATACTTGTGTGAGCAGAAAAAACTGAATTATAAAATATCATATAGGAAAGCGTATGAACGTTCGGCAGAAAGAACAACGTATGCCGGTATGGGATGTCACGAATGGAAATTCCTGATTGATACAGACATCTGGAAATAACTGTAAATGTGAATGGCAGGGTGAAAAGGAAGCAGGGTTTGTTCAAAATGTTAGGACGAGACGGGAAACAAGAGCAGAAATTGACACGTGAGAAGGAGTAAATTGTTGGTTGGTCCAGCATTCCTCTATGGAAGTGAAGAGTGGATTGTGAGTGTGACAATGAAAAGAGGAAGCATTCTGATGAATTATCAGGAACAGCCAAACACTCGCTATAGTGAACGTCTCTGTTCCATAGGGACGTTTCGGCTTCGACACAGCAAGCCACTGTCAAAGGCTTAATGTGTTGAAGCCAAAATGTCCCTACGTAACGAATATTAACTATAGCGCTTGTTTAGCTGTTCCTGGTGAGGATCAGATTCCCTATGAATTAATCTTTAGAAACTATTTAGATGAACTGTTTTTGCATAGTATATGTGCGGTAAGAAAGCCTGGTCTAGTGCGAAAAACAAAAACATATATAAGATAAACATCGGGTTTTATCAAGATGGGTTGTCCATGTGGAGAGAATGGAGGGTGACAGGTGGTTCAAAAATGTATAAGACTGAAAACTCTTGAGATTTAGGGGATGAAATGGGGTTTTGATTTTGCAACAAGGCTCAATTTTAACTCGGCAGGTCTTTGTCTTTGTCTGAAACTTATGCTAATGGTTAAGAAGATGATTTTTCTTCACTTCAAAACAAAATTTTAATCCACAATATTGATAATTAATTATCCTTCCATCAACTAGCCTATCTGTCTATTTATATTTACATATACATGCATCAATGTATGAATGTTTGACTGCATATTTGTGTATGTATGTATATATGTATGTATGTATGTATGTATGTATGTATGTATGTATGTATGTATGTATGTATGTATGTGTATATATATATATATATATATATATATATATATATATATATATATATATATATATATATATATATATATATATATATATATATATATATATATATATATATATATATATATATATATTATATTATTTATATATATATATATATATATATATATATATATATATATATATATATATATATATATATTATTATTTTCTCTGTGCTTTACAAAAAGTTACTTTGCTTTTGCTTGCCAACATTGTATCCAACTAGACGAACCAACTTCTAAGCATAAACTTGACAATTAGAGCAAAAAGCTGCTAGTTTATTCATCGCCTTCGATGAATTTATGTCAATCTGCTCTGAATTAGTTATGGTATAGATTTTATTCACAAGCTTGGTTGTTAGACTCTTGGTCCTGCCACAATATAAAATTATAAGCGATGACGCTTTTGTAGTTTGCGTGATATTTTTATTTCTTCATAAAATGAGTAAATAAATTCCTTGCGTGACTTCTATTCGATTCTTCGGTAACTGGCGCCAAGGGTATTTTTAAAAATGCTTTTGATCACAATGTAAATATCTTACAATTACATCTGATAGTTTGTCTTTTACTGTTGGAGGGCAATACTTTAAAATATTATTATTATTATTATTATTATTATTATTATTATTATTATTATTATTATTATTATTAATTACAAAAAATACCCATAGTAACATAAGTCTTAAAATGGAGAAGCAAATCCAAAGTTATTATTATTATTATTATTATTATTATTATTATTATTATTATTATTATTATTATTATTATTATTAATTAAAAAAATACCCATAGTAACAAAAGTCTTAAAATGGAGAAGCAAATCCAAAGTTATTATTATTATTATTATTATTATTATTATTATTATTATTATTATTATTATTATTATTATTATTAGATTTTGTGTCCCTTTTGATCATAACCTCCATGTAGTTTCAAAGGCTGTGCCTTCTCATCAAGAGCGGTTTTTTTTATTTACTCTGTTGTTGACTTTCTTGTAATTCCTTGAAGTCCTTCAAAGCTTTCACCTCTCGCTTTCTTGGTATGATCGTAAGGGCTTTACGAAATCTATAAAAATAACATTATTTTGATTCAGTGCCTTTGATCTAATTTAACGCACAGGACTCCTTTCCTTGGAAATAATGCATATAATTCACTTAAAGCCAAATATCCTTCTGTTTATAGTATATGTTCACAGGTTCTTCATTGTGAATGAGATACTGTAAATGATATTCGGAGAAAGGTGGGTATTTACCAAAAGACTCATTTCAGTCATATAGGAATACAAACAAGAAAAGGGGAAGAATTTATATGAAAACTAAGATACACTAAAAAAAACCATTAGTGAAAGAAAAGGTTATATCCTTAGCTGAAAAAAACAAACAAACAAACATACACACATACAAACGAGAAGAGAAAAACCTCCTGGGTCTAAATAAAAAAATGAATACATCTACAGCAGAGAGGAATGTATACTTCTCATTAAGGAAAAAGCTATTAGAGTCACTCCAAAGAGTCATAAGAAGAGGACTTCAGGCACAAACACTCCTGTTTACCTGACCCATATGACTTCTGAATAGCATTGCTTCGGGTACTGATACTCAGGGGAATAATGCCACCTTTATAAATGTAGTTACATAAAAAGAAATAAAGTAGATTCTTTAAAATAAAACTGGCTATTAATGGACTGTTTCTCTGATGGTTGCTGATGGAATTTGCTGCCATTTGGTGAGATAAAATCAGAATATCAGGCAAATTTGACGGGGAAAATACTCAAATTTACCAGCTGGAAACCCTAAGTATTAGGTACCACTGATTTAAATTGAAAATCTGAGAACCATAAGGTTGAAATCCTGTAATCAATGCTGAGGCATCTTGGAAGCTTTTAAAGAGCTTTTAAGATAAACTTTAGATGGAGACCTTAAAGCTAAGCTTATTTTCTGATTAGGCATTGAATGTGACACCATGTAATTCTGAAGGTTCTCATTTTGTGAAGATTCGCTTCGCTGTCAAAAGATGGTTAGGTTCATAAGATACCACAAGACTGACAGAAATATCATGGATGAATTAAACTGTTCTTTGTATAAAGCATGTAATTATTCTATAGTCTTTGTGACATTAAAAATTATCTATGGGAACATTAATTTATCAATTTTGATGATACACATATACATCATACCTGCCGAAATCGGTTCAGACGAATCTTTAATAATAGTATGCAAACTGAAAGGTTGCTGGTTTGTTCATAATACCGTTTCAGTTAGGGAAACGAGAAAATAAATTGATGAGCAATGAAACAAATGAAATATTTCTATATTTTAAAGTGAAAATGCGCTATGTGAAAATTTTAGAGTTGAAAATAATAATGTTAAAAAGAACATCAAAACAAAATTCAGTTGTGTTGGTATTGCACAAAATTGTAAACGAAGAGCTTTCGAAATCATCAGCTCAGGCGTTGATGAGAATAGGTCTTGAAAACTCTCTTAGCATAGACTTAAATAATAATAATAATAATAATAATAATAATAATAATAATAATAATAATAATAATAATAATAATAATAATAAAAAATTACTATTACTATTAATAATATTGGGCTTATTATTATTCAATAAAGGTCGAATAACAACGAGTCAAAAGTGAAATTCTGTTGAGCAAAGACTCAGCAGGCGTTACGTTTCCTTTCAAAGAATCTGAAAGTTTTGGAATGCGTCCACGAAATATAACACCGAAAAATAAATTGGTTGTAGAGCTTTTAGGGACAGAAGAGTCATGGATATCCATTTACGATTAATTAGTGCAGTAGGTTTACTATATGGTAAAACTGAATAATGATGAACACAAACACCAAAGGAAATTAAAATTATTAAAATACATGGCAGAGGCACGAAGAAATAAAATGAATAGAAAATCGAAAAATAAATTTTCGAAATAAGGAATGTCAAGGAAGAACCAACATTCCAAATAATCGAAGAAGAACTAAGATATCTTAATGATTAATATATATATATATATATATATATATATATATATATATATATATATATATATATATATATATATATATATCTATCTATCTATCTATCTATCTATCTATATATATATATATATATATATATATATATATATATATATATATATATATATATATATATATATATTAAACATTAAGACATCTTAGTTTTTCTTCGGTTATTCGGAATGTTGATATTCCTTTGACTTTTCTTATTTCAAAAAATTTATATTTTTCGATTTTTTATTAATTTTATTTCTTCATGCCTCTGCCATCTATTTTAATCATTTTAATTATATATATATATATATATATATATATATATATATATATATATATATATATATATATATATATATGTGTGTGTGTGTGTGTGTGTGTAGGAATACATGCATAAAGGATCATAATAAAGGACTGAAAGTCCAAAAGACAAGTGGGCACCAACTCACCGTTTCGTGATCAGCTCTCTTGATGATGACACAGGGCAAGTTGGCCGTTGTTCCAGCCTGAGCCTCCACGATGCTTCCGTTGACGCCCCTGGAATGGAGAAACGTGTTAAAAGCGAGAAGAAGAAGAAATTCGAGAGGTATTTCTCTGGAATTGAACTGAATATAGAATTTAGGCCAAAGGCCAAGCACTGGGACGTATGAGGTCATTCAGTGCTGAAACGGAAATTGACAGTATGAAGATCTGAAAGGTGTAATAGGAGGAAAACCTCGCAGTTGCACTATGAATCAATTGTTAGAAGAGGATGGTAAGTGAGGATGGTAAGTAAGATGGAAGAAAGAGAAAATGAAGGGAGGTACGGTAAAAGGAACGAAAGGGGTCGCAGCTAGGGGGCCGAAGGGACGCTGCAAAGACCCTAAGTAATGCCTACAGTGCACCGCATGAGGCGCACTGACGGCACTAACTTCTACGGGGAATATATAAATTATATTTCTCTCGAGCAAACTTTTATTGACTCAGTGAGTCCATAAATAAGTAGATAAATAAATAAATGAGCAAAATGAAAAATAAATAACAAATTCTAAATAGAATTATCTTCTGTACCGTCAAGAAAACAAACGAAAAAAGGTACTTTTGAAAAAGTAGGACAAAATTAGTTTAGAAACCGAGAAAAGAGAGAGAGAGAGAGAGAGAGAGAGAGAGAGAGAGAGAGAGAGAGAGAGAGAGAGAGAGAGAGAGAGAGCTTCAGTGATCTAGTTGTTTAAGCTCATTGCATTTTAATAATTTACTTACATTTGTTTTTATTCATTTATTTATTAATTGTTTAATTAATTTTTTTAATTAATGATCTCTTCTTTCTGTTGCCCTTCACCCCTGTTACTTCTTTCAAGTTACTGGCACCTGTGGGCTTGTTCCATATGAATAGGGTTCATCTTCCGAATAATAATAATAATAATAATAATAATAATAATAATAATAATAATAATAATAATAATAATAATAATAATAATAATACACTCGCTGCAAACGTAAGCAGAAAATACATACAAGCATACTGCTAAGCTGTCACTAGGATCACGTGACTAAATGAACAGCAAAAGCCTGAATGAAATATTAAAAGGCATAAGTACCTAGCAATTTCAAGTATTTAATATACACTTCTTCAGGTTAGAGTATAAAGCGCTAGGTACTTATTAATTTTAATTTTTCCTTCTGGTTCTTGCAATACGTACTTAGCTTCATCTCAAAAGCTAGTCTTCTGGAAGAAATCTAATCATGTTTTTGTTGTTTCTGTTTTCATAATGAGCTGTAAATTGTTTTAAATTAGATACATATTTATTTGTAGTTTTTTTTTTAATTATATCGGCATCGATAACCCTGGTACTCAGATGCCAGATAATTTCCAATCACTCACTCATTCACTGCAATACATGCATACGTATAAATCATCTGCATGCTATGTACGTATATTACCCTATGAATGAGCTCTAAATGGTTTAAAATTGAATATATATTTAGATGTAGTTCTTCAAGAAACGAAATCGGCATTAATGACCCTAGTAGTCACCGTGCCAGATAATTTCAAATTATTCATTCATTCACTGTAATACATGCATACATACATACATATCATTTAGATGCCTATGAATAACGCTGTTCATTTTTTTTTCTTCTGAAGCCCTGACTAAAAATCAATTGTGAAATTCTATTAAAGATCTCATCTAAAAATGGTAGACAATGGGAAGCCTCTTGGGCGTGTTGGAGTGGGTCTTACACAAGGGATTTCGTTCCTTTGTTTCTCCGAGGGTCGAGAAAAAGGCATCTGAATGAGAAACTCTCTCTCTCTCTCTCTCTCTCTCTCTCTCTCTCTCTCTTCTCTCTCTCTCTCTCTCTCTTCTCGTTTCTATGCTAATCTATTCCTACTTTTTCAACAGTAGCTTTTTTGTTTGTCTCCTCTGCTGTATAGATTATAATACTATTCAGAAGTTTTATTTTTTATTTCATCTTTTATTTATTCATTAATTAATTTCTTTATTCAGCATCCCCTTTTTTATTCTTTCTCTTCTTCGTCTGTTCTTCCGCCCCTAGAATAACGTCCGTGCATCGATCTGCGATGCCTCGTGTTGTCTATCACAACTTGCGGTAAGAAAGTAAATGATCCTTCCTCAGAATCAATGTTTGTTTTCCTTAAAGGTAAACAACCGTCCGAAGACGTGCGAAAACGGCTTCGATGCTTCCCATTAGGGATCTCATTCCGTTCGGATATTGGCACACGGGAAACCTATTTTTCCCGGCGATAAGGTCATACGAGGGTATTCATTTGGAGATGAATAATGAAGAATGGAGAGGCAATTATTTTTCCAAACGAATTCAATCGGGGTGGGGTGGGGGTTTGAGAGCTCTGCTTAAAGGAAGGGAAACGGATGCATTCTGACGGAAGGGAGGATTCTGCTGTTTATTTTGCGGGAAGGTAAACGGAAAAATATCCGTTTCAAACGTGCTTTTCTGAAATGGCTCTGTAGATACAGGAATGATTGTATATACATAAATTTATACATATGTATGTATAGTGTATATAAGTATATACATATAAGTATATATATATACATATATATATATATATATATATATATATATATATATATATATATATATATATATATATATATATATATATATATATATATATATATATATATATATATATATATATATGATGTTGATGTTGATAGGCAAGATGTTCTTGCAACAAATGAGAATAGAAAAATGTCGCAGAAATGTGTCTGGGAGGGGACTTGAATTTTGGCAATATATGGTCTGGAAGGAAAAGTACTTAAAATTATACTTGGAAAACATAAAAATGGTAAGAAACAATGTTAGATTAAGTGTCAGTAGAATGTAAATAGAAGAACAAGTTGTAGTATGGAGACGATCTAGGTTTGGATAATCACTACAATGTTTAACCTAAAGCTGAGATAAATGGAGGTTAACGCTGAAGAATAAAGGGTAAAATATGTCGGGGTGAATGTTGGTAAGCCTTGTGAGTTTGAATAATGAGATGAGATGATCATAAGAGAGAACGGATGAAAAATGGGTTGGGGTAAAACATACAGGAGTGGATGAGGGGATATGAGGTGTGTGTAAATTTCCAAGATGTAGTCACATGCTACGGAACGAGTGTTTGTAAATTTAGATTACGAAAGTAAAAATGGTGTGTTATGGAAAGAGATTAAGCTTGAGAATGCTTGTAGAAAGCTTGTTGAGGTTGTACGGATTGTAATTATCCGGCTGAAGGATGGGGAGACACTAAGAGTTGATACGATTACATGATGCAGTAAAGCAGGAACCATTCCATCATCCATTCTGGATGATGGAATGCTGCTAAAGGAATAGGTGAAATGAGTGGTTCCTTTTATAAGGGCAGAGATGTTAAAAGAAACTGCAAGAATTATAAGGGCTTACAGTAGGATAATGATTAAGAAAGTAAAACTAATGACAGAATAACTGACAGAACTTGAAAAGTATGGGTGTCGACTAGGAAGGGAACGTTTAAATCAAGTGTAGCTTATAGAATAAATATAAGAGAAGTCTGACAGTTAAGGGAAAAAAAGAAGAAAGTTGTATGTGGAATACATGCTACCAGAAGTTAATGACGCAATAATAGATAGTTATATGGAAGATATATAGGACAAATATAAGTTTAATGGTGGACGAGAAACGTGTTAGGCAATGTCGACAAGTAAGTGAATATCTTGAAGCAGAAGAGAAACTGCGTGTTATGTTTAACGATTCTTTATGGATGGAGTTTATGAAACCAGACAGACTGATATGTAGTCTGAAAGTTTTGGATGAAAGACAAAGACTGATCAGTCTGAAAGAAGAGAAACTGGAAAGACAGACGATTCAGTCTGAAAGTTTTCTGGAAAGACAGACGATTCAGTCTGAAAGTTTTCTGGAAAGACAGACGATTCAGTCTGAAAGTTTTCTGGAAAGACAGACGATTCAGTCTGAAAGTTTTCTGGAAAGACAGACGATTCAGTCTGAAAGTTTTCTGGAAAGACAGACGATTCAGTCTGAAAGTTTTCTGGAAAGACAGACGATTCAGTCTGAAAGTTTTCTGGAAAGACAGACGATTCAGTCTGAAAGTTTTCTAAGTGGAGAAAGCTAAACGTTCATGTGAGTGAGATTGAAGTTATGAGTGCAAATGGAAATCAGGATGGTGGAACAATGAAAGCCGCTAGTTTGTATGGGTACTTGGGAGTGTATGCAATGGATGATGGTAGGATGAGCAAACAGGTTAATCAAAGAATAGGTGAAGCCAAGAAAGTAGCAAAGTTTGTACAACAGATCGGTAAAGGACATGGAGGTCTATGTAAGCTCAAGAAAGAACGTATGAAGGGACTGTTGAACCATTTCACCTTTATAAAAGTGAAGTTTTACTACTGTGGCAAGAAGTGAATTGTTGGCACAGTAATTGCGACGTAAAAGGATCAGAAATGGAGAAATTGTAGAGATATATAGTCATAATCAAAAGGTTAGCAACAGTGAAAGGATCAATAAGAAAGTTTTGATCTGTCTTGGTTATGTGTAAAGAATGAAAAACATCAGCTGGTGAAAATAATATCAAATTCATAAATTCTCTGAAGGTGGAGGAGAGGAAGACATAGCACGTAATTGATAGATGAAGTGGAAAAGTTTTTGGAAAGGAAGAGGCTTAATATCCAAGAAGTGTGAGAATGCTTGCAAGGCAGAGGTGAATTCCACTGTGTATGCAAGGCTAATCATCGTGATGCCAATAAGTTTTTTTTTACATATGTATAAGAAACAATTAATTTTGTGGACGTTTATTGCAGATGAGGTTTGTTTATGATTCACCAGTAGGCAGTAATTAATGTCTTGTTTCACTTCCGGAGACACCCCTTAATAGTGGACATACATAGACACAGATGTGAATGTATAAATATATATATATTTCAGAAAATATGGCTGCTACAAATTTTAAAAGACACATATATGCATTTCATAGCTTCAATGCTTTAAGATGTGATGAAAGAATTTATGGAGTCAGATGAAACTAGGTCGAGAGACTCGAGGTAAAATCTTTGTGTTCAGCAAATAGTTTGATTCCTCAGCAATATTGCCAGTCAGGTGATCTCCGAAGTGTTATGTATATTCGTGAGTACGTGCGTTAATTTGATCTAGATTATGCCAAAATCTGCCCTAAAAGTGAGTTTGATCGTTCATTAACGTGATAGAACTGCAGTTGTCTAGACGTAGCTTTGGAGAGGATCCAGGCTTTGAATCGGCAGATAAGGTAGAGTTTGAAATCTCTGTTTTTATGGGAGGAAATTGAACTTGTGATTTTTACTGTGATTTTCTAATCATTATGAACTTTTGAACTGGTGTGGGAGATTTAATATGAACATTCATACCTCTTTTATATTATTGTTTTGTCATGTTACGTTTGCCATATCTTGGCTATGCATTTTACACTTTCCGTTATTGTGTTTTGCATTTCATATATTTTTGGGAGTTTTCTATCATGTTTAATTCTTCCGACAGATGTCTGTGGACACTGTGGACAGAGTGGATAGTGTGGACTGTTTCGAATAACATGTGGTAGACGGTTTTTTTGACATGACTAGTTATTGATTTGGGGAGTATGTGTGAGTTTGGATATTTTCAGGCTATTAGCCATAGTGAGACTTCTTTAATCAGAAGTGTTTTGCAGTTCAGAGTTTAGTTATCTAACTCGATAATTCATTTATTATATTTTAATCTTTGCTTTGTTTTATTCATTTCTTGTTGGGTTATTTGAATAATAAACCTATTTTTGTAGAAACTATTGCGTTTCTTTAAATGGTCCATTTAATTGATTTGGTGAGAATGAGTGCGATTCGGGTGGGTGAACTTCGGAAAAGATGAGAGAGAGAGAGAGACGATACACGGAGAGAGAGAGAGAGAGAGAGAGAGAGAGAGAGAGAGAGAGAGAGAGAGAGAGAGAGAGAGAGAGAGAGAGAGAGAGGAAAAATAGATGTAAGTGTTATCGTGAGCGAACTTTCATACGCCTCCGTTTCATGAAGAAAGATCGTAGAGCACGTTACGTACACTTTCAAAAAAGTGTTAATTCTGTCCTGGTTACATATATATACATATATATATGTGTGTGTATATATATATAGTATATATATATATATATATATATATATATATATATATATATATATATATATATATAAAATCGTTACATAGTCATACAAAAAGGTATTATAAATTTATGAAAAAATTCAATATTTTTATATTAGACTTAGAATAATTAAGACTTTACATTGATGACCTACTTGAAATGAGCTTCTGTAATCCTGACAGGAGGCTCCTCTTCCCAAGGTCCCGTCAGAAGCGACGGATTTTTCAGGCCCTCGGGGTTGTCTGGTATAGCGGGATCTCTCGTGGTGCCCTCCAGTTCAGAGTCAATCCTTGGCCTGGCAGTCCATGTCCTCGGCTTCTGACGGGGAACTGGAGGTCCTCGATGTCCTGGAAGGCTCCTTCTGGGAATCCTTGCTGGTTACGCATCAGGATGGAACCCCGTCTTCTCTGGTGTTCCAGGTGGGGGAAGGATAAGTTGCTGAACTCGGGCAGGTTGTGATTAGGCAGGATTGGTTGGTAGGGCCTGGATTGGCGTAGAGTGTGAGGGGGTGGGTGAGGGTGTGGGCGTATCTCGTAAGCTTCTTCTCTCTGTCTTCTTCCCCGTGACGCCAGACCTGATGCAGGAGACAAAGGGAAGATTCATTAGAGCGATGATGTGAAGTGGGGAAAGATAGTAGACTAATTCTAGCCATAACTTTGAGAGTGAAAGAGAGAGAGGGCTAATTCTGACTGTGATCTAGAAGGGTAAATAAAGAAGACTATTAATATGCTGGCAATTTTATGTAATCCTGAAGTGCACAAGAGAGAAAACTAACTCTTGCAATAACTTTCAGTGTGAAAGAGAGAAAGCTAATTCTAGCAATAACTTTGAATGCGAAAAAGTTACGGCTAATTCTGTCTGTGACCTAGAAGGGTGAAAAAGAGAAGACTAATTCTACCCATAACTTTGAGTATGAAAGCGAGAGGGATAATTCTGGCTTTCATCTGTAAGGGCGAAACAAAGAAGACTATTAACATGGTGGCAATGTTCTTTAACCTCGAAGTGCGAAAGCGAGAAGACTAACTGTAACAATAACTCTGAGCGAGAAAAAGAGAAGCCTAATTCAGACTGTGATCTAGAAAGGTGAAACAGAGAAGACTATTAATATGCTGGCAATGTTCTTTAATGTTGAAATACGAAAGAGAGAAAACTGATTCTAGCAATAACTTTGAGCGTAAAAGACCGAGAGCCAATTCTGACTGTAATTTAGAAGGGTGAAACAGAGAAGACTCTTAATATTCTAGCAATGATTTCCAAGGGCAAGAGACTAAAGATTGGGTCGGATATGAATGTTATATTGGGTTATACTCGACATGGATGAGAAGGAATTTAATTCGGAGAAATATGCTGACAGGAGAGAAAGAGAGGGGGGAATAACACGACTAGAGAACCAGAGGGGACTGATTTTAGAAGAAAAAAAAATGACGGCGAGAGGAAATGAAGGTTAGATCTGGCAATTGCTTAAGGGTGATATAGACAAAGGTAGAGATTAATCTAATCTGTCAGGAACATCTGAGGAAGAGAAGGTGAAAAAAAAAGATTTAGGAAGGTTATTGGTTGGAAATAAAGGAATAATTAATAATAGATAAATTATATTTTATGAAAGAGATTACCTCTGACAATATTACGAAAGGGGGAATAAGAAAGAGTGTATTCTATCAAGAATATTACTAGAAGTTGAAGACAAGAAAAGACGATTAATTCTGGCAAGGAATTTATTCACCCTTTGCTGTATCATCGATCAACAAATGTTTTACTAAGCTAAATAGGATAACGTACAAAGTTTAATTATTCGTCCTTTATTAATGTCGTATTATGAAGCAAATGATGCGTAATAACACAGGCAGCATATGTTTTGAAAACTGCTTTAGAAGTTAGTCGTTTAAACTATACAGTCTTATGTAAAAGGATTGTTTCTACTCGTAAAATAGTATTGTTCTCATTTAAAAAAAATGCGCAATGTAGCATGAGTCTTGAAATGGAGAAACAAATCCACAGTTATGTATATCTACATATACATAACGGTGGATATGTTTCTCCTTTCTTCTCACTGATATTTAAATCGATAACAGACCTGTTTGATCATTACTATGATCATCATGGACTTCTAAGTACTAAAACTGCATATATGTATAGTGTATTAACGAATATTTTTCCTAAACAAAGCAGAACGCATTCAAAACAATATTTTTTTTCTAGGAAAACAGACATAAAGCAGATCGTTCTATGAACGAATTGTCATATAAATAATATACGATGTATCTAAAAATATCGACATATTTCACACCATTTCCTGCATCCGAACACTTTTATCCCTAATCAAGAATTTTATAAAGGAATAAGTGCGATTTTCCCTACACGTCCGACTTTGTCACTTTACATGAAACGACGGCACTAGATTCGTTTATGAAAGCAATCAAAACATCGGAAAGCACAATGAAGTTTGACTGCCGTTAATTAATTCCTATAAAAGCCTTCATTAACTTCCACTGACTCATTAGGTTTATATGGAACTCTGAAACGAGGCCATCCTAAGGTTTTGGTTTCTTAATTCCTTTGGTTGACGAGTCCGTATAACAGATATTATGACGCCACTTTCTTAATTCTGCATACGTAATCTAAAATGAAAGACTAAGAGAGAGAGAGAGAGAGAGAGAGAGAGAGAGAGAGAGAGAGAGAGAGAGAGAGATGACCGTTTCTTCAAGGAGGTACAATTTCACTGAATACTGGTGTATCAAATGATTAGAAAATAAAATAATGAAATTCTTTAGTGCTTTTGGATAGTCAAAACACGTTATGCAACTGCCTGCCACCAAAACTTTAAATAGAACTCAATTGAAATATGCTATAACATTGTAAATCGCATAAAACATTAAAAAATTCAGTTTATGAAAGATCATAGAAATGTAGTAAACTAGAGAAAACACTCAAACGCTTTGGGTAAAAAGTCAATTTCCGCTTCGGTTAAAGGTATGAACTTCGAAATCCAATCATGTCGGTGGTATTTTCGATAATACGAATTTACTTCCTCGTTGTAAGCCGTAATGCTTGCTTTAAGGTATTTTATTATTCTCATACTTTTTAAAATCCTGCGGTGACGCCATAAAACACATAGTAATATTGTGCCTTATTAACAGATAAGAGACAATGGCGGGCAGAAAAGTTAATGATATAGAAATCAACATAACAAAATGTTGTTCCGACGATGAATATGTATTTCTCTCAACGGTCAAAAAAATGCAAAGTATACACGTATACATACACACATATAAATGTATATATATATATATATATACATATATATATATATATATAAACACACATATATATATATATATATATATATATATATATATATACATATAATATATAAACACACATACATACATATACAATATATATATATATATATATATATATATATATATATATATATATATATATATATATATATAATATGTAAATAATCCCCAATGGGAAGGGGCAATTCCTTGAGAGCAAACAGAAAGGTAGTGCCTTCTGAAGCTACCCACAGTTTATGGTAAAAACACACACACACATATATATATATGTATATATATATAATATATATATATATTATATATAAATATATATACATGTATACATAAGTAAATAATCCCCATTGGGAAGGGGAAATTCGTTGAGAATAAACAGAAGGATAGTGTGCCTTCCGAAGCTACCCAAAGTTTATGGTAAACACACACACACACACACACTCACACACGGGCACAGACACACACGTATGTATGTATGTTACATACAAATATATACATATATATAATATATATATATATATATATATATATATATATATATATATATATATATATATATATGTGTGTGTGTTTATGTATGTATGTGTATGCGTGTGTATGTACGCGTGTTCCTGCAGCACGCCACGGCAGCTCTGATCAAGCAACGTTTTCAAAGCGACTTATTTTTATTCGTGCTTCTGCCAAGCTAACCCTTTTAATTGGGTCCTGATTCTTTTTGTTGTTGGTATTCTTTGATGCAATTGTAAGTTTATTCCGTACCTTTGATGCTCGACAAACACATTTTGTCCTGTAGGTATTACAATGCTTTTTATGTTATTAGCGAAGCTTTGGACTCATTAGTAACAGCAGCCCGAGTTATTTTGTTTTTCATTGCCTTGTTTTATTAGGGGATGAGTTTCATGTTTGTGCTGGGTGTATCGGGTTTCCTTGGCTTGTGCTTGTGTGTGTGTATGAGAGAGAGAGAGAGAGAGAGAGAGAGAGAGAGAGAGAGAGAGAGAGAGGTATCAATTTTCAACTAATTTCTTGCATATATGTCGTAACTAATTGTTTGCTGAACAAAACGGCGATTCTGTTCAAAAGAGAGCAAGAGAATCTCTCGATCTTCGCTACTTAAGGGGAATATTTACTTTTTAAAATTTTGTATGCCCTGTCTAGTTTCAAATGGACACATATCCTCATCTTTATACTGCTCTTACCCTCCTCGTCTTTCAGTCGTTCATCATCTTGTCAACGCTTTACACTCATTCCCGCGATTCATCCTTGCCTTTGCATCTCAGATTCAGCGTCGTTTGTGGGGAATTTCTTCTGTGATCACCGTCTATTGTTGAGAGAGAGAGAGAGAGAGAGAGAGAGAGAGAGAGAGAGAGAGAGAGAGAGAGAGAGAGAGAGAGAGTGTGTACTAATTTTCGTTTAATTTCCTGCTCATGTGTCCAGTGACTCAGAAGTCTTTACATGTTGCGGGTGTAAACGTGACTTTATCAGTGTTCGTAATAAATTGCTGTGGCAGGACCTGCCATTGTTAATGTGAAATATTATAAATAGTGGCAAGAGTAACGTCTCCATTTTTGTGTGGCCATGTAGTTTAGGTTTACAGTGCTTTCAGAGATGACCCCAAATATGTGGCTGAACTAATCGTTACGATTTCTCTGGGCAAAAAATATACATTTTGTTAGTTTTACCTTGAATCTGAGCAACGTTCTGGTAATTCAACTGGGAGAGACCACATACAATAACTAATTTATTTCATTTAGTGTTTAGATTTTATCATGATATAGGTCTTTTCCAAAAGCGAGAGCAATGGCAGAGTTCCTACGGGTGCAAATAACTAACATTAGATGTCATTTCATCGATACTATATTGCACTGCTACCTCACGAAATGTATAGAAATTTGGACATAATTTCCTTATTGTAATACTAACATTACGTTGGTATAGAGTTACACAATGGTCATGGATGGCTTTTACTGAAAAAAAAATAATGCTGCAACTAGACTCAGTGCATTAGAATAAATCTGAACAGGCATCTTTACCACCGGAAGATATTTAAAAGCCTGTCAGAATTCCCAAGCCAAGTCTCTTTCCTTACTGCATAGGTGAACTGGTAACTTGTCATTAGCACATTTCTTTTTTAGCCAAGCCATTCAGACTGTATCGTCGAAGTTTGGGCTGAAATAGATTCAAACACCTACGCATTAGGCGTTTGAGAGGTCTCCTTGTTTACAACCTAAGGTAAATAAATAACTTGCGCTAAGCATATTTCTTTTCGCCACCCCATTCAGACTGCATCGTCTGAGTTTGGGTTGCAATAGACTCAAATACCTATGCATTCTCTTTTCCTAAAACTCCTAATCAGTCTTTCTCACGATACGTTTGGAGGTGGTAAGGGCTATATCTTAGAACCTTTGAGGGGGAGCCCTGCATTGTGCTAGCTTTCAAAGACAAGTGTTCAGAAATATGAAACTAGACTCGAGAGCCTGACTCTAAATGTCAGGAAAGCCAGTCTAAAAGCCTGGAACATTTTTCATTAGAACGTGTTCCTTAATCTAGTCTTTAGGAAATGAATAAAACTTTCTCCTCTTCAGACTGAAGACCTTTCGTTGAAAAAGAAAAAAAATCATCCGGGTCTTTAGAAAACTCCTTTTTAGAATTTGTTTTTCTCTAGTTGAAGCAGAGGCATATCCCAGAAAGACTTATGGACCTTTTATGAGAAGAGGCATTTACTAATTAAGTGGCTTTGCATAATGTCCACATTATTTTGAGATAATTATTCACCGTAGAATATTTTATTTTAGATTTATGCAAGCATGAGTTAACAGAATTAACTGGATTGAAGATATTAACGTCAAAAACTTAAATTCTAGACAATAATCTATCAGGTCACTTAATAAGTATTCAGTAGATACTTAAAGTCCATAAAGTACAAAACACACACACACACACACTATATATATATAAATATGTATATATATATATATATATATATATATATATATATATATATATAAATATATATATAAATACATATATATATATATATATATATATATATATATATATATATATATATAAATTTATATATATATATATATATATATATATATATATATATATATATATATATATATATATATATATGTATATATATGTATATGTATATATATATATATATATATATATATATATATATATATATAAAAACTATTTTATGGGTCTGTAAGTATACACTGAATACACTGAATAATCAATAAGTGATCAATAAATGGTTTCTATTTAATATATTTTAGATGTAAAAAAATTCGCCCTAATGATCAAAAGAACTATTATCCATCATGGCGAGACAACTATATTAATCTAGTTAAGTCTGTGTTTCCTTGCATATGCGTTCTTAAAAGCATTATCCCATAATACTATTTCCCGCTACGGATAGACAGTTGAATTAATAAATGCCATTCTTCATAATGATTCTGTAAATTTCACTCGATTACGCTTCCTCTTCAATCTAAGATCAGGAAAATCTTATGATAGACGTTCTTCTAAACACCAGGGATGATTTTTCGGATCTTTCGTAGACAGTGACCCCCAAACGGTTTTAACCCAGTATGTATCCACCCTTGCGGCGTGTTTAGTACATGCCCGTTGGGGGTTACTGAAAAACATAAACAAAAGACTGTAAATATCATAAGTATATCTTAGTTTAACCAGACCACTGAGCTGATTAACAGCTCTCCTAGGGCTGGCCCGAAGGATTACACTTATTTTTACGTGGCTAAGAACCAATTGGTTACCTAGCAACGGGACCTACAGCTTATTGTGGAATCCGAACCACATTATAGCGAGGAATGAATTTCTATCACCAGAAATAAATTCCTCTAATTCCTCATTAGCCGACTGGAGAATCGAACTCCGGCCTAGCGAGTGCCAGCCGACAACTCTACCGACTCACCCAAAGAGGAACTTGTAAATATCATAAAGATTATGACACCCAAGAAATATTAGTCGTAGATAACGACCCCGAACTTTGTTGGGGTCGCTATCTAGAAAGATCCGATTTTTCTCAACGGAATATCCTCACTTCTAAGACAGGAAAGTTTCCTATATTTTCTAATTTGCGGATCACGGACATCTGAATATGTAAGACCTTACTCTGATGGATTTTAGATATATGTCTGGAAAAATCAAACTGAACTTGGGCACTTTTACTTCTCGAACATTTCTTATTAAACCAGTTCATTAATCCATTACTTAGAAAAACGATTAAAACTAACCTCTCTAAGAGTGAAGACATTTTGTTGAATTATTCTCTGTGCCATTTGTTTTCAGTCTTTGAAATATCTGTTGTCAAGATATCTATCTTGTGGGGAAATTGGTAATTATTATCTACTGTAGACAATTGTCCCAATGTATCTTTCCTGAACATTTTTAGTTTTCTGTAAAAGAAAACTAATGTGCCGGCTTTGTCTGTCCGTCTGCACTTTATTCTGTCAGCACTTTTTCTGTCCGCCCTCAGATCTTAAAAACTACGGAGGCTAGAAGGCTACAAATTGGTATGTTGATCATCCACCATCCAATCATCAAACATGCCAAATTGCAGCCCTCTAGCCTCAGTAGATTTTATTTTATTTAAGGTTAAAGTTAGCCATAATCGTGCTTCTGGCCGTGGTTAAAGTTTCATGGGCCGCGGCTTAGACAGCATTATACCGAGACCACCGAAAGATAGGTATATTTCCGGTGACCTTAGTTATACGCTGTAGCGGCTATACAGAAAACTTGATTGCGCATTTTTTACTTATCTTATAAGATTTCAGTTAACCGTTAACTTCGGCTTTCGCGTTGAGTGCCATCCCCGTGTTAGTGAGTACTACTCGTTTGGTACAATATCAAACCAAACAACATATGTTGTCTTTTGTTTCCTTTGCTGCAAAATTAGAAAACATTTTCACAATTCTTGTTTTACGAATTGTTATCATGACACTTTCAAAGGTCCTTTTCATTTGCTTTAATTTTCCTTGACCTATTTACTGAATTTTTATCATTATGGATTTGCTGATACTTATTGACTTGTTATTTGTGTTAGTAATCTATCAGAAATCAGTTATCCTAGCTACAGACCAGGACATTAATACTCCTCTAGAAATGTTTCGTGGAAATGTATATATACATATGTATGCATGTATATGTATGTATGTGCATGTATATATATATACATCTATATCTATCTATCTATATATAAAATTATATATACACACACACACATATATATATATATATATATATATATATATATATATATATATATATATATATATATATATATATATATATAATTAAATTAGTATATATATATATATATATATATATATATATATATATATATATATATATATATATATATATAAATGAAAAAAACAAGCAGGAAAAGTAAAAGAAACAACTACAGCAGTCAAGCAAGCAATCAGACTTTGGATATGTACTGTAGATACGCAAATGAATGGATAAAAACTAAAAAAAAAAAATAAAAACAGCAGAAAAAATGTTGGTTTCATGTGAAATTGCTCGTTGCTGTTTCCCGCTGAGTTCAGGCAGGAAAATTCTATATTTATTTTCTCTGATATTCCTAAAAATAACATGGCAGCACCATATGGTCACCTATATCCACTTCATGTACAAATGGTTTTATGTAACAGAGTTCCAAATGGCTACGTTTTTGTTTTGAAATAAAAAAAAATTATATTTTATATATATGCTTGCTCAAGGACAGATGAATCCTTTCATAGCATAAAATATTTTTATAAATCGGCAAATTATTCTGAAGCAGATGGGTCTACTAGTAAAAGATAATTAGAATATCATCATTATTAGTAACTTTAACTATGAATTACGATAATAAAACTAATGTAAATAACTTTCTCTACTTCCTGCTTGAGTTTCCTGTGTCATAAAACAGCTCCAACAACAATATCAACAGCGCAAAGAAACAAAAGCAAAACAGCAGCAATGAGGATTTGGAATATATCACCCAGACCACGAATCGGAAACTAAAAAGTGGTGAAGTAGGTCATTAAAAGGACAACACCTCTTTCCTCCTGTTTTCCCGAGTACTCTGCTTAATTTCCAAGACCACGGAACCATTCTAACCCCTGAAATGATTACTTTTCTCTTATTTTATGTCTTCTTCATACAAATAAGCCTCACCCTTTCTGTGCTATCCAACTAACATGAACTAACAGCTATAAAAAAAAACGATAGCAATCATTGTATTTACAGTTATTCATCTCATAAACCTTTTAAGTTCGTCTCAGCAGGTAGAGCTCCTGGTTCTATGCTACCCAGCTAACACGAACTAACAGCTGTAAAAGAACGACAGCAATCTTATTATTTACAGTTATTTGCCTCATAAGCCTTTTTAAATTCGTCGCATAAGGCTGAGCTCCTGGTTCTATGCTATGTGGCTAACTCGAACTAACTGCTGTAAAAGAACGATAGCAATCCTTTTATTTACAGTTATTCATCTCATAAGCCTTTTTAAATTCGTTACATAAGGCTGAACTCCTGGTTCTATGCTATCTGGCTAACTCGACTAACTAAAGAACTGCAATGTTACAAAAAAATTCGATAGCAACTCCTGGTTCATTTAACAGTTATTCATTTACAGTTATTCATTTCATACACCTTTTTAAGTTTGTCACATAAGGCTAAGCTCCTGGTTCTATGCTACCCAACTAACAAGAACTAAGAGCTGTAAAAGAACGATATTCATCTTTTGATGTGCAGTGATTTATTTCACAAAACCTTGTTAAACGTGCGTGCTTATTCGTCAGATAAAACGATTATCTGTATCTATAAAGCTCTACACCAGAATCAGAACGATTCTTTCCACTGATTACTTCAAACGTCCCCCGCGTATAAATCGTTCTAATTCCAGGGAACCATTTGTTCAGCAATAAAAACAAAAACGTCCCCTACACTCTACGCCTCTGCGAAATATATTTACCAGGAATAATATTTTCTGTTGGCGAATGCACCGTACTACAATCGCCACACGGATGGAAAAATGATCATTGCAGCCTCCCAAAAATGAAATGTACGGTAGAACAGGCCGATAAAAATGCAACGTGGAATACAACGGATTTGGATGGATAAAAGTGAAAACTGCGTATCCGCCTCTGTAGGTTCCCTCTTCCTGGATTCCGGATCGTGAAAGTTTGTTTCTCACTATATGGAATTGAAAGCGCTAAGCCCGCTCCTAAAAAAAAAAAAAAAAAAGCCAGCTATACAAATCCGTTTTCAATGTCAGAAGCACTTTAGAAAATCCCACTTATTTTAAGAGTTATCCAATTTTTTTCTTTCCAGGCGACGGTCAT
>NC_089799.1:19447401-19449901 GCF_040412425.1 Macrobrachium rosenbergii
GAGGTAAAAATGTATTTAGTGCCAACAAGCATCGAATTCCCTGGGATTTTAAATTTAATCTATTACGTTACATTCCTTCAAAGGCTGCTAACAGAATTCACTTCAACAGCAAGTGGTAATTATGATATTCCCTAATACACTACATGTATTGCAACGAGAAATAACATTTAAAATAAAGAGAAGGAATAATATAATTATCTTGATTAAATTAAATTAGAAAAAAATAGTCAAAAGTAATAAAAAAAAATTACAGTGATTATATATCATATCAAGAAAACAGTATGTAAACCCCTCCCCCTCCCCATCCCCCGCCAAAAAAGTAAAAATACGCCGACGTTTACTCGGTGCAATCGAGCTTTCTGTACAGCGTATAATCGAGACCACCGAAAATAGATCTATCTTTCGGTGGTCTTGGTATAATGCTGCATGGGCCGCGGCCCATGAAACTTTAACCACGTCCCGGTGGTGGTCTGGTCTATATCGTGCCGACGGAAAACTAAAAATATCAGACACTATTATTCCAGCGAACTATTGTAGGAAATCAAGCCAACGATGAAGAATGAATAAACTTTATCGATAGCCACTACTTCTATCAAAGGCAATAGCTTTCTCAAGAAGATTTCGTTAAAATATGAAAAAAAAACATCCCTCGATGAAAGCCGATAAAAGAGGGCGTCACTCTCGAAAGGTCAAGTATATCGTCTTTCAAGTGCTTTCGATCAAAGCACCGCTTTTTAAAATAAGATTTTTTTTGAGGCTTTATAAAGAATTGCCGAACGCAGCGTGCGGATTAAGCGGGATTTTATCATCCATATTTCGTTCATATCTATACACACGCACGCCCATTCACACAGACACACACACACTATATATATATATATATATATATATATATATATATATATATATATATATATATATATATATATATATATATATATATATATATACATATATATATACATATATATATTACTGTATATGGTGGAATGGGTGTGTACGTATCTGTGTATGTTCGTGTGACAGCAAAAAAACTATATTTTTACAGAATACCAACATATCACAGCTACATTAAGCCAGAATGACGCCAGGACATGCGCACATAAATAATAAATATACAGACGTGCCTCCACGTACAATGAATGAATGTATGTATACGTTTTCACACAATGGAGGTCACATGACCCTTCTAACAATGTCATATCAATGTATTCATACATCTGTTTACAATCGCGCGAAAGCGATAAGAGATATTGCTCAGTCATCAAAGTCCTTGCAAGAGGGAAAGCATTGCGCAATGAAGAATCTGGGCAACTGCTTGTCTACTGAATAAAGTTTAAATCCTGAATAAGATTTAGATATTGCTGAAATAATAATCATTTCGTGCTCCAGAAAATAACCCATAAGTATTATCATCATTTCGTGCTAAAGAGAATAACCCGTAAGTATTAATCTTATAAATCAATAGAAGAGGAGGAGAAAGGAAGTGGATTCCTAAACTGAAGGGGTAGGAATTCTTATGACGTGCTGATCAGGTTTCCAAGAAACCCTTTTCCTAACAGCAGCAGCTTTTGAAGGAGCCGATTTCAACATCCGAAGGTTTGTAACCATTGAAAAGGTCCGGTTGATTTCCGACTGAATTCCTTTTAAAAGGGAAGTAGGAGGCTGAATTCATTTTAAAAGGGAACTCGGAGACTGAATTCCTTTTAAAAGAGAACTCAGGCTGAATTCAAAGTCCTGATTTGGATTGCAGATCTTCAAAGCCATTTAGCTCTCAGCTGATCTTCTTTTGCCGATTTCACTTTGATTTCTTTGACTTTTTCGCTCTGCTCGGCCCTCGGAGGCATCTCTCTCTCTCTCTCTCTCTCTCTCTCTCTCTCTCTCTCTGTGTGTGTGTGTGTGTGTGTCTACGAACATCATAGAATATGACCTTCAAAGAGTTCTTGGATGAGTTTCCCCATTCGATAGAGGCGTAAGCGAAAAAAGTAAGAATATGTCTGATATTCCTGTCACAAGAAACTTACAAAGCTCATAACTTAAACATAATATTCATCTCCTAGGAGAGCGTTAGTTATAACGAAATTTGAGCGGGTTATAAAGGATTTTCAATGAAATGATTTCACATATCCCTCATGGGTCAACCTACGATTCAGTGATTTCGCGTCGAAATAACTGAAGTTAAAAGTGTTGTTTATCATCTGAATTTTTATCAACTGCACGGTTTCATTAACACTTATAAACCAATGGCTCATCTCTAATGCCATGAAAACAGATATTAATAAAGTTAACTGAAGAAAAAGATATCGGAAAATGATAAATATTGACACAAATGGCAAGGAAGAGTGAATTTTCATTAAGAGCCAACGATTAAAGATATAGAACATTTCAAGACTAACGAATAGTGAGCCAAATTACAAAAAAGAACAAGTTTTCATCAAAAGAAAACAATTGGATATAAAACAAGTATTCACAATTGGTTAAAGAAAACAAAATATAGAGT
>NC_089799.1:19454901-19462401 GCF_040412425.1 Macrobrachium rosenbergii
GTGTGGTAGGGCAGTGGTACCGCCAGCGAATTGGGCTGTGCTGGTCCAAAGATCAATTTCCGTTAAAAATATGTTCCACTGGAGAATGGATGAGACAATGGACTCCATGAATTAACAACCACATTCCTCAACAAACTTGTCAACCCTTCCCGGAAACCAAGAAGTCTGAACCATGCTTCCACACTATCACCTATATATATATATAAAACAGTGTATATATATAAGAGATATATATATATACACACACACACACACACACACACACACACACACACACATATATATATATATATATATATATATATATATATATATATATATATATATATATATATATATATATATATATATATATATATATATACTATATATATTTTCTGTAGACTTAAGCTTTTCTGTAGACTTAAGCTTTCCCCGTGCAATAAAGTTTATCTTAGGATAATGTAGAACGTGGGATCTGATTTATCCTTCCAAAATAATATCTATTTCTTCATTGGATGCTTTTTGTTTGTTTACGAACCATAACTATAATATATATATGTAAATATATATATATATATATATATATATATATATATATATATATATATATATATATATATAATTTGATTTTCAGGTAACTGAATGAGAAAGATATTGTACCCAGAAAGTCACAACGTTTAGCTTCACTAAAGGAGACAGACAAGGGATGCCAGTGTTGGAATATGGCGGTTCAGTTACTGCTCAGGATGAATTACCTGGTCTCAGGAACAATTCTTTCTACTCTTTTGTTGTTAAGTGCAATTTTCCTTCGAGAAACAGTTATAGAATCAGTCTATTTCATGAAAAGAGCCCATACTTCCAAAATAAGGAAAAAATGATTAAGAAATATCATTACAACTACGTAAATATAATTATCGTCATGATTTTTAACGATAACATTTATTAGTCTAATAATATGAAGCTAAAAATTTTCTGTTTATGCTTTTAAACGATAACATTTATTATTCTAATATCACGCTAATAATTATTTTTGTTATATGCTTTTTAAACGACAACATTTATTAGTTTAGTATCGCACTAATAATAATTTTTATTTTATGTTTTTTAAACGGTAACATTTATTAGTCTAATAATATCACGTTATTACGTTTTTGTTTATGCGTTTTAAACGATAAAATTTACTATTCTAATATCATTTTCATACTTTTTCGTTCATGCTTTTAAACGATAACATTTATTGGTCCCATATCTTTCATTTCAAAATTCGGTGGGCCTACAATATTTACATACACCATAACGTTAAAGTTATAAGTTCGCTGTTTGAACCTGGCTTGTGTATTTGACCTGGGTGTTGTAGATTCTGCTGCATAAAAGAGTGAGCTGCCTTTTACGGCCGATATATGAGGGCGAAAGACGTAAGATTTGTGTTGGATGGAAGGGAGAGAGAAGCTGAGAGGGTTCCAGAGAGATAACTGGGGCATCTTTGCAGAGAATGCGAGTAAAGAGAGAAAGCAAATGCTATTCTTTTAAGGGTACAAAACCATTCGACTGACTCAGGAGGAGATTCGCAAAAACATATATTACGAATACTCGCCATGTATTAAAAACAGGATGGCGAAAAGCTTCAAGCAGACAGGAGCAACGTTTGCAGTTCTCAACCGTTCTCTCCTATGTTAAATTACCGTTTTGATGCAGAATAATTTGTTAAGACCTTGTATGCATATATATGCATACATACATACATATATATATATATATATATATATATATATATATATATATATATATATATATATATATATATATATATATATAATATATATATATATATATATATATAATTACATGGAACACTTTTAACGACGTAGTCTCAGATATGACACACTAACCAGTATGTCCTACATCTAAGAATTTCTAACGTGATCTGCCTAATCACCTAATGGAACCTCATTCAACTCTGCTTTTTTTGTAGAATCTAAATTCCTTTGATCTTGCAACAGATTTCCCAACATATAAAATATTATATATATATATATATATATATATATATATATATATATATATATATATATATATATATATATATATATATATATATATATATATATATATATATATATATATTATATACATATATATATATATATATATATATATACACATAGAATTTGCAAAGATCAAATTCTTTATTTCCATTACTAATTTAGAGACCTTTTCCCTTGTCATTCAAAAAAAAAAAAATTCTTCTTTCAAGCATATTACCCACAAAGAATAGAACCCTGTGTCTTTGCTCTCTCTCTCTCTCTCTCTCTCTCTCTCTCTCTCTCTCTCTCTCTCTCTCTCTCTCTCTCTCTCTCTCTATGAGGTTTCTCAGCTCCTCATGCCTCATAATCGTTTTCTGTCATTTAACCTCACATGCAGCTCAGGCGATCTAATTTTATAAACTGATCCTACACCCAAATCTTAAACCTGGCCACTTCATTTGCCTTCATAATCAGATCTCACATTTTGTGACTGGAGTCTGATATCGCGCTTGGATATCATACTTCGATCTCATAATTTGACGTGAAAAGGTAGCTTGCCCCTGTGATTTCATCTCTTAAATCTGACCTACATATCTTATTTCACGAACCCGTTCTGATCTTTGAATGTGATGCGTTGATCTGCACGCATGAGATATACGTGCTTGCGGTGGGGAAAAGGGTATTGAGGAAATGTATGAGAGTTTTTAAAATTCGCTTGTATTTTATCGCTAACAATAGCACACTTCTTGCTAACAGTGATAGATCTCTTTGCTCATTCCTACGATGGCACACTTCTTTGTTAATAATCACTGACCTCACTGCTCATTTCTGTCGAACTTTTGTGCTGCGTATTTTAATCAGTGACGTAACCGTTTAAATTTTCACGAAGCGAACTGAATATTTCTACATCATTTTGACAGTCCTGTGTTTGGTATCTTAAGTAAATATCTAACGTAGAAAGAAAGTAGTTTATTTGTGGGGAGGGGGCGTGCACTTGATTTTTTTTCCCTAGTTTTGATTAACTGCTCGTCTCATCATCATCCCCGGCTGAAAATTCAAGTAACGCCGATGACTTTTGCCTGCATCTAACTCGTTAATTAGGTCTTCCCTCATGACTTTCGGAATTTCTTCGCTCCAGCTTGCGTTCTTCTTCTTCTTCTTCCTTCTTCTTCTTCTTCTTCTTCTTCTTCTTCCTATTTGCATTTACTCGTCTTAAGCAATTTCCTCCTCCTCCTGCATTTGTAATTCTTGACGCTCATTTGACCTCTCGGCTGGATGTTTTTCCTCCTGCAATTGTTGTACGTAATTTTCTTTTTATATTCTGCAAGAAGTGCGCAAAAATGGCGTATTTAGAGTCCAGAAACTTTTGCTCAGCCTTTTTCTTCTAAGTTTTAAAATAAATGAGCAGTTGGGAGAGCAGAAAGGGGACGGTGGGAATTTTTGTGTACAGACGTGCATGTGTATATATATATATATATATATATATATATATATATATATATATATATATATATATATATATATATATATATATATATATATATATATATATATATATATATATATATATATATATTCATATATATATATATATATTCAGTATAAATTCATATACTGTATATACATATATATATATATATACTGTATATACATCACAATATATATAAATTCATATATATATATATATATATATATATATGTGTGTGTGTGTGTGTGTGTGTGTGTGTGTGTGAGAGGTTACCATTAAGCAACCTGCTGAATCGTGAATGAATAACTCTAACTGCTTCTTATTATGCTGAGGCCTTACGTTTTCAATTATTCTTTTACTCCATCTAACCATCATTTTCTAGCATGTCTTTTCTCCTTGCTCCCCACCACTTCCTCCATTCTTTCCGCATGACCGAACCATCTTACAACACTTATTCATCATTTTACCTACCAGTCCTGTGTATCTCTACACATTTCTCTCTGAATTCTTCTTGTACCACAGCTGCCTACGTAAATATTTAATGTCTACATCTTCCACTTTCTCCTGTTATTTGCGTTAAATGTCCATGTTTTCATTTCCATAATAGAATTAGCTAAACAGTAGTTTCATACTTTCTAATTTGGCTTCCAAAACCAAACCAAGTTTCTACTTAACCTTATCCAAGCATCCTGCTAACTTCTTTGTTTCACCTAATATGTGACTCTAATCGTCTCTCAGCTTATTATTACATATTTAATCACAAGTATTTATCACTTCCATTCTCCCACTCTACATGATAAAGTTTACTTTTGTATATACGTTGTACCTTCATAACCTTACTTTTGATCACGTTTACTCTCATATCTCCCTTTTGCAAATGCTGTCAGGCTCTTTCAATAATCTCTGTAATTTGTCTTCACTATCCTTTATCAGCACTCTGTTATCTAGGAACATCAGCCATTCCTCACTGCATCCATAAAACATCTTTTTGTACTACAATGTGGTATTTTAATATACAGTCCATTCTCTTGAGTTCTTGAATCACCCCATCCACAAAGTTATTAAGCAGCCATGGAGACATAACACTCCCTTCCCCAAGACTCCATTTTTTCACCAGAGTCATTCATTTTCCCACCTACAAACTGTAACACACAGAAAAAAAGAATAACCGTACATTAATTTGTCCATTATACCAAACACACTCAACACCCCTCACATTGTTTTTTTAATTGCAAGCCTTCACTAGATCGAAGTGTGCCGCATAATTTATTTTTATTTTTATTTTAAATTTCTCACGTAAGTGTTTCATAGTAACACTTGATTCCCGTATCCTCTTTGTTGTGTTAATTCACACTGTTCTTCCCCTGCGAAACCTTTTATCATCTGCCTTACATTCTCAACTAAAATTAAACCATGCACGTCCCTTTATGCATTTATATCCTTGCAGAAAAACCTATACTTGGACTTATTCTTGAATTCCTTGGTCACCATCTCTCGGCTTTTCGTTATTGCATATCTCCTTACTTGACTATCAGTCCCTCCTCTGATACTCTTACATACAATCCTTCCTTCCGTCTTTGCACCTCAAATAATCTTCTTTGTCGTTCAATAATTTTCTTTTTTCATTCTAACATTCACTGTTTTTATTCCTTTTCTAATATTTCCTCTGAAGTTAGTTTGTGTGTCTTTAGCCCTAGACTTTTTTTCATATGCTTTTTCTCCTTACATAATTATCGTACTTCCTCCGTGTCAAACTCACTTGCTTTGATTACCTTATCTTCACCCTAGCCTTTCCAGCTGGGACTTACATGTTTTACTTTTATTTCTACCAAATACTAATATGTATATGCATATGTATATGTACTGTATATATATAATATGTATACATACATACATATTACAAGTACATATGTATCTGGTAAAAGTGACCAGTAGATTCTACATACATACATACTGTACACACACACACATATATATATATATATATATATATATATATATATATATATATATATATATATATATATATATATATATATATATATATGTATGTATGTATATATATACTGTATATAAAGATTATAATCACTTCAACACGTGATTCGTTTATCACACATCATCACAGGTGAAAAAATGAGACTCATATAGATATATAAATATGTATAAAACATACATATATATAATATATACATATATATATATATATATATATATATATATATATATATATATATATATATATATATATATATATATATATATATATATATATATATATATATATTTATTATATATCTAGGTGAATGCCATTCGAATCCACTCCATTAAAGAACTCAACGAACGGCCTAATGGGTAAGTGTAATATGCAACCTCCCCTTGATTACCTCGCCGATATCCGAAGCCTTTTCCCATTTCAATTTCGTGTTCGACAGGTCCCTCTCTTCGTCCGATAATCGAAAAAATGAGAAATCTTTTGTCTGCTTTTATGAAGTGGAGATCAGATAGACCATTCGCAATTAAGGAGAAATTTCATGAATCGCTAAAAGGGAAGGCATTCCCTGGAAAAGGACCCAATCACACACACATACCTCCCCATTATCAAAAGAAGAAAGGCATCTGCTTCCCTACCCCCACCACCGCCGCTTGTGATGAAACAAAAGGCTGGGGATCTTGGTGTCAGATCACTGCGCAAATATGGAATGATTAGAATGAAGCCATTAGCCTAGGTCTACGCCACATGTATCCCAGCCCAAAATATTTCTTGGAATTTTACTAAACAAATTGTAATCTGTAATAAACCCCTGAAAACTGTCATAAGCATAGGTCTACGCCTAAGTATTCCAGCCCGAAAAACTTCCGGGATTATTATACTATATAAATTGTATTCTGTAATAAAACCCTGAAAATTTCATGCATATTGAAATATTCGATTGAAATCCTCACTAGAAGCTTATTGTGCAAATGATGTTCAGCAGCTACAAAGAAATAATGAGAATAATTTCTCTTTATCAGGAGAGTAGTTTCAAGATCATCAAAACATTGCATCCTCTTCCCTCTTAAGCAAGTGAAGTGGAGTCTATGTGAACACATCTCACTGCTATTTCAAGCCGGATTATGCTATTTCATAGCCCTGTTCATAGCCTCTGCACCATTCTATATTATTCCTTCAAGGTTTTTGAACTGGATTGCAGTGATGAGTAACACTGAATTCAACAATGCCTTCAGTTTAATTTACCTGCTACTGCCAGCACAAGTAGCCTCTCATTTATTCAACTTGTTCACGATTCACACGTTTTAAATCGTATAATATCTTTCAATACCCAATACTTAGTCACTGAACTTTTACTGCTCTGTTACTGAGCTGTCGTTACTCATTTCAGAGCTCGACTAATCAACTTTCACTAATTAATTAATGGATTTTCAGTGGCCAGTGGCGAGGTTTCAAGGCTTAGTATTATGAATTACCCAGTATCTAGGTTTTCAGTGCATTGTAAATTAGTTTTGAATACTCAGTAATTAAGTTTCAACTCTATTTTCGGTGATCCAAAACGTATCCTTAAAGCTCACTTATTTGGGTTTCGTTGTCATTCATTACGTTCACAATGCTCCGTAATTAGATCTGCATTACTAAGCAACGTGATTTTTGATGCTTAGAAACTATGGTTTCTTACTTGGCTCTTTGGTTATCATTGATCGGTAATTAATTTAAGCTTTCAGTAATTTGGTATTCAGTCCTCAATAATTTTTTTTTATTTTGACTTACTGGTTTGCCAATGCACAGGTACTGGTTTTTTAATATTCGTGTACTTTGTTTTCAGTTTTCAGTAGCTGGGGTTTTCATGTTCAAGCGTCCATTATCCAGTAATTGTGTCTCTAATCTCCCGTTTTAAACTCGTAATTCACGAATTCATATTTCATGCTGAATGACTTTTTTTTTGGGGAGGGGGATCGAAATGATTAGGTTTGAAACTTTTAATAACCAGGTGGTCAACACCCAGTCCATTAGTTTTCATTACTCAGCAAAAT
>NC_089799.1:19467401-19474901 GCF_040412425.1 Macrobrachium rosenbergii
GATTGTCTCTCTTAGCCCTTTCACATGTTCCCCATTTCCGGAAATGATAATCCTCACTTTGATTCCTACCACGTCCACTCTCGTATTCTTTGGAAACCGCAGAAACAAGGAACCGGGAATTTACTACATGAATAATTTCTATTACACGAGCCAACGGTTGTACACATTGCATATTGCAAGGAGCACATGAAATAAAAAGAATTATCTGATATATTTACAGGATTCAAAATTAGTGAAATGTTTATTCTACTATATAACAAAAATGCAGCATTCTCGAATTTTTGATAAAGTAGATTCATTTATGGTATATGTTAAATAAATTTTCTGACGTAGGTCGTGTTGAAAAGAAACTCGAACATTTTAACATTTAATAATCGGCATTGGATAACTACTTCCCACGACTCATATACATAGCTGATAAATATATACATATACACATACACATACACATATATATGTGTGTCTGTGTGTGTGTGTTTGACTCCATACACACACACATATATATGTACACACACACACACACACACATATATATATATATATATATATATATATATATATATATATATATATATATATATATATATATATATATATATATATATATATATATATATATATATATACATATACACACACACACGTGTGTGTATAAAATGTATAACATAAAACATACTAATGCAATTACTCCGGAGAAACAAAAAAGAAAAACACATTACCTTCCTCATTACGTGATAAAGCCCGGCAACCAAAAGACGGAGTATACCGTTCGCAAGAGGTTAAGCTAAAGAGGACACTTATATTACGGGACCTTTAAAATAACCCCTCCTCTTTCCTCTTTCCTCTTCCAAGCAATTAGTCACCCAGGAAGGAGGGCCGTTTGCCACGACCTCACATCCTGCATTGATTAGTAGAGTGAGTGAGTGAGCGAGAGACCTTCGCTCCTATTGTGAGCAAGGCTTTAGATGTCGAGAGGTAATTCTTACGCCTAAATTGTTCCCGGGGCTTAATTATTCCTGAAAGAAGTTCCCAATATGATCCGTTCTATAAGCAAGGGCATGGGTGGGGTGGGGGGTGGGGTTAGTGAGGGGTGGGGTTAGTGAGGGGTGGGGTTTGGGGTGTCAGGAGCTTCATGAGGAAATAATTGCTTTTTGTAATGGCGAAGTTTTCATCACCGCAAGGAAAAGGAGATAAATTAATCAACAACGAAGAAGAATTATGAACCAGCATTATAATTCTGTATTTATTATACTTTTTTTTTTGTTATACGTCAGCTTCATGACGTGAAGGAAAAATGGGAACATGCTTGGCTAAACATCTTTTAATGCGGTCTTCTGACGAAACCCTTCGTAGAGCAAAGCTTTTTTTTTTTTATTTCTTTCATAGTTCAAAGTGAGGAAATAATATTCACAAAAACCAATATATCAAGTAGTATTCATTATTTTCTTTCTAGTCTATTCCGAGCTCCTGGTATTTTAATTTTTTTACGTCATTGGAATATATTTTGGCTCATGAATCTTACCTTGAAGTTATTTATTTTCTTCTATATATTCCCTTTCGTTTCCATGACTGGTCATTTGTCAATATTTTTATATGGTGCACCTACTTATATTACTACCGGCTCATATTGAGTGCGAGAGAGTAACATACGTTATGATATTCTTACTATTACTTTTAGTAATACCAACAACGTCACATCAATAACAACAATCGTTAACATTATTAATATTATGGTTTTTCTTCTTTACGTAAGACACCATATTTGATAATATTAATAATACTCTCAAAAATAAAAAAATAAAAATCCTGTAAAAAAAATAAAAAATGCCTCAATAATAAAAATTTAAAATACTCTAAAAAATAGCAAAAAACTTTAAAAGCTCTAAAAAAAAATAGTAACCCTCTCTGGTACAAAAATGAAACCCTTATCATTCAAACGGTTGAATAAAACAGCAAATCTTGTAACCTAGCATAGGACTCCTTATCAATTTAGGACCCCGAGGATAAAATATGGAATTTACGATTTCCACTCACTCCCTGAGGCGTGATGATCAGAACTAATAAAGCCGAGGAGTTTAACAGCCAGGCAGTATTCGTATTCCAAGCCCTTGATATTCCTCTGCTAAAATAATCGCCCTAATACGCGGTTCAAATGAAAATGAATTATGCATGAAGATTTAGCTAACTTAGGGACAAACTATGCAAATAAGCCATGAAAACCATATTACCTCCATGCACTGGATTCCATTGTCTTTCGCTATACTTTTAATTTCTTTCAAAACCTGCCCTGAAAGCCCTTTGTGGCCAAAGTTTGCTTGTAGCGATCGCATCGTGTCAGAGAGAGAGAGAGAGAGAGAGAGAGAGAGAGAGAGAGAGAGAGAGAGAGAGAGAGAGAGAGAGAGACATGTGCTCATATCCATCAGAGGTTTTAATTATTTTACTTCTCCACAAAGGCTTTCTTATGTAGAAATATTATATGGAAATCCAGAAACCTGTTATCAGGCCTTATTTAATTACTCTACCTTCCAAAAGCTTTCTTATGTAGAAATATTATAGTCATGAATTATCAGATCTTGCTTTATTATTCTGCCTTCCCTAAAAAGGTTTTCTTATGTAGAAATATTATATAAAAATCAAGAAACCTGTTATCAAATTTCGCTTCAAACTTAGTCAAATTTAGTCGATGGTAAAACTGAATAACGAATTTTCATTTCATATTAAAACAAAAGCAGTAAACGACACTATACAACGGCCGCCGTCTTACCCCTCCACAGTGATTTCCATCAGATGCCCAGCAATCGAGGGGTTGGGGGGGCGGGGGGAGCTCGTCTCTATGGCGTCTAAGAGATGCTCATGTCCACAGACTTGATTATCCTTCTAGTATTCCTCGCCACATCTCTCCATCATTTATTTTCTTTAACTACTTTCCCCATAAAGTTTTATCCCCTATGGGTTACTACTCATTCGCTTGTGAATGATTTCCTCTTTTCATAATTTTTCCTAATTACTGTAACTGTTACTTACTTCTTTTTAGTAGCTATGGTTTTCCGGCCTTTTCATCGCTTTTTTTTAATTTATAAGAATTTTTTTGTAATTATTGTTATTGATTTTTCTCTACGAGCTACGGTTTTTTTCAGGCTCGTAGCTGATCCTACGAAAACGCGAGGATTCGTATCATAATATATGCCTGGTCACGTCATTCTAAATTGACTTTTTAAAAGGGTCCTAACAAGCAGAGAAGGTTCTCAAAACACTTAATTGTATCTTGATGAACCGTCCCATCGTCTGAAAAAACTTCGGAAAACTTCGCGACCTCCACGGACACGGAAGATGTGAAGCTGTGGCCTACACGCTACATCTCACGAAATTCTAGGTCACAGCTTCAGTGTCCGTTAAGCAGTGACCTGCAACTTCACAAACTTCACGGGCACAGAAGTTGTGACCTACATCTCACGACACTGTAGGTCACAGCCTCAGTGTCCGTTAAGCAGTGACCTGCAACTTCACAAACTTCACGGACACAGAAGCTGTGACCTACATCTCACGACATTGTAGGTCACAACTTCCGTGTCCGTGCAGCTGTGGCCTGCAACTTCACAAACTTCACGGACACAGAAGCTGTGACCTACATCTCACGACATTGTAGGTCACAGCTTCAGCGTCCGTTAAGCTGTGGCCTGCAACTTGACAAACTTCACTGACACAGAAGCTGTGACCTACATCTCACGACATTGTAGGTCACAGCTTCACGGACACGGAAGCTGTGACCTACAATTTCGTGAGACGTAGCGAATATTGCGGTATACAATATATTATACTAGAAAAAAAAAGAAATTGCGCATTCATATCTGACGGGGTGAAACCGGGAATTAAATTTCAAATATTAGTGCACAGCGCGTTCGAGCTTTAGACGAAAACTCCCCATTTGTAGCTGAAGTAACTAGAAATGGAAAATGAATTTCATTCATTTGCGCAATATATTTGAATCCCAGTAGAGCCCGGGAGCCTTTGGCCAAAGAAATTCATATATGTGTTAAATAAAATTGTGACGCAAGAGATTCAAGCGAAGATGCAATGCATTACTACGCTAATTCTATTCTCCTTGCATTTTAATAATTTTTATTTATCAATTTTACTTTTTCTTTTTTAATAAGCGAGATCTATTCCTTCTGTATTTCCCTTTACCACTAGTTCCTCATTGGATGGGTCGATATCGTACTCGGCTAGCACTCTCCTAAGACCGCGTTCGATTCTCCAGCCGGCCAACGAAGAATTAGAGGAATTTATTTCTGGTGATAGACATTTCTTGCTATAATGTGCTTCGGATTCCACAGTAAGCTGTAGGTCCCGTTGCTAGGTAACCAATTGGTTCTGAGCCACGTAAAATAAGTCTAATCCTTCGGGCCTGCCCTAGGATAGCTGTTAATCAGCTCAGTGGTCTGGTTAAACTAAGGTATATTTAACTTTTTTTTCCCTTTACCTCCTCTTACTTCTTCCTAATGAACACCATATTCTTTGGAAGCCTGCATTTCAAGTCAGTGGCCCCTGTGAGCTCGTTCCATATAACAGGGTTCATCTTGTGAATAATAATAATAATAATAATAATAATAATAATAATAATAATAATAATAATAATAATAATAAATTGTGACTTTAACCTAAATAGGTCAAATAAAATCCGATACGAGAGATTCCTTGTGACTTTAACGAACAACTTTATATCAGAAAACGATCCTTTCTATATAATTCTACTCACTTTCCAAACACAGACCACCAAACAAAAAATAATGGCTATTTCTTCCAGCGTAAGAACTCTCGAGGGGAACTAAAAAAAAAAAAAATCCAATTTTTCTACAGGAAATTAGGGAGAGCTTGTTAGGGGGACCTTGGTAACAAGTAACCGATGTTATTGGATTTCTCTCGAACGTATTTTCTGATCTGGTCTCACTCGCATCCAGTACGCTCTTTAGAAGCAGCTGTAGGAAAACAAACTTTTAGTTTTTCAGTATTTCAATAAAGTTTGGTTACATACTGTGACATTTCTTCAAGTACGCAATTTGGCCTTTATTTCATGTAAATTGTAAATTTATGTTGAAGAACACAGACAGACAGACAGACACACATGAATATATATATATATATATATATATATATATATATATATATATATATATATATATATATATATATATATTATAAATATATTATATATACATATATATCTATAATTATATATATATTTATATATATATATATATATATATATATATATATATATATATATATATATATATATATATATATATATATATATATATATATATATATATATATATAATATATATTCAGACCAAATCCATTTCTCTCAAAAGAAATGAAGCCGGTACTATATGTCATCGTCTACAAAAATTGCGGCCAGAGAGAGAGAGAGAGAGAGAGAGAGAGAGAGAGAGAGAGAGAGAGAGAGAGCGAAAACCCTCCCATATAAAGAAAGAGCTGTCTTCCATTGCTGTTCTTACAGAAGAAGCCTATCTCCTTTACGCTGTGCGGTAAAAACAGAGGGCTTGTTACTGCTGAGGTTAACGCTCTAGTAGAGATGCCATTGGCGTCTATTCCTAGATCTCTCGAATGTTGTATGGATTTGGTGGAACCGACAGGAAATATTTCAGTCGGACGCTGGAGAGATTTCATTCCGGAAAGGGATGTCTTACATTTATCTTTTATCTTTGATACGGTTGTTGGGAGCTTAATTTGCGTTTGTGCTTGTTTCTTTGCTGCTGTTATGTTTCACAAAATTTTTTAATTTACATGAAATGTTGTTGAATTCAACTTATTTTTGATGAAAATTATTATGAAGTTCTGATAAACTTGGAAAGGTACCCTTGTTTACTCAAGAAAAATGAAAAATCTTTCTGATCATTATTTCTTCAAACGTAATTATTTTCCTGAAAAGCTAATAAATTCAGCTTATTTTTTATGAAAATTATTATGAAGTTTTGAAGAACTTGGAAAGGTACCTTTGCTTATTTAGGAACAATAAACAAAAATCTGTTGTAATTAATCCTACATAACTATATTCGAGGATTCCGTCTTCAGTAAATGTTCTTCAATCAGTTTAGAGCACAATTCATCTGATCAAACAAAAACGCGTTAATCATCTTTAAAATGAAATATAAATGAGTAAAATATGCGCCAAAAACTCTTCGGCCCAATCGAGTTTTCTGTACAGCGTTTAATGCTGTATGAAACTTTCAGCCAAGGCCCATAAAACTCTTAGCCGCGGCCCATGAAACTCAGTCACGGTCCGGTGGTTGCCTCAGCCACGGCCTTTGAAACTCTTAGCCGTGACCCATGAAACCCAGCCACGGTCTGCTGGTGGCATGTGTTTTTGGTACCTATAGCGTTGGCGAAAGTACGATTATGAGTAACTTTAACCTTTAATAAAATAAAAACTACTGAGGCTAGAGGGCTGCAATTTCATATGTTTGATGATTGGAGGGTGGATGATCAATATACCAATTTTTGCAGCCCTCTAGCCTCAGTAGTTTTTAAGCTCTGAGGACGGATGGAAAAAAGTGTGCACGGACAGACAAGCCATCCTAATAGTTTCCTTTTACAGAAAACTAAAAAAACTAGTTATCATTCTGAGAGAAAAAAAAAATGATCTTCTCCCTTCAAAAAAAAAAATATTGAAAACCGAAATGAAAAAAAAATAAATGTATAAGCATAAACAAAAAAATTCAAAATTCACAATCCAAATAAAAAAAATTCTAAATACAAATAAAAAAACAAAAAATTCAGAACGAAAATAAAAAACATGAAAATAATAAATAAAAATTTAAAAGAAATTAAAAAATTGTAAATTCAAATGAAAAAATCTAAATACAAATACAAAATAAAAAATTCGGAATACAAATAAAAAATTAAAAATCTAAATACAAATTGAAATCAAAATGAAATAATACTAAATACAAGTTTAAAACGATACATCAAAAAGGGGAATGAGAGCCCCTCCTAACAAACCATCCCTAATCCCCTGCTACAATTCCACCCAGAGACATGTAAACAGAAAAAAAAGTATGCTGTTACGGCAGTTTGAAAACTTCGCGTTATTAATTACATATAAAAGTTAGAATTTAGAGAGCATAAAAGTTTTAATCTCTATCGCCTACAAAAAGTAACCCTCAAGTTGAAAGGCCGGGCATGTCATTATCCCCTTTGATGACGGGGACTCAAAAAATACGCCTCTACGAAGCACGATTCCCTTAGCTGAATAGGATGGCGTATCGTAACTGTTATATGAGTTAGCGTGGTAGGTACCTTTACTTTTGTATATGTATGTTTATGTTAAAGACAAATTAATCAACGCACATAAACGTACGTTCGCTTATATGTGTGTGTATGTATATATATATATATATATATATATATATATATATATAAATATAAATTATCTCTCTCTCTCTCTCTCTCTCTCTCTCTCTCTCTCTCTCTCTCTCT
>NC_089799.1:19479901-19509901 GCF_040412425.1 Macrobrachium rosenbergii
TCAAAATATAAGTTGAATTCTATTAGGGAAGTGTTGCATTGCATCTTCGCTTGAACTTCCGAAGTTCCAATTGCACGACATCCTCTGGGAGGCTGTTCCACAGTCGGTAAAATGAACGGCCAAGTTAGTTGTGATTCTGGCTATTTCCATCGCCCCCTCCCTCGCCCCTCTGAATTCTTATGTTTTCCAGAATTAAGAGCAATGCATATAGCTATGAATTGTGTGAGGGTATGCGTGATTCACTGTAAATACATATAGCTATGAATTGTGTGAGGGTATACGTGATTCACTGTAAATACAAGATATTACAGCGAGCCAAACGCATTTCTATGCGGACAAAATATACATGGAAATGCAAACAGCACTCGAGGACATAGTAACAGCAGACTGCGCCTTCAACATTTATTCCTGCTTTAGCTCTTTCCAGTAAACATACGAGAGCTTGGCTATCTTCCTGCTTTAAAATCTTTAAAGGTTATCTCCTTCCACGAGGAATGCAAGCCAGAGGAATGGGATACAGCAAAAGACTGGATGTGAATATGGGCGGAACACCTCTCACTTCACTGAATGATACGAATATATATATAACTATATGAGTAAATCTGAATCTCTGGTTAAAAGGTCAGTATCTTCCTTCAATTTCTGGAATGACTGAAGAGGAAGAAAATTATCAGTCTCATGAGAATGGTTGAGAGACAAAATATGAAGACTTAGGGAATAACTGTGGAGCCTTGATAACTTGAAACAAATAAAAGAAGAGCATATGGTAATCAACAGGAAACAGACATAAAAGGTTTTGATATTACTTCTTTCCTTGTTCCTATCTGTATCAGAAACCACCTGAATGGAGATGTAGATTACTGATAATTACTGCTTCACAGAAGAATGAGAAAAAAGAACGAATCTAAGATCTAAAAAAAAAAAATCAATCAATCAGATTAATAAGGCATTGATGGTTCGTTCATTTTATGGGCCTGTTTGTGTCAAAAATGTCTGAAGCAAGATACTGTTCACTGATAATAATACTGCTTCACGAAATGACGTATAAAAACGAGCGAGTCACATATCTAGATAACTAAATAAATAAATAAACTGATAAATAAATAACTGAACCAAAAAATAAATAAATAAAATAAAAGACAGAGACAAGGCGCCCGCCCGTTTTCATTCTCGTCATGATGGAAAGCCGAGCCCAACAAGTCTAATATCCTTCAGGACCGGGGATGAAATTACTTTAGCCAAGTTAGTGAGTACAAATCCGCCGCCTTTCATCTGGCAACTTTGCTTGGGTGGGAAGGAGAAGATTAAAGTTTAGCAACTCATAAAGTGAAGTCGCCAACATCAAAAGCCGTGTCGCAAAGCGAAAACCAAATGCGCTTGATAGCTCGGGTGCGAAACGCATTTGCGAATCCTCCTCCTTCCTTCCCTCCGCCTTTCGAGAGGAGTAGGGGAGTTTCCCTTGGGAGTTGGACCTCCGACGAAAAATACTCATTTACTCCCTTGCGCGAGGATATAGCAATTAGGGAACCGGAAGCCCTGCTGTTTGAAATGGGTACTACTAAGGATTAGAGTCAGAATTTAGGTATGCGGCATAATATTTTGGTTTAGTTACTATAACATTTTAGTTTATGTTACTGTTACGTAGCATGAACTAATTTACTAAAAACTAATTTATTTCCTTGCATGAAGATATAGCAATTAAGGAACCGGAAGCCCTTGTCTTTGAGGTTGGTGTTTGCTATAGAATAGAATCAGAATTTGGGTAGGTATGTGACAGAAATATTTTTCATGTTATTCTTGAATCAGTTTTATTATTTGAAGATTTCGTAGAGGAGTTTCTGCTTTCATGAGTATGTAGCAATTACCCAGCAGGAAGCCCTTCTGTTTTAAAAGGGTGTTTACTATGGGATAGAGTAAGAATCTACATATATGGCATAACATATTATGCATATGTTATTGTCAAATCATTTTATTTTTTGAAGATTCCGTAGAGGAGTTTCTCTAAGAGTTGAACCCTCGGAAAACACTAATTTACTCCCTAGAACGAGGATATAGCAATTAACCGGCCAGAACCCCTTCTGTTTTAAGTGGGTGTTTACTGTAGAATAGAATCAGAATTTAGGTAACATAATTTTTTTTTTTTTAAGTCATTTTACCATTTGAAGGTTTGAAATTTTTCGGCAGTGATCCCATGTTGATTCATTATTGCACTGATTCATTATTGCACCTACAGATTACTTGATCATTTTAGAATGAAGAATTATAAATATTTAACTCTCAACTTATGACTTACACCTACAAAAGGTTTTTAACATAACATAGGAAAAGAATCTCCTGCTACTAAGGCAGAAAAAGAATGAAAACAGAATTAAACAAAGAAAAGAAAATGGATGTCTTCATGTAAAAACTAACATATTGTATAACATTCGTAACAACTGAAATTACAAACAGATATCTTAACAACTTCCATTACTCTTATTTAACGCAGTTTCTGTGTCTTTGTCTGTACGTCTGACTGACTTTTTATTTCCCCTGCGGTTCACAGTTGCAGAAAGTCTTTCTGCATAAAGTCTTTTTTGGAGAAGTCTTTTGCATTCGGCTCTTGATCCTTCTCCGAAACGTGCTTTTCCATCTCTCCTCCAACTTACCCGCCTCCACCAGCCAAAACCCTGAAATAATGTTTGTCTGGGGCAAAATTAAATCCCCTGAGCTTTTCCTTATTTCAGGGTTCCCTTTAGTATACCGGCATGTCTCGTCTATACCGTTCATTAGAGACAAAGGAAATGTTTTTATGCACACTTTTTACATGATAAATCATTATAGGTACCAGGATAATGAAATTCAGGAGAAAATAATTTAGTTTGTCAGTAAACAAGTGAAAATTGTGCCGAAGTTTCTTCGGCGCAATCGAGTTTTCTGTACAGTCGCTACAGCGTATAATCAAGGCCACCGAAAACAGATCTATTGTACCTTTCGGTGTTCATGGTATAATGCTGTATGAGCCTAGGCCTATGAAACTTTAACCACGGCCCCGTGGTGACCTATCCTATATCGTTGCCAGACGCTTGATTATGGGTAACTTTACCCTTAAATAAAATAAAAACTACTGAGGCTAAAGGGCTGCAATTTGGTATCTTTCATGATTGGAGGGTGGATGCTCAACATACCAATTTGCAGCCCTCTAGCCTCAGTGGTTGTTAAGATATGAGGACGTAAAGAAAAAGTAAGGACAGAAAAAAGTGCGGACAGAATAAAGTGCGGACGACCAGACAAAGCCGGCACAATATTTTTCTTTTACAGGAAACTAAAAAGGCAGTAGGCTCTTTCACAAAATTTTGGATTAGTAGAATTTTGATTTCGTCTAGGTAACTGTGGGATACCTCAACGGAGCAGCGGAAAAAATAATAACTATAGAAAAAGTGACAGCAATGCTGGCTTGCAATCGGAAGAAAAAGACGACCAATATATATATAAAGAAGTTTTTTGTCAATCAGACGAGACTCCTTTGATCGAATACCATCGGAGATGTAAAGCAGGGATGAATACCTTTAAATATGAGAGAGATATTCCTGGAAGTGATGGACAAAACCCAACAACAATTTACTCTTGGCAGATAACCATAATAGTGAATCTTTCAAAAGCAAATCTTATCATTCCAAATGCATGATTTCCCCAAGACGAGTCTGGCGTAATCTGAGTAATCTGCATTCAGAGGATGATGGAGTAAGTAAGGGATTCATGTGACTCCTTTTACGAACAAAATATTACGTATTAGATGAAGGAAAGAGAGCTAAAAGGGTGGAAGCTGTCTTGGAGACACAGAACGGGCTGACTTCCGGGATCAAAATTTCAGATACGCTCCAAAAATTTTTGTCTGATAAACAAGAAGGAAATCAAGGTCGAAGGTCTCGAGGCGAAGGAAATAAAATATGGAATTTTGACTCACTGACAAACTTGTTAAAAGATTCTCTTATAAAGAGGAGTAAACGAGGACGAAAAATATTCTTATGGCATACCACTAACAGTAGGAAAGGGGAACGGATGTGGCACCGTAATTAATAAATAACAAGTATAAAACACTTAGATGAAGGGACTAATATGAGTTTATAATGGAAAAGCGTAAAGCCAAATTTGGAGGTTTGGCTGGTAATGTCCAATGGCAGGCATCGTCAAATGCCCCAAAAATATCAAGTTTTGCGAAGTGGAACAAACAGAAAGAAGGAAAGCATGCTCTTAGCAAACCATTCTAACAGAATCCTCCCCCGCTAATCCCCCCCCCCCAAAAAAAAAAAAATCGGTTCAAAATACGAGTGGAAGCGATGTGTGATGCTTGATATGTATTAGGAGTTAAAATTGTTGAATGTTAGTTTACAAAACTGATATAAAAAATCTAGGATTTTTTTCTGTTCTTGACTCTTATATGCAAGCATGCACTTGGTAAAATTAATACCGAAACGTAAAATTTCACAAACCCAAAATATATCTTATCATACGATGATAATCAACATTAGATTACTGTTCTCTGTTTTTCTCGTCTAATTACAGCGAAATGAGGCACTAACTCCTCAAAAATATCATCAAAAGTGAATGTCTGATTCTCCAGAAATATCATCAAAAGTGAATGTCTGATTCTCCAGAAATATCATCAAAAGTGAATGTCTGATTCTCCAAAAATATCATCAAAGGTGAATGTCTGATTCTCCAGAAATATCATCAAAGTGAATGTCTGATTCTCCAGAAATATCATCAAAGTGAATGTCTGATTCTCCAGAAATGTCATCAAAAGTGAGTGTCTAGATTCTCCAAAAATATCATCAGAGGTGAATGTCTGATTCTCCAGAAATGTCATCAAAACTTAATGTCTAGATTCTCCAGAAATATCATCAAAAGTGAAAGTTTGATTCTCCAGAAATATCATCAAAAGTGAATTCTGATTCTCCAAAAACATCATGTAAGCGAATGTCTGATTCTCCAGAAATATCATCAAAAGTGAATATCTCGATTCTCCAAAAATATCATCAGAGGTGAATGTTTAGAGTCTCCAGAAATATCATCAAAATTGAATGTCTAGATTTTCAAAAAAATATCATCAAAAGTGAATGTCTACATTCTACAAAAATATCATTAAAAGTGAATGTCTATTTTCTCCAAAAATATAAAAGTGAATGTCTAAATTCTCCAAAAAATCATCAAAAGTGAATGTCTACTTTCTCCAAAAACATATTTAAAAGTGAATGTCTATCTTCTCCAAAAATATCATCAAAAGTGAATGTCAAAAATATCATCAAAAGTGATTGTCTATCTTCTCTAAAAATATTATCAAAAGTGAATGTCTACCTTCTCCAAAAATATCATCAAAAGTGAATGTCTACCTTCTCCAAAAATATCATCAAAAGTGAATGTCTATCTTCTCTAAAAATATCATCAAAAGTGAATGTCGATCTTTTTCAAAAATATCTTCAAAAGTGAATGTCTATCTTCTTCAAAAATATCAAAAGTGAATGTCTATCTTCTCCAAAAATATCATCAAAAGTGAATGTCCATCCAGAAATACCATCAGAAGTGTATGTCTAGATTCTTAAAAAATATCAAAAGTGAATTTCTGGATTCTCCAAGAAATCATCAAAAGAAAAATTCTGGATCATCGAGGAGGCACAGAACATCAAGCCAAGCCTTACTCATTACGAACGAATCAGGGAGCATAATATCCTCGCCGACCGATAATATTCCTCGCGCTGCTGAGTCGATAAAAGACGAAAATTCCACCTTCTCTCTTTCGTTTCTCCTCGCGTTACCATTAACATCTTCATTACCATAATTACTTTTGAAACCAGCATTGTCTCGTTCTCGTTCCCTCGTCGCAAAATGTTCGCGACTCGACTCTTGGTGGGACAAATCCAATTACATTCCCGGAGCCTCTTTGCATCGGGACCGGTGCCAGGGTCCAGACTCCATGAATGAGTCAGCCTTAATGAACGAAGTTTGAAAAATATATGCGAGAGAGTTACCGAGAGGGACACTCATTTGATTCGTCTTGTAAAAGCAGCTTCTGCAAAGTTGAAAAAAGTTGAGTGTAAAAGTACTCGTGTGAGAAGTACTGGCAGATAGAGTCATTAGTTTCGCCTTGCAAAAGCAGCCTGTATGAAGGGCATAAAAAGTTAAGTGTAAAAGTACTCACATGATAAATACCGGGGAGCAGACTCATTGGATTCGCCTTGCAAAAGGAACTCCAACGAAGGTCAGAAAAAGTTGAGTGCAAAAACACTCATGTGAGAAAGCACTGGGGTATAGACTCACTGGATTCGTCTTGTAAAAGCAGCCTCTACGAAGGTTAGAAAACGCTGCGTGTAAAAGTACTCAAGTGAAAAGTACCAGAAGACAGACTCATTGGATTTGTCTTGTAAAAGCAGCCTCTACGAAGGACAGAAAAAGTTGAGTGTAAATGTACTAATGTGAGAAGTACTGTATATAGACTTACTGGAATTATGTGAAAGCAGCCTTAACGAAAGTTAGAAAAAGTTGAAAGTAAAAATACTCATGTGAGAAGTACTGGTAGATAGATTCATTGGAATCGTCTTGTAAAAGCAACCTCCTAGAAGGTTAAAGAAGGCCGAGTGTAAAAAGCACTCAGAGTCGAAATAATAGGATTTTTATTCTATGGTAGCACTACTAGAGCTGACAAAAATAAAACCAAGAGATATCATTTGATTCCTCTTATAAAGGCAGCCTCTACGAATGTCAGGAAAAAGTAGGATTGTAAAAAGTAATGAGGAATGAAATTAAAGGATTTCTATTCTATGAAGGCGCCACTAGAGCTTAGAATAGCAACTCGTAAGAAATTCAGAGGTATAAAAAGCATAAAAAGTATTCCATTGGAAAGAAAGAATTGGAAGAAAAGTAATGTTGCAGAGTGTAAAAAAAGAGGCATGGTGCAAAAAAGCTGAATGTTAAAAGAGGTAACAGATAACACCATGTGACAGACCGAGTAAATGAGGCTTAATTGAACCTGCAGATAAAAAAATCTAATAACGTCAATGAAAAATGTAAGGAGGACAAATGCAAAAAAAATCTTTTATTCCAGAATGACTCTAGAAAAGAGAATTCGATGATTTTCAGAAATTATGCCACTGACTGAAAGGGGACAAACTTGCCCGGCTACGAATCAATAAAAAATGTCTCCCACAGCGAATTGTACTAGAAATTTCTTCTGATAATTTTAATAAAAATACTAAATAATTTGGAATTGTGATAATAATGAAGAAAAAAATATAATTTAGAATTACTTTGATTTATGAAAGAAATGAAGGGAAATTAATCATTTTCACCACAGAATTACACCAACTTTGTAACATTAACTTACTGAATGGCTAAAGTTATATAAACTTTTTAAAAAACCAGGAATATCCGCAAATACAAAAGTGCTGTACAAAGTCAATAATATTTATACACTATTAAGAAAAATATTTAGGAACTTGTTTGAAAAAGAATTTAAAGAAAAATACATGTGTAAAACGAATATTTAGGTAACTTGTTTAAAACAGAATTAAAAGCAAAACACCAAAAAAAAATATTGAGGGACTTGTTTGAAACAGAATTAAAAGCAAAATACAAAAACAATATTGAGGGACTTGCTTGAGACAGAATTAAACCTACGGCAACGGGAAAAGAAGTGGGACCAAGGCTCTTTTTGATTTGAAATTTAGATGCATTCTCGGGATAAAACCGCCTCGAACGACCACCAAGAGGATGAGAGGATTCATGACTCCTTTGCGCAAAACAGTTGGCATTGCGCCAGTTTCCTATCCGTTATCTCTCTCTCTCTCTCTCTCTCTCTCTCTCTCTCTCTCTCTCTCTCTCTCTCCAGGCAAATCATTTTCAAATCGTTTTCTGATACAAGACACGTTCATATTTTTTAAATGCAGTCTTTTTAATTTGTATTCGAATTTTCATATGATTTTTTTACAGATATTTACTCCTTCTCTCTCTCTCTCTCTCTCTCTCTCTCTCTCTCTCTCTCTCTCTCTCTCTCTCTCTCTCTCTCAGGCAAATCATTTTCAAATCGTTTTCTGATACAAGACACGTTCATATTTTTTAAATGTAGTCTTTTTAATTTGTATTCGAATTTTCATATGATTTTTTTACAGACATTATCATAAATCATTATCTGATACAAGACCCGTTCATATTTTTGTAAATGCAGACTTTTTAATTTGTATTCCAATTTTCATAAATTTTTTTTACAGATATTTATTTTCTCTGTCTCTCTCTCAGGCGAATAATTTTCTGATACAAAAAACGTGCATATTTTTTCTAAATCAGTCTTTAATTTGTATTCCAATTTTCATAAGATTCTCTCTCTCTCTCTCTCTCTCTCTCTCTCTCTCTCTCTCTCTCTCTCTCTCTCTCTCTCTCTCTCTCTCTCTAAAGTATATCATTTTCTGATCCAAACCTCGTTCAGGTTTTTTCAAAAGCAGTCGTTTTTATTTGTATTCTAATCTATATAAGATTTATTTAAAGTTACTTTATAAACCCCCTCTCTCTCTCTCTCTCTCTCTCTCTCTCTCTCTCTAAACCATTCTCTAATCTGCAAACCATTCTCTTCTGCAAACCTCGTTTAGCCTTTTTTGTTTAAAATGTAGTCTTTTTCTTTGTATTGTAAATTTTATAAGTTTTTTTTTACTGATACTCCCTAAACCTCTCTTTCTCTCTCTCTCTCTCAAACCAATTTTTAATGCAGACCTAATTCATGTAAATCCTTGTAAATGTAGTTTTTTTTATTTCTATTCTCTTATTTGTAAGACTTTTTTATTTATATTTACTTTCTCGTTCTTTTACTTTTCTCAAACACACCCTCCATATTTTTCTTTCTCTCCTTCATATCATCCACCTTGCACTCGTAAATCGATTTTATTGCTTTTTATACTTTCTTTTCTTAAGTTTCCCGTCTTCAGGCCGTTCATATATTTCTACTCCTTCCTTATAAATATAAGCTTTTATCTATTATCTTTATTTCTTTTCCTTCTCTTAGCAGGCAAAAGATTATTCGCATCCTCTCATTACCTGATTATCATATGTGTCCCTTTGTGAACGTTTAAACTGTATCCTTGAAAATACAGTAATGTAATAATAATAATAATAATAATAATAATAATAATAATAATAATAATAATAATAATAATATAATTGTCGAGATCTCTTCGATTTTAGTCATCTCCTCCTCAGTTTTATATCTTAATTGTAAAAAATTATTATTTCTGAAACGGAGAGTCTACTACTCAAGATCAGGCCATTGAGTAATTCTGAGTGTTGCTGAAACACTAATATTTTGCTACTAAAGCACTAGTGCTACTTAATATTTTGCTACTAAACCACCAACGCTAATTAATATTTTGCTACTAAAACATAACGCTACTTAATATTTTGCTATTAAAAAACATGCTACTTAATACTTTGCTATTAAAACACCAATACTAATTAATATTTTGCGATTAAAACACTAATGCTACTTAATATTTTACTATCAAAACACTAATGCTGCTTAATATTTTGCCACTAAAACTAATACTTCTTACTATTTTGCTACTAAAACACTAATGCTACTTAATATTTTACTACTAAAACACTAACGCTACTTAACATTTTACTACTGAAACACTAATACTTATAAATACTGTGCTATATATTTTACTACTAAAACAATAATGCTACTTAATATTTTGCTACTAAAACACTAATGCTACTTCTAACTGAGGTAAATAATGCACGGCTCCTCATGAATCATCTACGACCAAGGTCGTGCAATGCACGTATCTTCAGTCGCGAGGACCTTTCTCAAGTACGTACACAGCAGTCCTGGTTAAACGCAAAATTATGAGGACGAAGTGTGAGGCGGGCGTCTCTATTTCTCCGTTATTCCCCCCTTTTATACTCCGCCATAACGTTCGGGTTTCACGTGGATATATGCCCTGGAATGCTCCCCGTGATGGGTATTCTTCCGAGAAGAACCATAAACGCCATAAGCGATTGGTATTTCAGCCCTGAGAAATGGCACGCGACGGAGGCGATGCCGTTCCGCTGGCGGGAAAGCGTTACGGCCTTCCTTCCTCCTTCGTCGTATTGAGGTATCTTTCGTGTGCTCTTTACGTTCGTGGAGACGCACGCGTGTATATGAATCTCCTCTCTTGAACGTCTTGTCTTATCTTTTATGTACGGACGTATAGGACTGTGTTGTCTTTGCATTTAACGACGCTGGAACCGCCACCCATTCATAGAAAACGGGCGATCAAACATCGATATGATCGAGATACTTTCCTTTTTATAGTTTCACTCTACGTAAGTTGGAGCTGCTAATGATCCTCTTTTGAGGAAGTTTTTCCGAGTTCTATCCTTTCAGAATCTCCTTTTGATAAATGGACTTCCTTTCAGGGTAGACGAGACAAAAAAGGAAACTGGGAGAGAGCAAGAAATGGGGAATCGAACGTTCGGAATGATGGCTCAAAGAACATTTTTTGCTATTTTTTTTCTATGCTTATATAACCAGATTTCACTGAATCTATTTTCTCTTGCCATTTGTCTACATGACTAGAATCAAATGAATCTGTTGTGCAACTCCCGTGTCATTTACTGCAAAGACTTATTATTGTCAGGGAGAAAATATTTTTATGCCTATATAACTAGAATCCACTGAATCTAAGGTCCACTTAATCTGCTGGACCTCACTTGTCATCTACTGCAAAGATTTATTAATTATTTTTATGCGTATATAACGTGATTCCACTGAATCTATTGTACCTCACTTGTCATCTACCGCAAAGATTTATTAATTTTTTATGTCTATATACCTAGAATCCACAAAATCTATTGTACCTCTCTTGTCATTTACTGCAAAGATTTATTATTGTCAGAAAGAAAACATTTCTGTGCCTATATAACTAGAATCCACTGAATCTGTTGTCCACTTAATCTATTGGACCTCACTTGTCATCTACAGCAAAGACTTATTAATTTTTTTATGCCTATATAACTAGATTCTACTGAATCTATTGTACCCCTTTTGTCATCTGCTGCAAAGATTTATTAATTTTTTATGCCTATATAAATAGAATCCACTGAATCCATTGTACCTCACTTGTCATCCACTGCAAAGATTTATTGATTTTTTACACCTATATAATTAGAGTCCACTGAATCTACTGTACCCCTCTTGTCATTTACTAAAAAGATTTATTAATTTTTTACGCCTATATATTTAGATTCTATTAAATCTACTGTACCTTAATTGTCATCTGCTGCAAAGATTTATTCATTTTTTACACCTACATAATTAGATTCCACTGAATCTATTGTACCTCTCTTGTCATCTACGGCAAATATTTATTAATCTTTTATGTCTATATAACTAGAATCCACTGAACCTACTGTACCTCTCTTGTCATTTACTGCAAAGATTTATGAATTTTTTTATGCCTATATAAATAGAATCCACTGAATATACTATACCTCACTTGTCATCTACTGCAAAGATTTATGAGTTTTTTACGCCTATATAATTAGATTCCACAGAATCTATTGTGCCTCTCTTGTCATTTATTAAAAAGATTTATGAATTTTTTACGCCTATATAATTAGATTCCACTGAATCTATGATACCTTTCTTGTCATCTACTGCAAAGATTTATTAAATTTTTACGCCTATGTAATTTGATTCCACTGAATCTATGGTACCTCTCTTGTCATCTACTGCAAAGATTTATTAATTGTTTATGCCTTTATCATTAGAATCCAATGAATCAGTTGTAGAACGCCCTTGTCATTTACTGAAAATATTTTTATGACTGTATAACTAGGTTCCACTGAATCTATTGTACCTCTCTTGTTCTCTTGTCATTTACTGCAAAGATTTATTAATATCAGGGGGAAAATAAGTTTCATGGCGAGTGACTTTATGAACTGAATGGCGCATTTACTGAGTCATAAATCCTGGAGGATATAAAACTGTTTTATTCATATTTGTCTGAATAAAGCTTTCCAAACTGATATTTCGACGATTATTATTCTAATAATAACGGCTGTCGTTATCATAATTACTTTTGCTGATAAGGCTTTTTAATTTACAGTTTTCATGCCTACAATGTTCTCGTTGCTAAAACATCTTATGGAGGTGGCTGGCAGCCTAAAATTATCATTTAATAATAATAATAATAATAATAATAATAATAATAATAATAATAATAATAATAATAAATCATTAGCCGTATCACTGCCATAACACTTGTTATTATTATTGTTAAGATCTCTCTCTCTCTCATCTCTTATATATATATATATATATATATATATATATATATATATATATATATATATATATATATATATATATATATATATACACATACTACTACTTACATACCTGTACAAACATACATAGCTAGGTAGACAGACAGACTAAACGACATACGCATTCATACATCTGGCTGGACGTAGACCGTCAGGACTCTCACCAGACATCAAAGGCAGCCATATCAAAGGTCTTCTCCTTCCTCCTCTCCTTTCATAAGAATTTTCTCGTTAAGGTTCTAAGCACTTTTTACAGAACTATAGGAACGACGGGGAGAATGAATAAATGATTGGGGAATTATTGGAAGAGAGAGAGAGAGAGAGAGAGAGAGAGAGAGAGAGAGAGAGAGAGAGAGAGAGAGAGAGAGAGAGAGAGAGATTTTTTCATTGTTTTGCAGAGCGATAAATTGTAAAGGATACCCTAATTACCTACAGAAATGCGTCACTTGGTTTACTTATTTTTCAAAAGAATCTGAAGGAGGAACAAAAAGGGAAGATACAAGGAATACAAATTATCTCTCTCTCTCTCTCTCTCTCTCTCTCTATTAGCAGCAACGGTCCTTTAAGGCTTCCATTACCTTAAAGTAATGTAAGTAAAGTCTCAACACTCGGAAACCGAGTCAGTAATAAAAGTAAGAATATAGAAAATCGCTTTGGGAAAGTTAAGGATGAGAAACAATTATATTAATCGTGTTCATATTATATGCGTTAAGAAAAGCCAAACAGTATTATCTAAAGTACACGAAATCCTTAGCAATAACGAAAGAGGGTCACAGAAACATAAGTTTAGTCCAGGAAAATAACAAATACATGTCGAACATAATTACAAGAATTATGAAAGATTATTTTAAAACCTTTGGTTTCGATAAATTCTAGGTATCTGTTTCTATGCATTAAAATATTCCTATATCCATTTAAACAAGACTGAAATAAATGTGTCCTAAAATTCAGTAAAATATTCCTATGTCCATTTAAACAAGACTGAAATAAATGTGTCTTAAAATTCAAAGATAACTGCATCTTTTGTTTTGGAAATAAAAGTATAATCCAGGCTATTTAGTCCAGGAACAAAAAACAAATAATGTCGAACATAATTACAAGAATTATGAAAGATTATTTTAAAACTTTTGGTTTCGACAAATTCTAGGTATCTGTTTTTAGGAATTAAAATATTCCTATGTTTATTTAAACAAGACTGAAAGGTTATAAATGTGTCTTAAAATTCAAAAGTAACTGCGTCTTTTGTTTTGGAAATAAAATTATAATCCAGTCTATCCTTAGACATAGCATAATGAAAGTTAATTTTCTATAAAGCTGGATATTGTTGCTACATTATTTTAATAATTACTTCTTGCATGGCTGTGGTCGAAAATATTACTATTACTACTTCTACTACTACCACTAATACTACTACTATCACATATCATCATCATCAATAACAATAATAATAATAATTACATGAATAATAATATTTTCTGCAGGGCGATATACAGAAATCCACCTAGACACTGATATCAGACAGGTCCAATTAATAAAAAAACCATATTGGTTTTTACCGTAGCTTAATTTGTCTCCACGTAATGAGAATACCTCTCACCTCTCAAGTACTCTTATCACTTCACTAAGAATTGTAAAAAAAAATTATCCGTGTAGCACTAATAATAATAATAATAATAACAATAATAATAATAATAATAATAATAATAATAAAATCCTCTGCTAATATCCTTTTAGAGCCATCTCAACCTAAAAAAAAAAATTGTAATCAAAATTATCTATAGAGTCTGTACGTAATAATAATAATAATAATAATAATAATAATAATAATAATAATAATAATAATAATAATAATAATAATATTATTATTATTATTATTATTATATTATTATTATTATTAATCGTCTGCTATCATAAATAAAAGAACTAATCAAAATTAGCTATAGAGCTCTCTACACCATAATAATAATAATAATAATAATAATAATAATAATAATAATAATAATAATAATAATAATAATAATAATAATAATAATAATAATAATGGTAACAGTGGCATATGCAGTAAAAGTAATTTAAAAATCAACATCATAAGAACGTCCCTTAAACAGAGCATGTTAGTTAAAAAAAAAAAAAAACAGTATCTCTTATCATGAATAAACAACGACCCAAGCGTTCATTTTATTCCAGCTAATGAGAGGAACAATAAAATCCTGTCATCTTTATTGATCTAAATTCATTAGCGGGAATAAAAAGGACGCGCACCTATGACCTTTCGTTAATTGGTATTAATACCATCATTTTATTTTGGCCGTAATGATGATAAAACAGTCGCATTCCTTCAATGGAAGACTAATAACAATTGATGATTGTATTCCTTTGAAAGGGTTGACGCTTTTAAGGTGTTGGTATTTGAGTGGAATATGTATCAAAAGGTATAAAGCAGCTGGTAAATACTACAGGCAATATTAAAATATGCAAATGATACTTTAAAGCAAGTAGATTCTTTAATTTTGATTTAATACGAAACAGCGTAATTAGACTTCCGGTAATAGTCTGAGTTCATTTCTTACACGTGGCAACGCGCATGTTCAGAAGCATACATACATACTTATGTTATGGGTTACGGCCAATTTCTTATACACATTAACTTGTAGTGTATATATGTGTATATATATATACACATGTATATATATATATGGATAATATATATATATATATATATATATATATATATATATATATATATATATATATATATATATATATATATATATATATATATATATATACTGTATATATGATCAGTCGTCTCTTATGCATGGTATCAGAACCCATTTCATGCAGTGCTAAAGGAATAAATACGGCTTAATACACACAAGCGTTTCCAGCTCCGTTATATTAAAGGTGATCATATCATTTCAACGCTTCTTTCCCCCAAAAACCACTTTCCCTACCAATCGCTATGGAGACTTTTCAGAATCAGAATTTTCATTTCCTTAAAAAAATTCCGCAGAACGCCCAGACACCCTTCGAGGAAAACGTCGGAGGCTATTCCTGCTCTGGCGTGGATTCCTCGAAAGGGCAGGATATCTACTCAGAGGAGGAAAGGATAACTGTCTTCTGCAGCTTTTTCCGGGGCCAATATCATCGCCTATTAGGCACTCGAATATTCCGCGCACCATTAAGCTTTCGGTTTAATCTCCCACGACCCTCTCTGTCTCTCAGTGTGGATTTTTACCCTCTTTCTCTCTATCTCTCTCTCTCTTTCTCTCATACAATCAGATTAACTATCTCTGACAGGGTTTCTCTCTCTCTCTCTCTCTCTCTCTCTCTCTCTCTCTCTCTCTCTCTCTCTCTCATACAATCAGATTACTATATCTGACAGATCTCTCTCTCTCTCTCTCTCTCTCTCTCTCTCTCTCTCTCTCTCTCTCTCTCTCTCTCTCTCCTTACAATCAGATTAATTATCTCTGTCAAGGTTTCTCTCTCTCTCTCTCTCTCTCTCTCTCTCTCTCTCTCTCTCTCTCTCTCTCTCATACAATCAGATTAATGATCTCTGACAGGGTTTCTCTCTCTCTCTCTCTCTCTCTCTCTCTCTCTCTCTCTCTCTCTCTCTCTCTCTCTCTCTCTCTCATACAATCAGATTATCTCTGTCAGGGTCTCTCTCTCTCTCTCTCATACAATCAGATTAACTGTATCTGTCAGGGTTTCTCTCTTTCTCTCTCTCTCTCTCTCTCTCTCTCTCTCTCTCTCTCTCTCTCTCTCTCTCTCTCTCTCTCTCTCTCCTACAATCAGATTAATTATCTCTGTCAGGGTTTCTCTCTCTCTCTCTCTCTCTCTCATATGCAATCAGATTAATTATATCTGTCAGGGTTCTCTCTCTCTCTCTCTCTCTCTCTCTCTCTCTCTCTCTCTCTCTCATGCAATCAGATTATCTCTGACAGGGTTTCTCTCTCTCTCTCTCTCTCTCTCTCTCTCTCTCTCTCTCTCTGCAATCAGATTAATTATCTCTGACAGGGTTTCTCTCTCTCTCTCTCTCTCTCTCTCTCTCTCTCTCTCTCTCTCTCTCTCTCTCATGCAATCAGATTATTTCTGACGGGGTTTCTCTCTCTCTCTATCTCTGTGTGTGCGTGCGTGCGCGCGCGTGTGTGTGTGTGTGTGCGTGTGTGTAACACATCTACTCGGAACAAACTTTTATACTGCCAAACTCTTCCTTTCTTTGATTTTACTTTTTCATCTCACGTTTTCGGGTTTCCTACGAGAACCATCCGCACCTACCACATGAATATGAATCAATAGTTAATATAAAAGATAATGAAATGCTGCTTGTTCAGGAAAATCATATAAATATATTTGGACATCGTTTTGTATAATTTGAAAGTGAGTCTTTTTAACAAGTACCATATGAATACTAATCGACAGCTGATATCCAATGTATTTAGATGTTATTCGTGTAGGAAAACAATATATACACCCCTGGACATCGCTTTATCAAATTTAGAAGTGAATCTTTTCTTATCAACTGGAATGCCACTCCCTTCCACAAAAATTGGATTTCCTGCGTTTGATCAAATAAGCACACGTGCTATTGGAACCTGACTTTAGTAAATTTCACAAACAATCAGATTATCTCGAATAGGGATGATTTTCCCAGAATAACGCAAGGTAAAAGAAGAGCAAAAAATGCATACCATTTAATACGTAAGTTGCAATGAATAAATTCACAGTAGCAAGATATAGAGAGGTTTCAAACTGAGTCATGAACACCACAGGGAAACTAGATACAGTTGAGTAAATGGAAAACAATTAAAGAAAAATACTATCTGCCGAATAAGAATATGCTAGATCACAATGCACTGGCAGACACTAAATGTGCCAAACGGGAATCTTGTTGATTCATAATTGTCTCAGAAAACATTAAGCACTACCAAATAGTAAATACTGAATTAGGCATTTTCCTAAAACGAAGTCTGAGGAAGGTGTAATAAGAAAGGACTTGATGCATATCATATTAATAAGTCATATTCTTATGGAAATAAAGACAAAACTTCACCAGAATCTTGTATTTAAAAGAACTGAGAAAGGAGTCAACATGACCATATATGTTTTTTTTTTTGTTACTGAGAGAGAGAGAGAGAGAGAGAGAGAGAGAGAGAGAGAGAGAGAGAGAGAGAGAGAGAGAGAGAGAGAGAGAGAATCTTTGTCAAAAGTAGTTAAACTGAGAATCTTTGACAGAAATAGTTAACCTGATTGCATAAGAGAGAGAGAGAGAGAGAGAGAGAGAGAGAGAGAGAGAGAGAGAGAGAGAGAGAGAGAGAGATCTTTGTCAGTAGTAGTTAAACTGAGAATCTTGGTCAGATATAGTCAACCTGACGGCATGTGTGTGTGTGTGTGTGTGTGTGTGTGTGTGTGTGTGTGTGTGTGTGAGAGAGAGAGAGAGAGAGAGAGAGAGAGAGAGAGAGAGAGAGTCTTTGTCAGAAGTAGTTAAACTGAGAATTCTTGTCTGAAATAGTTATCCTAATAATGATTTCATGAGAGAGAGAGAGAGAGAGAGAGAGAGAGAGAGAGAGAGAGAGAGAGAGAGAGAGAGAGAGAGAATCTTTGTCTGTAGTTAAACTGAGAATTTTTGTCTGAAATAGTTATCCTAATACTGATTTAATGAGAGAGAGAGAGAGAGAGAGAGAGAGAGAGAGAGAGAGAGAGAGAGAGAGAGAGAGAGAGAGAGAGAGAGAGAGCAAATCTACGTCAGAGAAAGTTAACTTGAATGCAAGCTGTTAACTACCAAAGGTCATTATGCAATATTGATACTCCCCAAATACCTTTTGCCGTCTTGCCACAGCTCATTAGACAGATTTAAATCTATGAAAAAGAGAACAGACAGAAGTCATCATATGCTGGAGAACGACGCATATGGGCTGTCAGCCATCAATAAACGGCAAACCCGGATTTCAATATCACTCCCTAAGTTTTATTAAGAAATGCTTTACATTCTTGGCTAAAAGGGGAGCGAGAGAATATTCGTCTGACTTCAAGAATTTCATATTATATGATTTTTTAGAATAGGATTTTTTTTTTTTTTTTAGAAAATATCATCTCATATACATACATACAGATACACATACAGGAAGAAGGAGAGAGAGAGAGAGAGAGAGAGAGAGAGAGAGAGAGAGAGAGAGAGAGAGAGAGAGAGAGAGAGAGAGAGAGTCCTGAACCCAGGATCATTTCTCTTCGAATGTAATATTAGTTTCTATCTCATGAAAATAAAGAGGCTTAAAACATGGTAACCGAAGAAAAAATTAAGTTATATTAATTAAAAAAATTTTTCCCATGTCGATAATTATCTTTTTATGATTACATTGCAGAGCACATTAACCATATCAACGATGACGTTAGCAGAGTAAGAAAAAATTCTGAATTTGAACCGTTTTAGTGTAAAAACGAATCACATTTTTAGTATTCTTTATGACAAACGCAGGATGGTGACAAAAGCAATCGTATGGTTAACAGATACACGAAGAAACAGATACAAATGATGGTGTATAAACAATAGTGAATAAAATACAAAAGTCTGAAGTTGGATTGGAATCTTTTCCCATTGGTGAAAACTCAGAAAAGGCCAAACATAATTTGAAATTATTGAAATAATCTCACTAAACACTGGGCCAGCAGCGTGTGTATAGAAAATATTAGAAGTCCGAAGAACGTAAAATACAATTATCCATCATACGAGTACGTTTAAGTTGATTTGCTAATCAGAACTTTTAGTACGAAACCAAACAGCCAAAACGCTTCTGCTTTCATAATCGGAGCCATTACGTGAGTTAAAGATTAGCTAATCTTTACAGCTAATATAAATATGTGATCTGAAAACGCCAAGCCGCAACCTCCAAGGCCAAAGGGTTAAGACTAGCTTCTAATTCAAGGAGAAAACGCCCAAACCAGAAGATAATTCTTTAATAAACTTCATTAGAAGATGGAGTCTTCTTTGCGTTGTTAGAGAACTGAACGGAATAAAACGGGAGTAGATTGCATTCATATTTCATCACATACTGCTTGAAAAATGCTCCGGCCATAATGGGCGTGTATAAATCTGCATGGTTAATAAAAGAAATGAATGGCGTTATCTGTTATTTACAGCTGGGGTTAGTAGGTCACTAGAGGAATCCTTACGTCTATTTCATCACGTAATTTAAAGTCTTCATAAAACAGCCCCCCTTCTGCAGACGACAAACAAAAGGATCGAGGTTCTTTGTAACGGAATTGCCACGAGATAATTTATACATTGGAGCAATGCAAGGGCAGCATAGACGAACGTTCTAAAAATGGCTTAATAAATTAGCGAATACAAAGTCGAGGGAATTCAATTATAAAACGGGGTTTGTGGAAAATCTCTCTCGCTTCTTATAATCTAATTTCCTGGGTATTCCTCCATTTTACGATAATAAAATACAATTATAAGGGAAGAGATAGACAAACATTTCCAGTCATTATTTCATTAACAATATTAATGAGATGCCCATAGTTACCCAGTGAATAAATTGCATAGTACCTTCGTAATTCCAATGCATGTAAAAATATAATATCTACTTTCAGCTTATTTTGGGGAACGACAGATACGAAATCTAACGAAAATTTGCTTTACTTAAAGAACTTGTACAAAGCAAATGGCTATACTGCAGTGTCAAGAGACTTTGGTCCTACTGCCAAGAAGACAAAGGGAGATTATTTCCCTTTACCTAAAGGTTTTGGTTCTTTCCTGATCTTCTGAAGACAAATAAGCTTCTTAGACCAATAGGACGAATCATCAGAACAGGCTTATGTTTAAAAGCGACTAAAGGAAAATATTAAAAGATTCCAAACGGCCACTACTGCTTTGTTTTAATGATGAGAGCTTCGTGAGTAGGTGCATTCAATTTGTAAATAAGGATTTTGAAAATTAAGTGGCTATAAAATACCAAACATCCTTTGGTTTCATTCATGGGTACAAAAGAAGACATAGGGGCTGAATGCGTTTATATACAAATAGACATACACTAAGAGATAAGCAAACAAGAAGCACCTCTATCTCTATTCATCACTCCATGTATCTATCTATCTGTCTATACACATATATAAATATATATATATATATATATATATATATATATATATATATATTATATATATATATATATATATATATATATATATATATATATATATATATATATATATATATATATATATATATATATATATATATATATATATATATATATATATATATATATATATATATATATATATATACACATACACACACATTATATATATATATATATATATATATATATATATATATATATATATATATATATATATATATATATATATATATATATATATATATATATATATATATATATATATATATATATATATATGTCATTGGCATTTGGACCTGTCCCCCACTGGCTGTCGACCTAAGAAACAGGTGATCAGCTCCTTCCCTGTATAGCCTACAGAGGCCCAGGAGGACTTTAACTAATATATAAACAGGTGATATATATGAGCCTATATAGGACTATATATATATATATATATATATATATATATATATATATATATATATATATATATATATCGTAGGGGTCCAGGAAAGGCACTCAATACATTTGATAGTTTATTCCTAACGCCGACGTTTCACAACTATATTGTTGCATTTTCAAGGCTGAAATCCAGCGAGCTGACTCAATAATTAATCATAAAAACATTTATTACAACAACTGATTAAAACGCAGAAAGACAGTGACTTAACAACCTTAGAATCCATAATGATAAAAGTAACGGTTCCATCACTGAACACCCAAACATCATCTACTCAGCTGTTTATTGCTTGATGGTCCTACTTGCCTTATCGTTACCTTGTTTCCTCCTTTTCATCTGTTTTTATTTTAATTTGTATTTTTCTCTCCTTCTTTATGGTGTCATGGTGCCTCTGATATTTTTAAAAGAATTAGCATTTTAAATGAGACAATACTCTGGTGTTTTTAATTAGTTGTTGTAATAAATGTTTTTATGATTAATTATTGAGTCAGCTCGCTGTATTTCAGCCTTGAAAATGCAACAATGCAGCTGTGAAACATCGGCATTAAGAATAAACTATCAACTGTATTGAATGCCTTTCCCTGGACGCCTACGAGTATGATTTCGAGAGCTTCAGCTTTGGTGTTGAGTATATATATATATATATATATATATATATATATATATATATATATATATATATATATATATATATATATATATATATATATATTATATATATATATATATATATATATATATATATATATATATATATATATATATATATATATATATATATATATATATATATATATATATATATATATATATATATATATATATATATACATATACATATATATACTGCATATATACACTAAGTTAGTCCGTGAATACTTGTTACATTAAAACTTGTATTTACTAAGCGTTTTCGATATCAGATAATATATGCAAGTATTGATGTATTTTGTATTAAATATGTATATTTCCATTAAAAAGCATAGGTTCTTTTACATGGTAAAATATCTCCAAGAATAATTCATCATAGTGCATAATTGCTTTAGGCACACGTTTTAAAGCTGGATTATCTTATTCTGCCCATCATTAAAATGATTTTCTTCTGTGGGTGTGGTGAGGTGATCTCTTAGTCTTTAGCTGACTATCATTATTCCTGGAGTCCGCAGATAAGAAGCGTCATATGGCTCCATGTCTCAAGACTTTTATGAAGTTTCGACAGTTGTTCATGAGAAACAAGTGTCCCAATTATGCGTCCTCCTCAACACTTGAGATTGAGTTTCTGCTTCTCTCTCTCTCTCTCTCTCTCTCTCTCTCTCTCTCTCTCTCTATCTATATATATATATATATATCTATATATATTATATATATATATATATATATATATATATATATATAATATATATATATATATATATATATATATATATACATACATACATACATACATATATATATATATATATATATATATATATATATATATATATATATACTGTATACATACACACATATTTACACACAACATGCATACTATACATACACACACATATATATATATATATATTATATATATATATATATATATATATATATATATATATATATATATATATATATATATCTTCTTCTTCTTCTTTTTCTTTTAACGTGCTTTTATTCCCATTTTTGTATGGGGTATATATGCCTTCTTTGAAGGACTTTTTGATTTGGATTTGGGGTAGACCTGTGGTCTCGATCGGCTGCCCTGCCTGACATCGCTTAGACCCCGGTACGTATGTTTCATGTATCATACCAGACCCAACGCCCTTTCTTCCAGCATATATATATATATATATATATATATATATATATATATATATATATATATATATATATATATATATATATATATATATATATATATATATATATATATATATAGAGAGAGAGAGAGAGAGAGAGAGAGAGAGAGAGAGAGAAACCCTCCATTTTTCGAATGTTACGTATATCCTCTTCCAAGAGTCGACTGGAGAGTATCACTGTCTCTCAAAATCCCCTCGAGAGAGAGAGAGAGAGAGAGAGAGAGAGAGAGAGAGAGAGAGAGAGAGAGAGAGAGAGAGAGAGGTTCCTGCAAGAGATCTAATTAATTAGAATATTGGAGAGACAGCATATGAAATGAATTATTGGAAAGCTATTGACGGATCATATTCTTTAAAATCTCAATACTGTCCTCTTTCTCAATCGTGGAAATAGGGAAAGATATCGGAAGAAAAGTATTTACATTTTTATATACAGTATATATATGTAGATATATGTAGATATATGTAGATATATATATATATATATATATATATATATATATATATATATATGTGTGTGTGTGTGTGTGTGTGTGTGTTAGTGTGCGTGTGTACGTGTGTGTATGTGTGCGTGTGTGTATATAGTATATAGTATATATACATATATATACACACACACACATATATATGTATACTATATGTGTGTGTGTGCTGAGTTCTTGGTTATAATTAAAGAATGCAAATTCAAAAATTACACAAATTATTAGTGGACTTCCTGTACTTAATTTTAATATAAATTTTGTATTTGAGAGAGAGAGAGAGAGAGAGAGAGAGAGAGAGAGAGAGAGAGAGAGAGAGAGAGAGAGAGAGAGAGAGAGAGCTTGAAATATTAATACACCTCTTATTTTTTTTTAGTTTTAACCCCTTGTAAGTTTCTTTCAGAGCAAAACTATTAATGCTTTACCTATAGAGCCCGACGCATCAGTCAACAATCCGACTCTCATAAATTACAAATAAAACGGATTCCCTTTACGGCACCCAACGATCTCGCATTGTAGACATCAACGAAGCTGAAAACACTAAAACTGGCTGCGTTCACATAATCTTGTTGTTGTGTTCCTGCAACGTCCTGCTTCTCTTTGGTAAGCAAAAACACAAACAAGTAAAAAATGCGTCGAAGTTTCTTCGGCGCAATTACCTTTTTCTGTACAGCCGCTACAGCGAATAATCAAGGCCACCGAAAATAGATCTATCTTTCGGTGGTCTCAGTATGCCCTATGAGCCGCGCCCCATGAAAACTTAACCAAGACCCGGTGGTGACCTATCCTATATCGTTGCCAGAAGCACGATTATGGCTAACTTTAACCTTAAATAAAATAAAAACTACTCAGGCTAGAGGGCTGAAGTTTGGTATGTTTGGTGATTGGAGGGTGGATGATCAACATACCAATTTGCTGCCCTCTAGCCTCAGTAGTTTTTAAGATCTGACGGCGGGCAGAAAAAGTGCGGACAATGTAAAGTGCGGACGGACAGACAAACCCGGCACAATAGTTTTCTGTAAGGGAAAGAAAATAACAGAGGGTAGGAAGGGAAGATATCCTAATCTTTCGTCAGCCAACAGTCCTCACTTTTCCCTCCTTTTGGATGGTTATCGGCAAAGCTATAAGGAGAGAAGGCGCTCATTGCCTTGTACCTCTCGTTTTTACGACCCGTTTATGTACGCCGTTAGCATTCTACCCCGCAGAGTACGGTCTTGATTTGCGTCCAGATCCGGTGGTGCTTCTCACGTGTAATGTATCTCACTTCATAGTTTATTCATCATTCCTACCCATAAAGCAAAGGCTTCCGCGAAGATTTATTGCTCGTAACTTTAATAATTAGCATTCTAGGCAACGCTAAAGGCACTTACTTTTCTCTGCAATCTTTTATTCTCATTTTTCCCCTTTCTTTTCAGTACTCTAGACGACGGGAGGAATAGCAGAGTCCCGATACCATATGATTTTTCCTTCGGGAGACGAAAGCCAGAACGGTATCGTCCCAATAAATCATACGAACCAGATGGCTCGTATCTTGAACTTTTGTTGATAACCTTTTCCATTACCATGGCAAGTTTAGCACAGATATTAGCTGAAGAATTCTAGCCTCTGTCCATTTGATTATTTTAAATACGTTGATCAGAACGCTGTAATAGGTTTATGATGCGTAAATACTGAGAGGAGAGCACTTCGGATTAGTAAACCAGTATTATATCTTAATAAGCGTTTGCTGATTAGTCAAATATATACTGAGTTACAGAGGACTTTATACAGTTCATGCACAGGAAAATACCATCCAACAGCGGAGATGAATTCGCAACAGCATTCTGCAAAACAAATTAGGTAAATAATTCACTGTAAACCCTCATGATTCGTTTTATAGAAAAACATTAGAATTTTTCGTGATAAAAAGGCCTGTACCATTAGAAAATGAATATATATATATATATATATATATATATATATATATATATATATATATATATATATATATATATATATATATATATATATATATATATATATATATATATATATATATATATATATATATATATATATATATATATATATATATATATATATATATATATATATATATATATATATATATATATATATATATATATATATATATATATATATATATATATATATATATATATATATATATATATATATATATATATATATATACATACATATACATGTGAATAATTCGTAACCAGGAAAGACTACTGGGAACTCAAATTTCTGGTAAGAAAATCGAATCCACCTTAAACATAAATCACTGCTATGCTTATTATATAAACATAACTTTAAAGTTATCATTAAAGAAAAATACTTTAGACTCTCTCTGTTCCAATATCTTTAATCAGCCTCAGTGTAATACCAATCAATGATCATTACGTAATCAAAGAAAACTAATATTCCCTTTTAATCAAAGGTTCCTTTGTTTTACAAATATGGAACATATTTCAGCTCTCGGATTCATTAAACAGCGAATGGCTCGGAGGTTATGGATGATTCTCTCGGGAATATAAAGAACACTAATAATTTTCAGTCGACGATGTTTATGTAACCTATACTATCATAGCTAACATATTATTAGTATTATGTTAATTTTAATGTAGGGCTTTCATTATTATTATTATTATTATTATTATTATTATTATTATTATTATTATTATTATTATTATTATTATTATTATTATTATTCGTAGATCTGGATACAATTTATTTCTGATGCATATAAGGTTCTTCTGCCATACAGACCTGGGAAAACTCTACGGACCATGATACCCATATTTCGATTACCAGACGAACCTATTATTATTATTATTATTATTATTATTATTATTATTATTATTATTATTATTATTATTATTATTTGCACAGCTGGATACAATTTATTTCTGATGCATACAAGATTCGTCTGGTATAACGACCTGACAAAACTCTACGAACCATGATACCCAGATTTCAGTTACCAGACGAACCTTGTATTATTATTATTATTATTATTATTATTATTATTATTATTATTATTATTATTATTATTATTACTTATATATACACATTCAAATAGTAAGGAGAAAATTAAGTTATTTAACACTTCAAATAGTAAGGATATATATATATATATTATAACTCTTATATATATATAGTATATATATATATATATATATATATATATATATATATATATATATATATATATATATATATATATATATATATATATATATATATATATATATATATATATATATATATATATATATATATATATATATATATGTGTGTGTGTGTGTGTGTGTGTGTGTGTGTGTGTGCGTGTGTGTGTTCGTACATGGAAAGAGAGAGAGATAGAGAGATAGAGAGATAGAGAGAGATTTCAAAATTAAATAACTTCACTTTTTCCTTACTATCCGAATACATTACTTAATCCTGACTTTCATCCGAATATGGCCACGCTACCCTGCAGCTCTCTCTCTCTCTCTCTCCTCTCTCTCTCTCTCTCTCTCTCTCTCTCTCTCTCTCTCTCAGAGTACATTCTTAAGAGCTGAGAGAATCTTTATGTTCTCTAATTACTGCAGAATATTAACTCCAAAATCCTCCCTCACTCCTCCAAGATAGAGCATGAAGTACTGTAATATCCTTCCCTTGGCACTGAGCTAATGAATTACTCTCTTTAATGTGTATTTTATGATTGCGAAGGCTGCGTGGGGTAGACTGTTCGAGTGAATGAACATTTTTTCCTTGGTCTTAAAGGGAAGAACATTACACTTTTTCTTTTTCTATTTCTCCCCTTTCAGAAGGTAATGAAGTGCTTTGCAAAGGTGCACCATTTATCAAAGGTGTGTCATGAATGGTTGCCAATTTTCGGAGGTCAACAGTAAATTGATACATGATTATGTAGCAATATATCTAGGCTGCTTCTACTGTGATATATTGCGTTTGTCCTTTGACATCTTGAAGTCCGGGGCAGATATCAGGGAAACTATCATTATAAGTAAATACTGTTTCGTTACTTGTGTGTAAATAAGGACCCAGTCTAATAATATTGGTACATTCAACGCCAGTTTTCATATAGGCTTCCATAGCACGCTTATTATTTAGTAGACCGTATTAATTAGTGCAAAGATATCAATCGTGCGTAACAGGAATGTATAGTATATCAAATTGCTATACTTCATATATGATTCAGTTATATAGCTTTTAAAATAAATTCTACGGTAGAAAAAATAAACATATAACAGTTTATTGCATTCTAATACTGTAATAATGTTGACTTTACTAAACCCTCTGTAATGTTCAAGACAACTATGAAATACAAACAGGTGGTTTTGTTTCCAAAATAATTCTCTTTTCTTTATCTAATGTGGTCTCGAATGCCTCTTTTATAATCATGGTCTTTTGAATTATTCTTATGGCAAATAATAAATGTTCTTAAAAAGTGTCACTGGAAAATAACTATTCGGCAGACGAAGTTTAATGTCTTCTCAATACGTCCATTGAAAATCCTTAATGGTCTATGATTGTTAACTCATAATTTTGTATGTATGTTATATGGATTCTAATAATACAGATACAAATGTAAATGAATAAAGTATTTAAAAGTGTTCTACAAATTAAAATTAAAAACAAATAATCAAAAGAAGATACAATTATTAATCCTATATATATCCATTATGAAAACTGCTCTTGATTGATTGACTGATTGACTGATTGATTGAATGTAGAATTTAGGCCAAAGGCCAAGCTCTGGGACCAATGAGGTCATTCAGCGCTGAAACGGAAATTGACCGTAAAATTTTGAAGGTGCAACAGGAGGAAAACCTCGCAGTTGCACTATGAATTAATTGTTGGGAGAGGGTGGAAAGCAAGATGGGAAAGGGGAATACGAAAGAAGGTACCGTAAAAGGAACAAAAGGGGCTGCAGAATGGGGCCGAAATCACGCTGCAAAGAACTTTAAGTAATGCTACAGTGCACCTCACGAGGTGCAATGACGATACTACCACCCTACGGGGAAATTTTTTTAATCCAATCTTTCATCAGTATGCTGTCATGAGAGAGAAAAAGCTATATCATAGTTTAACCAGACCACTGAGCTGATTAACAGTTCTCCTAGGGCTGGCCTGAAGGATTAGATTTATTTTACGTGGCTAAGAACCAACTGGTTTCCCAGCAACGGAACCTGCAGATTATTGTGGGATCCGAACTACATTATGACGAGGAATTAATTTCTATCACCAGAAATAAATTCCTCTAATTCTTCATTAGCCGGTAGGAGAGTCGAACGCTGGGCCAACAGCGTGCTGCTAGGCAACAGCTCTACCCACATCCCAACGAAGAACTAGTGTGAATAGTATACATTTAATAGTATACATTTATGTTATATGTTCGATCCTTTACCAGTTCACAAGACAGTCATCATTTCCTATCAAGATGAAGAAGACGAAGTAACAAACACAAATGTCTGAAACTGTACCCTATAATAATACTAGCTATTGTAGGAGACAGGAAATGACAGGCAGTGACAAACAAGAAGGAAAAGAAAGTTCCATTAGTTTAACCCTCCGTCACTTGTTTCGATAACAATATCCTCCTCCATTACAGAGACTAAGGTTTCTGAAGCAATCGTTATATGCAAAAGTGTACAATATTTTTCGTGGAATGGTTTACTACGTTCTTCTTCAGTTTTGATATATATATATATATATATATATATATATATATATATATATATATATATATATATATATATATATATATATATATATATATATATATATATATATATATATATATATATATATATATATATATATATATATATATATATATCTATATCTATATCAAGTCCCAAATATTTTTGATATCCGTTTCACTATTCCTCAGTAATAACTTAGCACTTATTGATTATAATTCCCCTTAGGTGTAAGTTATTCGCAATATATAATGAACGGGATATTTGAAGATATTTGTGGATTAATATTTGAAAATATAAAAAAAATCATGCGTTTCTAAGTGAGACACACACATGCACACACACACATATATTTATATATATATACATATATATATGTATATATATATAATATATACATGTATATATGCGTGTTTATTTGTTTTCTTCCATATTTGTATTTAAATATCAACATATCTTCTTAAGGTCACGGGAGGTTAAGGAGCTTACTTAGAATATGAACGCATCACGTATTCCGTCTAACTGTAGTCGTTAGTTTCATAACTAATAACCGTGGATATAAATACATTTCAATTGATTATCGAGCACCTTCCATGAAGCTACATCACAGTGTCATTGATTAATTAGTGAATTCGAACTTGAAACTCGATATGACTACCAGGTTATCTGGAGCAGATACACGCAACCTGCCTGACGACAGGATGATTTTATACATACATACATTATATATATACATATATATATACACACACACACACACACACACACACACACACATATATACATATATATATATATATATATATATATATATATATATATATATATATATATATATATATATATATATATATATATATATATATATTTATATATAATTACGGGGAGAGAGAGGGAAACTTTCCTCAATATAAGCGATTATATTTGCATGCACGCACCCATCCGTACGCCTACAAGCATGAAATGTATATAACTCCCCACACAAGAACATGAAGACACCGGTGGCCACTTTCCCAGTCATCCAAAACAAAGACACAAAATAAACCTCCC